>NC_134353.1:656268173-656576744 GCF_048569485.1 Anomaloglossus baeobatrachus
TCTCTCCCCGGACAGGTGATGGCGGCTGTCTTTCCCTGCACCTTTGTGTACTTGTTTGACTACGATGGATCCCCAACGGTAGTCCGCTCCCCGGTGTATGGATATGGATGCCGGAGGAGCCCGTTTACCCGCAGGCGCTGGCCCTTGGGTCTCTAGCCTTAGGCGGTAGCTGTATACCCTCACGGTGTGGGTGGTTGCCTTCTAACGGGTCTTTGGCTGTTAGGAAACCCCTGGGGTTCCTGTCACACTCGGATTTGACTATTGACGGCGACTCCAAGCCTAGTCGGGGTCCGATGGCCCTGCCTGTGTGTGCTGGCTTCACTTCGCTCCCCGGTTGGAACCGGCAGGCCAACGCCCGTCCCCGGTCCTACGGTTCCGCGTTGATTCACCGCTCCTACAGACGGCCACCATCGTCTGCCAACCTTGTTGTCAGTGCCTGGGCGACAAACCCAGACACTCTCCACTTCACTCCTCTCACTTCAACCTCCTCCACTGTTCTCCTAAACTCAACTGTCACTTTTTCCCGCCTCCAGGCCTGTGAACTCCTCAGTGGGTGGGGCCAACCGCTTGGCTCCGCCCCACCTGGTGTGGACATCAGACCCTGGAGGGAGGCAACAAGGGTTTTGTGTTTGGCTAATGTTACTGTCTAGTGGGGGTGGGGGTGTATGTACGTTACCTGTGACGACCTGGCTAGTCCAGGGCGCCACAATTGCGGACTGGACTATAGGTCCTTTCCCACCCAAGTCCCGACTGAAGACAACAGCCCACCGAGGGGGATAGAAAGCCACCGCACAGGCAGAGAGATCCCACGGGCCAGCGTCTCCGGGCAAACGGGCTCCTCCGACATACACAAAGCCGGGGAGCGGACTCCCGTTGCTGAAGCACAGGCAGTCTGCACATTCACAACACGGTGCAGGAGAAAGGCCAAGACCACCGAACCGGTTGGGGGACCAGACGCAGCCGGCTGCGGGCACCGACCACCATCAACTTTGTTTACCAGAGACTTGTGTGTGTCAATAACTGTGAGTACAACAGTGCTATCCGGCAGCACGCCACCATGCACCGCCCGGCTACTCCCCCCAACGGGCCCCGGGGCCATCATCCCTGCCCACAGAGGGGTTAACATCTTGCTGCATAACCATCTCCCCCGGGTGCCCCGTAACTGCAGCGGTGGTGTCTACACCTTCACCACGTTCCGTGGGTGGCGTCACGAACTCTGACACGGCTCCGGCCGTACACCTACCTACCCCCTAAGTAGCGCCAGCACCCTTTCAGAGCGAGGTGACCCCCGGGTCCGGAGGCGCTCGAGCCACCCACCGACGAGCCTGGATCCGAGCGGCTCGGCTGCAGCTGAGCGCGGGGCGGTACACATCGACCTCTTCTGGCATCACGAACAGGATTGAACCCATTCACTTACCTAGTGAAGTGCGCCTTGAAGTGAAGTCAGCGGTGATCCAAAATTTGCAGAATCTGACATCTTGCCGCCATCTTTTGGCGCGAAGATTCCCGCCAGAGTCTTTTTCCCCGCAGAAAGGGTGCGAAAAACTGAAGTCCTGCCCCCTGTGAACGCGGCCGCGCAGAAAAGTGAGAGGTCGCAAAACGAAACTGACCGGCTGGAGAAGGGAGGGCCGCGAAAAGACCAAGGGGGAGAAGCGGGAAGATGTCCGCGCCCAACCTCGATGGCAGAGTGGCGCCGGTCGCTGGAGTGGTGGCGCCCGCAGATGCGCCCAGTGATGGGAATGCGGCAGCGCTCACTCCGGTCACAGGAGCGGGGGAGGCCGTGGCTCCGACGGTCGCCCAGGTAATGCCAATCTCCTTGCCCTACGTGCCCGGTGCTGTCTGGTTACCCCAGTATGATGGGAAGCCTCATGCTTTGCAGGTGTTCCGGAAGAAAATGTGCATGATCCTCGATTTGTATGCCATGACTGGCAAACAGCGTGCAGCGGTAGTCCTGGGGCAGCTGACCGGCGCGGCCGAGCAGGAGGTGGATACTTGGGCAGACGCGGACCGGGCCTCGGTAACTGCCATTTTTTATAAACTCCAGGTCGCCTTTGAAACCCACACGGAAGCGGAGTTACGGATGCAGTTTTACCATTGCCGGCAGCGACCAAAGGACAGTATAAGTGACTTCAATAATAGGAAAAAATGGAACTAGCACTCACCGATATTTGCTGTGTAGCACTCAGGTTTATTTCACAGTCGGAGGATATGTGTCGCCCAGGGACAAGGGGTACTCAGATCCGGGCCACGGGGTCACTTCTGTGGGTATCATGGTGGCGTGACCCGGTCTGTGATCCCAGGCTCCACAGTAAGAAGGGGATTAGGTAAGGGAGATTGTCCTTGACGCCACCCGTGGTGTGCGGTGAGGTAACGGAGCACCGCCACTGCCGGTTAATGGATCCCGGGGATGGTGGTGGGCAGCAAGGTGGTGATTTCCCTCCACGGGTAGGGTGTTGGTGTCCCGGGACCCCGGTGAGGTGGTGCAGGGAGGAGATGCAGATGGTCTGAGAGCTGTGCGTCCGGTTGGACCGGGGGATGTTGTTACTCACAGTTCGCTTTGCAAGAAAATTCACACAGAGTCAGGAATTAACCAGAAACTGCCGGAGTCCGCAGCCTTCGGTACGGAGGGTGTTAGTGTCCCACACACGGTGCAGCAGCCCCTGTTCTTTCCCTGCAGCCAGGTGCCTCTCTCTCCACTCTCTTCCTCTTTCTCCTCAGCCGGGAACGGGGAGTCCACTCCCCTGCAGTGATCCGGGTCACACTAGGTACCGACAGGCCGCTACCCTGCCCCGGCTACCTCTGGCCCCTTCCTCACTAACAGCCTGTCCTGGCCCTTTCGGAGCACGCTTCTGTAGCAGCCCGGGGGTTACAACTCCGGACTCCTCTCCTGTCTCTCTCTCCACACACTCTGCTCCAGCCCCTCCCCTCCTGCTCTGTTTTGCTCTTACACTGGGGGAGGTGGTTTGTCCTGCTGCACTGGTGTGGGATCAGGTTACCAAGGAGGATTAACTCTTTCTGTGACAACCTGGCTTTGCCAGGGCGTCACACACCCCCTTGGTAAAACACAGCCCATCCTCGGGCTGTCTGGGCACCAACATTTATTGAAACTGGAAAAAAAGGAAAAATCAACACATTACAATCATACATCTTCCCACATCGGGAGGTACGTTTTTTTAAACTCTAAATATCCTGCCACCCCCCCCCCACCTGCTGTGCAGATGGCCTCCTCCGGGAACTTGAGGACGCTCAGCAGGGGTGACAGTCCATAAAACAGTCAACTTTAAACTTGCGGGTAGCCGTCCATGCTCCGCTACCACTGCTGCTGCCGCCACTCCCAGTACGGGGCACGGGTTCCGTGCACTGCCTCCTGCTCAGGAGCCAGGCCCACTCGGATGCCCTCTGCAGCGGCTACAACCGGCCTCGCTAACTGCCGAGGGCTCCGTCGCTCAGTGGCCTGCTCCTCCACTTTGCAGGTGCACTCCGGCTGCTCCACAGCTGGGACGGGGTACCTGGGAGCGGCCGTTGCCGCATCTGGGGCAGACTTCCGGTTGGGTGTCGCCTCTGCTGCGGCCGGGCGGACTGCCGGGGTCGACGTCATCACCGTTGCGGCTGGGCGGACTACCGGAGCCGACGTGATCACCGTTGCGGCCGTACGGACTGCCGGAGCCGGGTGAGATGTCATCGGGGTTGCGGCTACTGCTTGTCCAGGAACGGAATTAGGCAAAGTCCTTGTTTCCCTGCCTTTACAGTCCTGGTCACATGAACTGCAGTTCCTTCCTACTGCTCCCCCTTGGTACTCGGGAGCAGTCCTTCTAGCAATTTTTTAAAGTTTTCCTTTCGCTTCCGGTCCTCCGGAGCTTCACTTCCGCCCGCGTTCTCAGGGGGCGGAGCCTCTTTTTTGCGCCCACCGTTCGGAGAAGAAGGCGCTGGGCGGGAGATTTTCGCGCCCAAAATGGCGGCAAAGATGGCGACTGTCAAAAATTTTGCAGCGGAGCACCGCTGACAGTCCAGAACAAGGCGCACTTCCTCCAGTTAACTGGATGGGTAAGGATCCTGTTCGTGACGCCAAAATGTATCGCCCAGGGACAACGGGTACTCAGATCCGGGCCACGGGGTCACTTCTGATGTAACGGAGCCGGTTAATGGATCCCGGGGATGGTGGTGGGCAGCAAGGTGGTAATTTCCCTCCACAGGTAGGGTGTTGGTGTCCCGGGACCCAGGTGAGGTGGTGCAGGGAGGAGATGGAGACGGTCTGAGAGCTGTGCATCCGGTTGGACCGGGCGATGTTGTTACTCACAGTTCGCTTTGCAAGAAAATTCAGACAGAGTCAGGAATTAACCAGAAACTGCCGGAGTCCGCAGCATTCGGTACGGAGGGTGTTAGTGTCCCATACACGGTGCAGCAGCCCCTGTCCTTTCCCTGCAGCCAGGTGCCTCTCTTTCCACTCTCTTCCTCTTTCTCCTCAGCCGGGAACGAGGAGTTCACTCCCCTGCAGTGATCCGGGTCACCCTAGGTACCGGCGGGCCGCTACCCTGCCCCAGCTACCTCTGGCCCCTTCCTCACTAACAGCCTGTCCTGGCCCTTTCGGAGCACGCTTCTGTAGCAGCCCGGATGCTACAACTCCAGACTCCTCTCCTGTCTCTCTCTCCACACACTCTGCTCCAGCCCCTCCCCTCCTGCTCTGTTTTGCTCTTACACTGGGGGAGGTGATTTGTCCTGCTGCACTGGTGTGGGATCAGGTTACCAATGAGGATTAACTCTTTCTGTGACAACCTGGCTTTGCCAGGGTGTCACAGATACATACTTCGGCGTTACAGGAAGGGAAAAAGGATGGTCAGCACACAATGATAGTCTACATAGTCCATCCTGGAAGTTCTCACTTGCCATCGCAGAGATCAAAAGCACTGCGTGCCTCCTGTGATCAGCCGTCTAATGTTTGAACTGGTTAGCCCTCAGTGGAAGTAGTATCCCACTTACTCCTTTGGTGAATTACGACAGTATGAGAGACTATGCCTTGCAGCTGCAAACAGCCTTACGCACGCTAAAGCGGGTGGACCCCATCAACGAGGCTGATTGCAATAAGATGCTAGTGGAGCAGTTCCTGCAAGGGCTGGGGTCCGCCAAAGATTGCAAACAACTGCGGCTGTGGTCTTAGGAGCACGCCGACCAGTACTTTGCAGTGCTGAAGGAACGGGCCATCGAGGCCCTACAAACATCAGAAGCCGGCGCCGGGGCCATCTTGGCCGGTAGATACCGCCCCTGTTTCGGTAGCGCCCCCATTGTTGGCCCTGCCGGCCCCTTCTGCAGGAACTCTGGAAGATCTGACATCGCAAGTCCGGCGCCTGAATGAGGACGTCACCCGGATCCTCGCCGCTCTCCAGCTACCGACAAGAGTCAAGCCTGCGGAGAAGATCCAGCTCGCCGACAGCCCGGACGACGTCCCTTGGATGCAGCGGAGGAGGAATAATGACCCACGGTATGGACCGCCTGTCTGCTACAAGTGCAACAAGACCGGCCACTACTCCAGACGGTGTCCGTTAAACGAGCAATCCCTGAGGCCAAGGGCCAATCCTCAGGAGTAGATCCTCAAGGCCCAGCTGATTGGCGGGATCTGTACGTTGGAGGCCGCCCCATCATCTCCCTGGCGGTGGTTGGTGTCCCGACCATGGCCCTGCTTGACACTGGATCACAGGTAACGATTATGCCTTACTCGTACCAGCGATATTGGGCTGATAGTGAATTTGCCCCCCCAGACGATGTCTTAACTATCATTGCGGCCAATGGGCTCCCTATGATCCAGGTGGGGTTCAAAGAGGTGACCCTGACTGTGGGACGAACATAGAGCTGAGACATCAAGGGATGATTGTGGTGCTGAATGATTCCAGTGACTGTAACCCAAAGGTGGTCCTAGGGACCAATGTGATTGAGCATTGCATGGGGGAGGTGTTGAGTCTGTTGCAACAATTGTCTGCCACTGCGGGAGGGGGTTGGCAGAGGGCACTGCAGCGTGAGATCCGGGCCCTCCTGCAGCGACAGCAGGTGAACATGACAGGTAGAGAGATTGGTAGTGTGTGGGTGATGGACGCCGCGCCTTTGGTGGTGCCGCCGCGGAGTGAGATGATGATTTGGTGCAGGGCAGCAGTAGGACCCCAAGAACGGGACTACCCGGCAATGGTAGAACCCTTGCCTTCGGAACACTGGCCCACGGTAATGGCAGCCAGGGGGGTGATTGATGTCAAAAAGGGGAGAGTGCCTGTGAGAGTGCTGAATTGTGGAGAAGAAGAGGTCAGGCTCCCCCGCTATGCCACCATAGCCAAGTTGTTCACAGTAGACGCACATGCTATTCACGACACAACCCTCACAACCACTACCCCACGCTCAGGCAGTGACCTTCCACCTGGACAATTAGAGAAATGGTGTCGGGAGTTACATGTCAGTACCAAGGCTACACCCATGCACCACAAGGAAGGGGTATACAGGGGTATACAGGGTAGTGCAGGAGTACGGGCAGGTTTTCAGCAAGCACCCGCTAGATTTTGGGAGAGTTAAAGGGGTTCAACACCATATCCCAACAGGTATGCATCCACCCATTAAGGAAAGGTACAGGCCTATTCCACCTACACACTACCAGTGCGCCAAGGACATGTTGAGGAACATGAAGGAGGCAGGGGTCATCCGGGACAGTTGTAGTCCCTGGGCAGCTCCATTGGTGCTGGTGAGGAAGAAAGATGGTACCATGAGGATGTGTGTGGATTACCGGAAGATCAATCAGATAACGCATAAAGATGCCTACCCTCTCCCCCGCATTGAAGAGTCGCTAGCTGCGCTGAAGACTGCTAATTATTTCTCTATCCTTGACCTTACTAGTGGCTATTGGCAGGTGGCGGTTGCACGAGAAGACCGTGAGAAGACTGTGTTTGCTACCCCCATGGGACTCAGCGAGTTCAACAGTATGCCGTACGGGCTGTGCAATGCCCCGGGAACCTTCCAGAGGCTCTTGAAGTGCTGTTTGGGGCATCTCAACTTCGAGACTGTTCTGCTGTACTTGGACCACATGATTGTGTACTCCAAGACGTATGAAGCCCACCTGGAGCACCTGGCGGAGGTGTTTGCGGCCCTCGCCAAGTATGGAATGAAGATAAAACCCTCTAAGTGCCATCTGTTGAAACCTAAAGTGCAGTACCTCGGGCATGTGGTGAGCGCAGAAGGCATAGCCCCAGATCCTGAGAAGGTTACCGCTATCAAGAGCTGGCCGCAACAAACCATGGTGAAGGAGGTGAGGCAGTTCCTGGGCCTACTGGGCTACTACCGCCGTTTCATCAAAGGGTACACGAAGATGGCCGCGCCCATACAAGACCTCCTCATGGGACAGAGCAAAAATGGTAGATCTCCTGGGCCCCATTTGTATGGGGTGAGAAGCACGAAGAATCCTTCCAACAGCTGAAGTTGGCCCTGACAGGGGAAGAGATTTTGGCCTATCCTGATTACGGCCTCCCGTTCATCCTCTACACCGATGCCAGCAATGTGGGCCTGGGTGCGGTCCTGTCCCAGGTACAAGATGGAAAGGAGAAGGTGATCGCCTACGCCAGCAGAAAGCTCCGGCCAACAGAGAGGAACCCCGAGAATTACAGCTCCATCAAGCTCGAGTTCTTGGCCCTCATGTGTGCGATAACAGAAAGGTTTAAACATTACCTCGCGGCGGCAAAGTTCACCGCCTCCACGGACAACAACCCATTTACACATCTGGATACGGCCAAGCTGGGCACCCTGGAGCAGCGGTGGATGGCTCGGCTGTCCAATTACGACTTCACCATCAAGTACAGTGCTGGCCGCAAGAACACCAACGCAGATATGCTGTCCCGGATGCCCCACTTGCCTGATGAAGGGATGGAGGAAGATAGCCAAGAGTAGATTGAGCTGCCCGCATTCCATCGGCCACGGGATGAGAAGCCCTGTGTTCGCCAACAGCAGGTGAACCTCGACCCGCTGCCCAGCCAGGGGTGGCAGGAGGCCCAGGATCGGGAACCTGCAGTTTGGCTGGTCAAAACGATGATTGCCCAGGGATCTTCCAGGATGAACCCCACAGCACCCTCCGAAGGCCAGCGGTTGTGGAAAGAGAGAGACCGCCTGTACCTGTATCAAGGGAAGCTGTATAGGGGATCGATCCACCTGAAGACCCATGAGAAGGTTCGCCAGCTGGTGGTGCCCCAGGCATGCGTACCCAAGGTCTTGCAGGCCTACCATGATGGTGCAGGACAGTTCGGCTGGAAGAAACTGGAAATGCTGCTGAGGGAGCGGTTCTACTGGAGTGGAATGCGAGAGTCCGTGGAAGCCTGGTGCCGAGAGTTTGGTCCCTGTACGCTGAGGAGGCGAGATGAAGCCAGCCAGAAGGCTCCACTACAGCCAATTGTCACCCGCCAGCCGCTGGAGTTGGTTGCCCTGGACCACGTCAAGCTCACGCCCAGCCGAAGCGGGTACACCTATGCCCTGACCATTGTCGACCACTACTCAAGGTTCATGGTGGTTGTCCCCGTCAAGGACCTGACAGGCCGCACCGCGGCCAAGGCTTTCCAGGCCTACTTTTGCCGGCCACATGGCTACCCCGAGAAGGTGCTTACGGATCAGGGGCCAGCCTTTGAGGCAGAGCTGTTGCAGGAATTCTGCCACTTGTATGGGTGCAAGAAGATTTGGACCACGCCTTACCATGCCCAAACTAATGGGATGTGTGAGAAAATGAACCATCTGGTCCTTAACCTCCTCAAGACACTACCCCTGGAAGAGCGGAATCTGTGGCCGGAGAAGCTGCCTGATCTGGTGGACATGTACAATAACATCCCTTGTGGTTCCACCAAGTGTACCCCGCGTACTTCATGAGGGCCCGGCCGGGGCGGCTGCCAGTAGATTTGGATATGGACATAGAAGTGCCCGAGACTCTTCCTTCCACCAGCAACTGGGATGCCAAGAGGCAGACGCAGTATCGACGGATCCAATAGTATGTGGAAAGCAATTTGCGTCAAAATCGAGAAAAGCAAGAGCAGCGCTTCAACAAGTGGGCTCAAGCTGCTTCCTTTGAGCCTGGAAATGTGGTACTGAAGCGTAAACGAAGAACGCATAAGCTCGACGATCAATGGGAGAGGACCCCCTACGTCATCCAGCCAACTGGATGGAAGAACGAGAAGACCTTAATGATTAGTCGTGACCACTACAGCCACTGTTTCCAGGGACCACCCGAAGAGATGCCCGGATCCCCTGAGACTGGTAGAAGAGGGCCCCGTGCCCACTCCAAGCGTGGAGAAGAAGAGAGGGGTGATCCATACAGCGATGGGTGACTTCCCAGCTGATTGGCCTACGCAGAACGGTGCGGTGATTGTTCCTGTAATAATGTTCCAACAACCCGTGGAAGAAATAGAGCCGCAGATACCCGCCAGCGAGCCACCTGAACAAGGTCCCAGGGATGCACCTACACCACGCCCCCGCAGGTCTCTACCCACCATACCTGACACGCGGGAAGAGGGTCCGGTCGTTCCCTCTCCCCCACTGCCCCCACTTGAAAGTATGGGACCCCGGCGGTCCACAAGTCCTAACCTAGGTCAGCCCCCACATAGGTACGGGGAAACTGCCATCTAGGGGTGCAACTGTTGATTATGTATATATGTGTGTGAATGAATGCCAATCACCCGAGACTCACACCTGATTTCAAAGTCTAGTATAAGGAGGTAGCGGTTCCCGGCTACCATGCTGCAGTCCCTGTTGGGACTTTGTTGATGTTCCCGTTTTAAAATGAACAAGGCTGAGAACTTGCAGGCAACCCAAAAACTTTTGGGCTTGTAAATAATCCTGGACCAACCTTTCAGGTCCTACAGCCCCAGAGAGGCAGGTTGGAGGAAGGGCCTGCGGGAATGTGATGGCCGAGGTCCCATCACCATTGGAACCGGTGACAACCCTCCGGGTCAGGGGTCCCCTGGATGTGGGGCCTCTGAGAGACTGCCAGGTATGGAACTTTGTACCCGGTCCGTTTGGGCAACACCCGGACCCGTTCCTGTTTCCTGGACAGGGGAAAAGGGGTGCTGACCTGTTTTCAGAGGCAGCATCAAGGTTCAGGTTTGTTTGGGTAGGCAACTGAAAGGACCCGGTCCCGTCCCGTTCCCGTTTAATAAAAATGTTTTTTTACCTGTTTGCAACGTTTAAGCAAAATGCCTCCCGTTAAGGGAAGAAAACAAAGAACCCGTAATTGTACATATGTTAGTGTACCGCCCCGCGGCCTCGGCTGTGGCCACCGAGCCGCTCGGGTCACGTCGCTCTGCAAGGGGTAGTGGCGGTTCACGCAGGGGTTTGGGTGGTTGAATTAGCAAAGTTCGTGACGCCACCCACGTTTTGTGGTGATTGTATGGTGGACACCACCGCTGCCGTTGACTAGGCCTCCCGGGGACGGTGTTATGCAGCTCGGTGTTAACCACTCCGTGGGCAGGGGGCGATGGTCCCGGGGGCCCGCGGGAAGGTGAGGACCGGGGTGCAGGGCGCAGTGTTGCGGTGCAGCACGGTGCGGTGCCTGACGGCACTGGTGTACTCACTCTGACACAAGATAATGGAGTCTCTGGTAAACCAAACGGTAGAATGGACGGGGCCCACAGCCGGCTGCAGTGTTCTCCCTGGACGGGTTGGTGGCGGCTGTCGTTCCCTTTGCACTGATGTTGTGTTGTGAGTGACCCCTGTGCCTGGACACTGGTAGTACGCTCCCCGGCGTGTAAATGTCGTAGGAGCCAGTTTGCCCGCAGGCGCTGGCCCCTTGGATCTCTTGCCTTTGGCGGTGGCACTTATCCGGAACGATTGGGTTGTTGCCTTCAATCGGGACTTGGGTGGGAATGAACCCCTGAGGTCCAAACCGCAATCAGTAAATTTGACTATAAGGGCGGCTTCTAGCCTAGTCGGGGTCTGAGTACCCTGCCTAGTGCTTGGCTTCCAATCGGCTCCCCGGTTCGGCACCGCCCGACCCCAGTCCTACGGTTCCACCGACCGTACACCAACTCCTGCAGACAGCCACCACCATCTGCCGACCTTGCTGGAGGTGCCTGGGCTCCGACCCAGACACCTAGACAGTCCGTGGCAGGCCTGGTCCCAGGTCTGCCCTTGACTTTCCCTCCTCACTCCTTCACTGTCTGAACTGAACTCCTCACTCAACTGAACTGACTGACTGTTGTCTTTTCCCGCCTCCAGGCCTGTGAACTCCTCGGTGGGCGGAGTCAACAGCCTGGCTCTGCCCCACCTGGTATGGACATCAGACCCTGGAGGGTGGCAACAAGGATTTTTGTGTGACTGGTGTCACCTATCCGGGGAAGGGGTGTGTGTGGTGTTGTGTCTGTGACTACCTGGCTAGTCCAGGGCGTCACATTAGTATACTTGTATACATGCTTCTTTTAGCGCCCTGCACAACACCTGTCCCCCAATAAAGTAACATCAGCCAACCCTTTAAAACGTAGTCACCTCCCTCAGCGTGTGATGGACACACCAGGGGGCGGAGCCAGGCGGTTGGCGATGCCCACCTAAGAGTCAAGAGGGCCTGAGGCAAGAGAAGCAGTGAGAAGTCAGAGAGTTCAGTGAGGAGAGAGTTTGGAGTGAACTGCAGCAGGCCTGTAGTGACAGGTCTGCAGCGGAAACTGACAGGTGCCGGGGTCGTAGCCCTGGTACCTCGGCTAGGAGGCAGACGGTGGCCTAGCCTGCAGGAGCCAGGAAGATGACTCGGTGGAACCGTGGTGGACCGGGACAGGGTAGTGGCCCGCCGGTACTGACCCGGGGAACCGACTCGGAAACCGGAGCACAAGGGGGGTACTCAGACCCTGAACGAGGTCCAGAAGCCACTGGACCGAGGCAAATCTACTGATTGCAGTCTGGACTATAGGTCCTTTCCCACCCAAGTCCCGACTGAAGACAACAGCCCACCGAGGGGGATAGAAAGCCACCGCACAAGCAGAGAGATCCCACGGGCCAGCGTCTGCGGGCAAACGGGTTCCTCCGACATACACAAAGCCGGGGAGCGGACTCCCGTTGCTGAAGCACAGGCAGTCTACACATTCACAACACGGTGCAGGAGAAAGGCCAAGACCACCGAACCGGGTGGGGGACGAGACGCAGTCGGCTGCGGGCACCGACCACCATCAACTTTGTTTACCAGAGACTTGTGTGTGTCAATAACTGTGAGTACAACAGTGCCATCCGGCAGCGCGCCGCCCTGCACCGCTCGGCTACTCTCCCCAACGGGCCCCGGGGCCATCAACCCTGCCCACGGAGGGGTTAACATCTTACTGCATAACCATCTCCCCCGGGTGCCCCGTAACTGCAGCGGTGGTGTCTACACCTTCACCACGTCCCGTGGGTGGCGTCATAAACTCTGACACGGCTCCAGCAGTACACCTACCTACATACCCCCTAAGTAGCGCCAGCACCCTTTCAGAGCGAGGTGACCCCCGGGTCCGGAGGCGCTCGAGCCACCCACCGACGAGCCCGGATCCGAGTGGCTCGGCTGCAGCTGATTGTGGGATGGTACATATGTATAGTGTGTGAGGCGAAGTGTCAGTGCTCAGAGTGCAGCACTGACAGATCTAATCCACTGTAGTGATCAAGCACAAGCACTGCAGTGGATTATATCAGTGATCAAACGCAGTAAAAGACGCAGAAAGAATTGACATGCTGCATCTTTTTTCAGCACCAAAATCAAGCAAAAAAGAAGCAGTGTGTGCACAGCAAGTTAGGATTTTCATAGACTTTTCTGGCATGTGGTTTTCCTTGCAGCAGTGATTAAAATCTGCAAGGGGAAAAACGCAACATGTGCATAAAGCCTAAGGCTATGTGCCCACGAGAGCTCGTACCTGCAGATATATCCGCAGGTACGGCCGCAGGTTTACCGCAGCTGCCCACCGGCACCCGCAGCTATTTTTAGCTGCGGGAGTACAGCGGAATAGCTGCGGTAAACCTGCGGATTTGTATGCGATTTACCTGCTATTTACCATAGTGGAGGGCCGGGATTTTCGCAGGTAATTCCGCAGGAATAATTGACATGCAGTTATGTGCGCCTGCGGGACATCCGCAGCATATTCCGCAGCTGCACATTCCGCAGCGTGGACACAGGCACTCCCCATGTCCCTTAAGATAAAACTGCAGTTATTTTTTAAGAGCAGAATCAAAGCTTTTCTGTACTATAAAAAGTCAAAAAAGGTATAAAAAAAGACAGAAAAAATGCAATAATCAGGGATGAGTGTTATTGTGTAGTTTGGTGAGCACACCTGCTGAAAACAAAAAAAACGCAACATTTATGGATCATATGAACACAACCTTAGACCTCCGACACACTCACGTGAAAATCACGCTCGTGCCGAGAGACACGTATTTCCCCTGCGTGTTGCGTGCAGCTAAGTACGTGTCTCTGGTACGTGCGAGCCAAGTGTGTTCTCCGCATGCTATCCGTGATAACATACGGAGAACAGGTTATTTACATACTCACGTGGTCCTTCCTGCTGTCCGTGGTGCTGATCTTCGGTCTCCAGCCCTCCCGTCTCCCCGCTGCTGCTGCTTCCGTGAAGTGAATATTAAATGAGAATAATGAGCGGCGGTCAGCAGCAAGTGGCAGCAGCGGCAGAGACAGGAGGGCTGGAGAAGGTGAGTTAAGGTTTGTTTTTTTTTCTCTGACACGTGTGTTTTCTCCGGCGCGTGTCACACGGGACCGCATCCACACTACACCCGTGTGGTACGGGTGCGGGCCGTGCTGCCGGAGAAAAAACTGACATGTCAGCGTGTAGAAAAACGCACACACGTACAAACGCACACGGACACACGTTCCGTGTGGTTTTACGTGTGTGTGCCTGCTACAATAGGGTAGCATTGCTGAACGTGTCTCCGTGCCGCCGGTACGTGCAACAAATGGCAAACACGTACCGGCGGCACGGATGGGTGTCGCAGGCCTTAGGCTGCTTTCACACCTCCGGTTTTAGCAGAGCCGGCCAATCCGGCTCTAAAACCTATGCAACGGATGCGGCGACAAAACCGCATCCTTTGCATTAGTTTTTTACATGCGGCCCGTCCGGTTTTTGCCGTTTGCGGCAGGCTACTGAGCATGCGCAGTGGAAAAAAACGCATGCGGCGGCCGGATGTGGTGTTTGCCGCAGGACAAAAAAACGTGCCAGGCAAGGTTCCATCCGGCCGCCGCATCGGCTAAATCTGCCACATGCGGCAAAAACCGGACGGAACGCAAGCCCATGCGGCACAATACAGCACTAATGTAAGTCTATGCATAAAAACGCAACCGGCGGCAAAAAAAAAACAGTTGCGGTTTTTCTGCAAAGCGCCGGATTGTGCCGCACAGGAAAAAACGGATGTGTGAAAGCAGCCTTAGGCTACTTTCACACATCCGGCTTGAGCCCTGCGGCTCAATCCGGCTGTGCAAGCTATGCAACGGATGCGGTGAAAACACCGCATCCTTTGCATAAGTTTTTCCCATGCGGCCCGCCTGGTTTTTGCCGCTTGCGGCATGCTACTGAGCATGCGCAGTGGCAAAAACCGCATGCGGCGGCCGGATGCGGTATTTGCCGCATCGCGCCGCATCCGGCCGCCATAGGCATGCATTGAGAGATGCGCCGCATCGGCCGAATGCGGCGCGATGCAGTTTTTTTTGCCGCACGAAAAAACGTGCCAGGCAACGTTCCATCCGGCCGCCGCATCGGCTAAATCTGCCGCATGCGGCAAAAACCGGATGGAACGCAAGGCCATGCGGCACAATGCGGCACTAATTAAAGTCTATGCAGGAAAATCGCAACCGGCAGCAAAAAAAACTGGTTGCGATTTTCCTGCAAAGTGCCGGATTGTGCCGCAGAAGAAAAACCGGAGGTGTGAAAGTAGCCTTACAGAGAAAAAAAAGTATGGCGCACAGTGAAGCTCATTCAAGATGAGAAAAATCTGGCTGCAGCAATAAGGAACAGTCCTGGACATCTGTTGAATGTCCCTCACTGCAAAATGGGTGTGGCTAGTGATGTGGCTAGGGGAGTGGTCATAACTTGTAATTTGTCCCTCTTTCTGTTCCTCAAAAGTTGGGAGGTATACCGACACAAGAAAACTAATGGCTCTCATACTGTTATTTGGGGCAAAAATCACAGCAGAGTGACAGCTGTGTGAAGGAGGCCCCAGGACCATGTCCAGACATGTCCATCTCAGGGCATAGAAGAGCAGGGCAGGCTCACTAGTCAATGTGCATGTTCTGGAGAGAGATCTGCTTAGTATAACTGTTCTGACCTTGTAGAAAGAATGCATGTCTGTGGTAGGTATTCCCTGCTGGGGAGGAACATTACCAGGGAATGGTTTTCATTTCATTCTATTTTGCATACTGCAGAACTATCTATGTATCTATCTTTGCAGTGTTTCTTGTGACGTCCGGTAACCTGAACCTTCCTGAGCATGCATTGTATATACACCGGACTCGGATGTCAGCCAGAGCCATACTTCTTAATCCAAACATTTCATTTCTTTAATTTCAGATACAGTTCACTCACAACTGTATATAACGCATGTGAACTGTGTCTCAATGTGAAGATAGTGCTGTCTCAGCAAATTCAGCTTTCTAGGACAATTTATGGAAAGTCATAAAACAGCTCATCTTGATTCTTATACCTTGTCAGTTTTATTACCTTTTTTTCACTTCTGAATTTACATGTTTCATTACTTTTGACTCCATTTCTGCCGTTAACTGTAAATACTGCATTAAAAACTGCATATGTGAATCCAGGGTAAGGCAGTGTTCACACGCAGCGTTTTGGCTGTGCCTTTTTTCTGTAGCCCAAACCGACTCTCTGAGCAGTAATAAGGCTATGTTCACACACTGCGTTTTTTACCTGCGTTTTTGCTGCAGAAATTTCTTGAGAAATTCTTGTAACTCTTCTGCAGACATTCCCCAGCAAAACCTATGGCAAAAAAAATTAGCTGTGCACACACTGAGTTTTTTTCTTAAGAAAATTCTTTCAGTAGATTTTCTTAAGAAAAAGAATGAGCATGTCACTTCTTTTCTGCAGCTAACTGCGTTAGTTACCATAGATAATGGCACAATAACGCAGGGAGCAACCAGCGGTAAAAACGCACCAAATTGCGGTAAAAACGCAGGTGCGTTTTTGATGCGTTTTTTAACGCAGGTGCGCAATTCCTTCACTCTCAAGAAATTTTCTTAAGAAATTTCTTAAGAAAATTCCTTTTTCTAGTGTGCACATAGCCTAAAATGCTGCGTTCATAATACTCCTTTTGCAGCGTTTTTTGTTGTGCCTTTTAAGTGCAGATTACATCTATGCTTTGTTTAATAAAGCAATTTTGTCATCAAAAACACCAAGAACAACGCTGTTGCTTTTTTCATTTTCTCATTGCTTCCTATACAAAAATGCTGAAAGAACTGACATGCTGCAGATTTAACCCCTTCACCTTCCAGCAATTTTTCATTTTCGTTTTTTCCTCCCCTTCTTCCAAGAGCCATATGTTTTTTATTTTTCTGTCAATATTGACATATGAGGGATTGTTTTTTTCGGGATGAGTTATATTTTTGATTGAAAGCATTTGTTTTACCAAATAGTGTACTGGAAAACGGGAAAAAAATTCCAAGTGCGGTAAAATTACAAAAAAGTGCAATTGCACAATAGTGTTGGGGTCTTTTGCTTATGACGTTCACTATATGGTAAAACTAATGTGTATGTATGATGCCTCAGGTCTGTATGAGTTCCAAACATGTATACTTTTACTTATATCTAAGGGATAGAAAAAAAATTCAGACGTTTGTCCAAAAAAGAGAATTGCGCTTTTGTCGTAATATTTTGGGACCCGTAGCATTCTCATTTATCGGGAGCTGGACTCAGTGACTGCTTATTTTTTGTGTCTTGAGGCTGACATTTTTAATTATACCATTTTTGTGTAGATGCAATGTTTTGATCTCCTGTTATTGCATTTTAATATAATGTTGTGATGACCAAAAAACGTAATTTTGGCGCCATGTATCAATCGGATTAATTGTTTTTTTATTCTGATAGATTGGGCATATCTCAGAGCGGCAATACTAAATATGTGTATTTTTTTATTGTTTTATTTTCAATGTGGTGAAAGAAGGGGGATTTGAACTTTGTTTTGTTTTTTTTCTTCATATTTTCATACTTTTTTTTACTTTTCTTTATTGATTTTACTAGTCCTCCTAGCGAACTTTATCATCGTATGCTCCTATTGCTTGTGTTGATCAGAACGATGCTGCAGCATCGCTCTGATCAGCGAAAATGCAGCATAATATGTCATGGTAACGTCAGGGGTCATCAGCTGACCCCGCGTTACCATGACAACACCATGGTGGGCCATGATCGCATCAAAGGGCTGCCAATTGTGGCGGGGAACGGCGCAATCTGCGCCACGGCCATTTGAATCGTGCTGTCAGATTTTGACAGCGTGATTTATGTGGTAAACAGGTGTGGGTGGATCTCTGATCCACCCACGACTGTTAGCCGCACATGTCTGCTGATCCAATGCGGTGATTACTGCGGGCTTGCCGCCAGAACCCGGGATTACTGGGGGGACACAACCTAGGATGTATATATGTCCAAGGTCACAAGGGGGTTAAAAAATGCTGCAGTTCTCAAATTCAACCGTGTCTATGAGATTACTGAAATCTCATTACTTTTACTGGTACTGTAAACTGCAGCCTTTAATTTGCATTAGTAAAAAACCCACTGCAAAAATGCTGAATGTGAACACAGCCTAAGATAATGTTTCTAAATTCAGGGTTTTTTTTATGCTGTATGTCCGCACAATGTCTTGCAAGCAGAACATACACAGGGAAATTGCCAACCTCGTTTTGGTCGTTTTTTGCGTTTTTTTTTTACTTGTGCTGTATAATTTAGCGCGCATGTTCCCAGCAGAAGCTCTGAAGAATGGTCACTTTTACCCTCTTGTTATCTTTGCAAAAGCTGTAAAATGAAGCTCAAATTATTGAAAATATGCACAGTACGTCGTTTATACTTTGCAGTCCATTTACTCATTCTTTTAAAGGGAACCTGTCACCTGAATTTTCGCTATGAAACTAAAAGAATCCCCTTCTGCAGCTCCTGGGCTGCATTCTAGAAAGGTTCCTCTTGCTACTGGCCCCCCTTTCAGACCTAAATAAACACTTTATAAAATCTTACCTTTTTGTATGCTAATGAGCTTTGCTGGCCACGTGGGCTGGCTGTATTTCTTCCGTTATGCCCCCTCCTGCCGCTGTTCGCCGTCCCCCTGTGTTTTTTACATAGATGAGGCCGCCGCCCTCATGTTACGCAGTGGTCCTGAAGTCTCGCGCATGCGCAGTGGCACTATCACGGGACTGAGCGCTGTTCAAATCGTGAGCGCCGGTGATGTTATTGCACAGGCGCGAGATTAAGGGCAGTGCTGTGAATGTCATCACCAGTGTCATCCAAGTACCCGCCCATAATCTCGTGCCAACGGTAATAGGTAACGTGGATGATATGGCGAGCGCTAGCGCATAACGGTGGAGGCAGAGGGAAAAGTGCGGGCACGAGATTATGGGTGGGTACTTGGATGACGCTGGTGACATTCACAGCGCCGCCCATAATCTCGCGCCTGCGCAATAATATCACTGGCGCTCGCGATTTGAACAGCGCTCAGTCCCGCGATAGTGCCACTGGGCATGCGCGAGACTTCAGGAGCACTGCGTAATATAAGGGCGGCGGCCTCATCGATGTAAATCAACACAGGGGGACAGCGAACAGCGGCAGGAGGGGGAATAACGGACGTAATACAGCCTGCCCTCGTGGCCAGCAAACCTCATTAGCATACAAAAAGGTAAAATTTCATAAAGTGTTTATTTAGGTCTGAAAGGGAGGCCAGTAGCAAGAGGAACCTTTATAGAATGCAGCCCAGGAGCTGCAGAAGGGGATTCTTTTACTTTCATAGCGAAAATTCAGGTGACAGGTTCCCTTTAAAGAAGTGGTTCACCCATATTTGCTAGATCGATATTATGTTGAGAAACTATGTTTCTCTCAAATACCTTATTTTTACAATAGTGCATGTGAGCAGCGCTATTGCAGTCCGCTCTTCCTGATCTCTTGATCCCCAGGCTCCGTGACCTTGGGAATCCAGTGATGTCATGTCAACTTCCTGATCACATGACATCACCGCGGCCGGCCCCAGTCTTCCTGAGTCACTGGGCTGTAAGCAGTGTTTCACTGCTCTCCGCTTAATGTTTATTTAGCGCTGTTCCAGATGGGTAATGGAGTGGAGGTGGTACCCACTTTAAAAAGTCGATGTGTGAATATACCCCCATGATGAGTATTTGCTGCATTTTTTTGTGTGCAAAAACGCAGAAAGCTACAGTCCCAGAAAAGTGAATGAGATTTATAAAAATCTCATAGCCACTGTTTGTTTCTTTACGCTGCATAACCTGACCAATTTCTAAGTATGCAACATCTTGCGGTATATATACATATGTTTGGTGGATTTTCCCAGTAGACATGAACGAGATGAGTAAAATCCACAGGTAAAAAGTAGATATACGTTTTATGTGTGTTTCCACTGCAAAAGTGATTGTATTCGCTTGTACAAAGTGACAAAACATACATCTAGGGTATGTGGATACGGTATTTTTCAAATACTATTTTGGAAAGCATCTGAATAATTACTTCAAAATACCTGTAAAACTACTTTGCTGTTCGTATGTTCAGCCTTTTATTCGTCTTTTTCCAATTCAGATGTTGGAAAAATGCCTATACTTTGAAAAATAGAAAGTTACTTCTTTGAAGCGGCCCCAAGCTTGGCACTCAAAAAAAGTGCAAAAAATTAGGAAAAAAACCTCTTCAAGAAGCAAAACAAAACTCCTTGAGGCCATGTGCGCACTAGAAAGTGCCTTTTTCTTAAGAAAAATCCGGATCCTCTTAAAGAATTCTGCACCCGCGGTAAAAAGAACACACCAAAACTGCAGCGAAATCTCCATGCGGTTTTAACACGGTTTGTCGCGGATTTACGGCGGATTTTCCGCAGGTTGGTCCCTGCAGATTTTTACCATTTTCTATGGCAAAAACCGCAGGTACCTGCAGAAAAGAAGTGACATGCTCATTAATTCCGCAGCGGAAAATCCATGGGTAAATCCGTGGGTATAAAAAAAATGCAGTATGCTCACAGCATTTTTTAAAACCCATAGGATTTGCTGGGTAATGACTGCAGCAATGTTAGACACATTTTCTGCAGCAAATCTGCTGCAAATCCATGACAAAATCCGCGGTAAATCCGCAGCGTGCGCACAGGGCCCAAAGAATGAAATTTTCTTGAAAGTTTCCACCAGAAAATTAATTATTTTTCCCCTTCAGAAAAAAACTCTGTGTGCACAGGACTGTGAGGACTAAGCCTAAGTAGTAACTGAGGCCGCGATAGACTTCACACGACAGCAATCGCTCGCTACCAGTGCAAAATTGAGGTGCTATAGAACTGAATGAGGTCGCATTGCAACACTTAAGCCTGCTTTACACCAGGCAATCTATCGTGCGATAGATCGTCGGGGTCACGGTTTTTGTGACGCACATCCGGCATCGCTGGCGATGCCGGCCTGTGTGACACCTCCTAGCGACGCAGTATCGCTCACAAATCGTGAGTCGGGTACTGCTCGTTAGGTTCCATAATATCAGTTACTTTAGTCGCCCATCGTTTCCGTGGTAGCACACGTCGCTCCGTGTGACACCACGGGAACGATGAGCAGCTCACCTGCCTCCCGCGGCCGCCGCCGTCTCTATGTGGAAGGAAGGAGGTGGGCGGGATGTTTACGTCCCGCTCATCTCCGCCCCTCCGCTTCTATTGGCCGGCGCCCGTGTGACGTCGCTGTGACGCCGAACGTCCCTCCCACTCCAGGAAGTGGACGTTCGCCGCCCACAGCGAGGTCGCACGAGAGGTAAGTATGTGTGACGGGGTTTAGTAACTTTGTGCGACACGGGCAGCGATTTGCCCGTGACGCAAAAAGGACGGGGGCGGGTACGATCGATTGTGAAATCGCACAATCGGTCGTACCGTGTAAAGCAGGCTTAAGGCTGCTTTCACACCTCCGGTTTTAGCAGAGACGGCTAATCCGACTCTAAAACCTATTCAACGGATGCGGTGACAATACCGCATCCTTTGCATAAGTTTTTTTACATGCGGCCTGTCCGTTTTTTGCCGCTTGCGGCAGGCTACTGAGCATGCGCAGTGGAAAAAAACGCATGCGGCGTCCATAGGCATGCATTGCAAATAGCGCCGCATCGGCCGGATGCGGCTTTTTTTGCCGGACAAAAAACGTGCCAGGCAACGTTCCATCCGGCCGCCGCATCGGCTAAATCTGCCGCATGCGGCAAAAACCGGACAGAATGCAAGCCCATGCGGCACAATACGGCACTAATGTAAGTCTATGCAAAAAAACGCAACCGGTGGCAAAAAAAAACGGTTGCGTTTTTTCTGCAAAGCGCTGGATTGTGCCACACAGGAAAAAACGGATGTGTGAAAGCAGCCTTACACTAACGTGGCCGAGATAAGCAAATTGCAAGAAATCAGAATTGGTTGGATTTTTTTGGACTTGCTTATCGTGGTCACAGTATTGTCAGTGTGACAATGCGACAATCAATTTCTATAGTGGCGCAATGTAGTAGTGGCACCAAGCGACCTTTGGTTATGCTAAAGCTAAAGGCCTGAATAGATGGGCAACAACTGTAAAGCAAAAAACTGAGAAATTATTTTTTCAATCCACTCTTTGCATTAGGCTTTATTCACACAACTGTTTAGAAAACACACAACATGCCGACAATTTAAAGGGAACCTGTCAGGTCCAATATGCACCCAGAACCACGAGCAGTTTTAGGTGCATATTGCTAATCCCTCCCTAACGGTCCCTGTATACACTCGCATAGATAAAGAGATCTTTAGAAAAAGTATTTCTATATATCTTTTCCCATATGCTAATGAGGAAGTGGACTAGTCCCCTGGGCATTAGTTCCCCTGGCTAGTCGGCTCCATTAGCATGTTAGTACGCCTCTGTGGATGTGCTAACATACTAATGAATGTGCAGCATCAGAGGATGATCTCACTCACCTCTCCACTGCCATCGCCGCCCGATGCTGGATTTCGGCTCAGTGCGCATGACCCCGGAGTTTCGGTCATGCGCACTACTTCAATTTGAAGCCAGGACGTGTACACCCGGCTTCATAGTGTGCATGACCGAAACTCCGGGGTCATGCGCACTAAGCCGAAATCCAGCGTCGGACGCGATGGCAGCGGAGAGGTCAGTGAGATCATCGTGTGTCTCTGCACAGTCATTAGCATGTTAGCACACCTACAAGGGCGTACTAACATGCTTATGGAGCTGACTGGCAAGGAGAACTAACGCCCAGGGGACTAGTCCCCTCGCTCATTAGCATACGATAAAGGATCTTTAGAAATACTTTTTCTAAAGATCTCTTTATCTATGCTAGTGTATACAGGGACGGTTAGGCAGCGATTAGCAATATGCACCCAGAACTGCTCGTGGTTTGTGGGTGCATATTGGACCAGACAGGTTCCCTTTAAAGGGAACCTTCACCAGATTTGGTGACTATAAGCTGCGGCCACCAGCACTGAGCTCTTATATACAGTATTCCAAAAGCCCAGGCCGCTGTGTAGAACGTAAAAAACACTTTTGTAATACTCATCTAGGGGGTGGTCCAGTCCGATAGATGTCGCTTCTCTCGGTCCGGCGCCTCCTCTGTACTGCGATCGCCTTCCTCCTTCTTCTGAGGCCCGTGTGCAAGACACGTCCTACGTCCTGAATACTAGACGGTTTTGAGGTCTTGCACAGGCGCTCTTTGATCTGCCCTGCTGAGGACAGATCAAAGTATTGTAGTGCACATGCGCGGGCGGTCTTTAACCTTTACTTGCGCCTGCGCATTACATAACTTTGATCTGCCCTCAGCAGGGCAGCTCAAAGTGCGCCTGCGCAGGACTGCAGTACCAGCCAGTAGAAATTACATAGGACACGTCATCCACACTGGGGGCTGGGTAGAAGGAGAACAGAGATCACAGCAGATAGGAGGCGCTGGACCAGAGAGCAGCGACACTCATCGGCCCCTAGGTGAGCATTATAAAAGTGTTTTTTATGTTTTACACAGTGCCCTGGGCTTTTGTATACAGCATTCTGGAATGCTGTATATAAGAGCTCAGTAGTGGTGGCCGCAACTTATAGTCGCCAAATCTGGTGACAGGTTCCCTTTAATGAAACTACTCACACATCATTCTTTTTTCTTAAAGGATCTTATTTTATGTTCCGATAAACTCAGTGCATATTCTATTCTCATCAGACATCAAAAAAGCATGAAAAATGGAAAACATCTGTGTTATATCAGTCTTACATCAATTTGTAGCTGACACATTGCTTATTTTTAATAGAAAAAAGTTCTGACAGTTTACCAGTTTATCAGTTTTTACAAATTGATGCAAAAAAGATGGATGCAAAATGAATGACACTTGGAGGAAAATGGTCCATTCTTGATAAATGTAAAAATTGAAATGGATGTATGAATATTGCCTTTGACTTATTGCTTGTAAAAATCTGACTGTGAATATACACTAAGAATAGATCCACAGGACCATATAGTAGTTTTATTTACGAGGGGCTGCTGCTAAGTCTTTGGCTTTGTGATCTTTTTTTTATTCTATGGTAACGAATGATACATCACATGAAAGCCTTATGTGTCTAATATATGTTTTCAAAATTGTGTGTTTGTTGCTTATGGCAACAGTGTTCTACGCACGCGGGAAAACAAAATGGAGGGGTCTAATGCGATATTCACAGCAACTGAGAGCAGAGGAGTGATAAAATTCTTGTTACTGCAAGGAAAGTCCGCAAAGGATATTCATGGGGATATGTCGCAGACATTTGGGATCAATGCCCTTCATATTCCACAGTTAAGTACTAGGTTGCCTAATTTAAAACGGGCCACTTCAGCACCAATGATGAGGAACGTCCAGGACGACCGAGAGTGGTTGTTGTTCTGGAGATCATCGATGCTGTGCACAACCTCATACTGGAGATTCGATGAATTTCAGCTAAAACAATAGGAGATATGAAGGGGTTTTCCCGTGAATGTGTTTGTGTCATTATCCATGAACATTTGTACATGAGGAAGCTATCTTCAAAGTGGGTCCCCAAATGTTTGTCAACAGATCAGAGAAGCATGCGAGTGAAAACTTCCCGATCCATTTGTCAGTGTTTCCGGACTGATAAAAAACCTTCTGAACCGAATGGTCACTATGGATTGCACTTGGATTTATTTGTATGACCCTGAAAACAAGGAGAAGTCAAAAGAGTAGAGGCACAGTGGTTCTCCTCGTCCAAAGAAGTTCATGGTGCAAAAATCAGCCACTAAGGTGACCTGTTCTGGGATAAGGAGGGCGTGCTGCTAGTGGACTACCTTCAAAAGGGTTCCACCATCACTGTAAAGGCCCTGTCACACACAGAGATAAATCTTTGGCAGATCTGTGGTTGCAGTGAAATTGTGGACAATTAGTGCCAGGTTTGTGGCTGTGTACAAATGGAACAATATGTCCATGATTTCACTGCAACCACAGATCTGCCAAAGATTTATCTCTGTCTGTGACAGGGCCTTTAGGTATTACAGTGAACTTTTGGATGAATTGAAGGCAGCTCTGAAGGCCAAAAGGCATGGCAAGCTGTCAAAGGAATCTTTTTCCTGCAAGACAACGCCTCTGCTCACAGTGCACAAGCGACCACGGCAAAACTGGCAGAGCTGGGCTTCCAGCTGGTTGACCACCCACCTTATTCACCAGACCTAGCTCCCTCTCACTATCAACTGTTTCCAAACCTGAAGAAACACCTCAAGGGTACCAAATTTCACACAATTTCTGATGCCATGGCTGCTACGGACCATGCCAGGTTTGAGGCACACTAGAAATCCTTCTTTTTGCTAAGCTTACAGAACTTGGAATACCGATGTAAGAAGTTTGTTAACATCAGTGGAGGGTATGTGGAATAAATGTAAAGTTTCATCATCCTATCTCATTTCTTTCTGGGAAAAGCCAAAGACTTATCAGCAGCCCCTCGTACAAGTTCATGTTACAGCCGCATTTCCAGGATCAACCTCAGGTTTCCTGTCCAAAACTAATAGTGTCATATATACTTCTAAGGTTGTTGGTTCAGTCAGGAGACCTGTGGTCTGGAGGAAGAATTGTGGCTGTAAATCAAATTATACAATGTGGTTACTATACAGTCCTGTAGATCTAGTCTTTTATGGTGTATTCTTCACAGACAGCAAAATAGGTGGAAATGTTTTTGCCACAGTAGCATTTAGACTTAAGGGTACTTTACAGGCTGCAACATCGCTAGCGATCTCGTTAGCGATGTGACACGCCAGATCGCAGATAAGATTTGCCGAGATCGCACATAGGTCATTTTTTGTGGCGCCAGTCACATGTGCGATCTCGGCAAATCATATGTGCGATCTGGCGTGTTACATCGCTAACGAGATTGCTAGCGATATCGCAGCGTGTAAAGCACCCTTTAGTCGAGATTGTGTCTGTGCCTGCTGTCAGGTGGATACGACTGAAGCTGAAAGGGTGACATTTGTAAAGCAGATGAAATAATTTTGTGCCCTACCTGACCTCCTGTTTGAGGCAGGCATAAATATGTGATCGACCACATTTTACATAGATTTGTCTCATAATTTCATGGTAGAAAATATATTCCCTATAACAAGGATGGGAAACTGTATTCTGCCAAGAACTAGTTGGATATTTCTAACGTCATTTACAGGCCATACAAAATTATGAACTTACAAATTAGCCTCATATATTTGGTCAAAGATTTAATGAACTTAACTCTAATGTGATGGTGTGATGGCTGGAACTGCTCCTTTTTTTTACAGGTGTGTGATATTAGGTGATATTGATGATATTGCTACACACATAACTACTTTTCCAGGTTTGCGTAGTCAGTTTGGTGTACGGATGACTCTTTGTGATGATAAGATTTGAAAGGAACTGCTGAGCAGTAAGTTTTTCCAAACACAGATGCATATTTCACTTCATGTGTCCTCAAAATGGGAAATTCATCATTGCTTACATACCGTTCACAGAACTCAAGCAGTGAGAGGACAGCTGTATACATCACATAAGAGACACTGAGACTACTAGATACAACACAGGATACACTGAGACTGCTGTATATCCATCACATAGAATACACTGAAACAGCTTTATATACATAACATAGGAGACACTGAGACTGATGTATATGTCACGTAGGTTTCACAGAAAACCTGTGTGTATATATTTATGATACATCACATCTTACATACTTCAAATACTTTACTTCAAGACTGCTGTATATTGTTCACGTAGGAGATGCTGAGACTCCAGTATATACGTCACATAGGCTATAGTGTGACTGCACTATAGATATCACATAGGAAACACAGATTGCTATATATACACATCACAGAGAAGACACTGAGAATGATGTATAAGTCACATTTTCACTGAAAATCTGTGTGTGTGTGTATATATATATATATAAATATATTATATTTTTATGATACATCACAAAGGATACACTTAGGCTGAAATATGTCTCATATGATACTTAAAAACTGCTGTATATGCATCACGTAGAAGACGCTGAGACTGCAGTATATACATCTCATAGGATACAGGAAGACTGCTCTATCGACATCACATAAGATACACAGATTGGTATATATACATCACGTAGGACACACTGAAACTGCTTTATACATTATACAGTATAGTACGAGACTGCTGTATACATTGCATAAGATGTACTGAGTCTCTGATGTATACATCACATAATTTTCACTAAGGCTGCTGTATATATATTTAGGTATATATATATATATATATATATATATATATATATATATATATATATATATTTGTGGAGAAAAGAAACAGAATGAAACAGGGATTCCATTGGTGGTTTCCCACACTGGTACTAACCTGACTTCAAACTTTTCCTATATGTATATTGTGAGACTGTGACCGGGGTTATCTATGACGGCCGGTATGTCTCGCCCAGGTTGTGCTCACTCCATGATAGAAAGTAAATCCACTATAGGGTTAATGCTGTTTCCCTACAGGCTTAAGGAAGGGTTAAAAGGAAACAGGAACGAGGGCAGGTGTGCCGGGTGTGGGGGAAGTGACCAGAACTTCCTGAGCCCTCTGCTGGAGAGGCACATGTATTTTGTTATGGACTTTTTGTTTGGACATTAAACACCGTGTGCTGTGAACCTTGATGCCTGGATCCCGTGTCTTCTGCTGCGCAGCCGACCGCGCTACCTCACATATGGTGGAGAATCGGCGGGCATGACAGCCGGTGAGGTGTAGCATCCATCCCTGGTGACCCAGCTGCGCATGTCCTGGATTCGAGCGGCTATACTACAGCCCAAACCCGGCGACGCCATGGAGGACATACTAAAGCATTTGGCTCAGGCTAATGCACAGCAGCAACAGACCAATGCACACCTGCTCCAATCCTTGCAAGTGCAGGAAAAAAAAACTCCAAGAACAGTTGGATCAGGCCAATGCACGTCAGCAGCAATTCTTGCAAGTGCAGGTCAAAATGCACCAAGAACAGATGGAGCAGGCCAATGCACGTCAGCAGCAATCCTTGCAAGTGCAGGACAAAAGGCACCAAGAACAGATGGAGCAGGCCAATGCACGTCAGCAGCAAGCCTTACAATTGCAGGAAAAAAGGCACCAAGAACAGATGGTTCTCCTGGCCAAGTCGATCCGTGCCGGACCGGCAGCAACAACCCCGGGACCGGGTGACGACGGCAGCGTCCGGAAAGCGGTGAGACAAGCGTTGCAAAAGATGACCCCGGGTGATGATGTGGAAGCGTTCCTGGCGGTGTTTGAGCGGGTGGCCGAGCGGGAAAAGCTGCCGACCCCGCAGTGGGCTGAGGTATTGTCGCCCTATCTGACGGGGGAACCCCAAAAAGCGTACCTGGACCTCGGTACCGAGGACGCCATTGACTATGTGACCCTGAAAGCCGAAATACTGGCTCGGTTGGGGGTGAATACCTATGTACGGGCTCAGCGGGTAAATCAGTGGTTCTATGAGGAAGCCAAACCCGTACGCTCCCAGGCCTATGACTTATTACATCTTGTAAAAAAGTGGTTGCAGCCTGACACTCTGAGCCCGGCGCAAATGGTGGAAAGGGTAGTAGTGGATCGTTTTGTGCGCACTTTACCCGTCACCGTTCAACGGTGGGTAGGACAGGGTGACCCGAGTACCCTGGACCAATTAGTGTCCCTGGTAGAGCGGCATGTGGCTACGCAGGACTTGATACGGGACACTGAGACTTTGCGTACCGCCCGTCGGTCCGGCCCCTCCAAGCCTAGGGCCAAGGACCCACCGCCGACACCGGTACAGGAGTCCGCTACCATCCTGGCTGAGGCCGCGCCCGCCGTTCCTGAGGTCCGGAAGGCCATGTACCCTAAACGACAACTTGTCAAGGGGGTTTCCTTCCCTATTAGATGTTGGCGGTGCCAGCGGGTGGGACATATGGAAGCCCAGTGTCCACTCACCACGGAGCCCATGGATTGTGGGGTTACCCGGCGGGGTTCAATGTATGCTCAGGTGGTGTGTACCGCTGACCTGGTCTCCCCAGAGACAGAGCCCCACTTGTGCCAAATACAGGTGAATGGATGTCCGGTTACAGGATTGTTGGATTCCGGAAGCTTAGTGACCCTTGTGCGATCCACCTTGAGAGCTAAAGTAAAGGCCACAGGACGCACTGTGGGGGTGGTTTGCATACATGGGGACCGCCACGACTATCCCACGGGGATTGTCACCATCACAGCACCTTGCGGTCAGGTGCAACATGAGGTGGGACTTCTTAACACTCTTCCTTATGACGTGATCCTAGGAAGGGATCTGCCCTATTTTTGGACTTTATGGAGGGGACCCCCTAAGTCCCCTCAGATATTGGTCGGTCCGGGACCTGAGCCCTACAATCCTGAATCCGGGACACCTGCCGTAGGGGTCACGATGATAGGGACAGAGTGTGAACCCGATAGGTCACCCCTAGAGGTATTGGCAGGAGAGGCTGAGACGGTCGAGCCCATCCCGGAGTTGGAGGCGTCCCCGGATACGTTTGGGACAGCCCAACTCCAGGACCCTACGTTAATACATGCCCGGAGTCGGGTGACAGTAGTTGACGGGGTGGCACAGCTGCCCAGTGCCCAGGTAAGGTACCCCCATTTCGCTCTTAAGCAGGATTTACTCTACCGGGTAGATGAAATACGGGGCGTAGGGGTAGAACAGTTGGTGGTGCCCCAGCCGCATCGCCGGCGGGTCCTCGACTTGGCTCATAAACACCTGATGAGTGGCCACCTAGGGGTCAAGAAAACGCAGGAGCGAATATTGCAAAGGTTCTATTGGCCCGGGGTCTTTGGGGAGGTAAAACGGTTCTGCGAAACCTGCCCGGAGTGTCAGCTTACTGCACCCCTGACCCATTTTCGCAGTCCGTTGGTACCGTTACCCATTATAGAAGTCCCTTTTGAACGGATAGGGATGGATCTGGTGGGGCCCCTCGTAAAGTCCGCTCGAGGGCACCAACACATCCTAGTGATCGTTGACTATGCCACCCGGTATCCCGAGGCGATACCTCTCAGACATACTGCAGCAAAGCTTATAGCTCGGGAGTTGTTTGCTGTGTTCTGCCGGGTGGGATTGCCCAAGGAGATCCTTACGGATCAGGGGACCCCATTCATGTCTAAAGTGACCAAAGAGCTATGCCGGCTACTCCAGATCAAGCAGTTGCGTACGTCTGTGTATCACCCGCAAACGGACGGTTTAGTCGAGCGTTTCAATAAAACCCTGAAAACCATGCTAAGAAGGGTGATTTCAAAAGACGGGAAAGACTGGGATATGATGCTTCCCTATTTGATGTTTGCCATACGAGAGGTGCCACAGGCATCCACGGGGTTTTCGCCTTTTGAATTGTTATACGGGCGACATCCCCGGGGATTGTTGGACCTGGCAAAGGAAACATGGGAACAAGAGCCCACCCCCCATAAAAGTGTGATTGAACACATTTTGGGTATGCAGAACCGCATAAGCGCGGTCATGCCAATTGTGAAGGAGCACTTACAGGAGGCTCAGGCCGCGCAAAGCGGCCGCTACAATAGACAAGCCACCGTGCGGACCTTTAAACCCGGGGATCGGGTGTTGGTATTGATCCCCACGGCGGAGAGCAAATTCCTGGCTCAGTGGCAAGGCCCCTACGAGATAAAGGAAAGAGTAGGGGTGGTTAACTATAAAGTATTGCAGCCCGGTAGGCGGAAACCTGAACAAATATACCATGTCAACCTATTAAAACCTTGGCAGGAACGGGAAAGCCTGATGGCTGTTTTTTCCCCACCTCCCTCCTCTTCGGGTCGTTCACATCCGGCTCCAGCGACCTCCGGAGAGGACGAACCGGAAGTAAGGATTGGAGAAGCCCTCACCAAGCAACAGAGGCGAGAGGCCAGACGGTTGGTTCAGCAGAACCCCGATGTCTTCTCCGAGCTGCCCGGTAGGACCAGTCTGATACGACATGATATTGTCACCGAGCCCCACCTGAAGGTACGCCTGAAGTCATACCGGGTGCCGGAGGCTCGACGACAAGCCATATCGGAGGAAGTAAAGACAATGTTACGCCTGGGGGTCATCGAAAAATCCCGGAGTGAATGGGCTAGTCCGATTGTCCTAATACCAAAACCCGATGGCTCCTTAAGGTTCTGCAATGACTTTAGGAGATTGAACGAAATATCCAAGTTCGATCTCTACCCCATGCCCCGGGTGGATGAGCTGATTGATAGGCTGGGACAGGCGCGATATTTTACCACGCTCGACCTGACCAAAGGGTACTGGCAGGTGCCACTAACGGTGTCCGCCAAGGAGAAAACAGCTTTTGTTACGCCGGAGGGTCTCTTCCACTATGTTGTCTTGCCTTTTGGGTTACATGGCGCTCCGGCCACGTTCCAGAGGTTGATGGACTTAGTGCTGGAACCCCACCAGGCGTATGCATCAGCGTACCTGGATGACATCATTATTTACAGCTCCGATTGGCAGACCCACTTGGAACAGGTACAAGCGGTGGTGGACGCGCTTCGAACAGCCGGATTGACAGCCAATCCCAAGAAATGTGCATTGGGACTCACGGAAGCCCGCTACTTGGGCTACGTGATAGGCCAAGGAGTGATTAAGCCCCAAATTAACAAGGTTGAGGCGATCCAGAAGTGGCCTAGACCCCTGACCACGAAGCAGGTTAGGGCCTTCCTGGGTATCGTGGGGTACTACAGGAGGTTTGTAAAGGATTTTGCGGGACTATCAGCCCCCTTGACGGACCTTCTCAAAGGCAAGAAGTCCGTCATGGTGCGGTGGACTCCGCAGGCCGAGGACTCCTTCCGGGCCCTGAAGGGGGTCCTGTGCGGACAGCCCGTTCTGGTCAACCCTGATTTCCGGAAGGAGTTCATAGTACAGACTGACGCCTCGGAGGTCGGCCTGGGGGCAGTGCTGTCTCAGGTGGTTCAGGGGGAGGAACACCCCGTCACCTTCTTGAGTAGGAAGCTCACCCCTCCCGAGCGGAATTATAGCGTAGTGGAGAAGGAGTGCCTGGCGATCAAGTGGGCCTTGGAGTCCCTACGCTATTACCTGCTGGGACGGCAGTTTCGCTTGGTGACGGATCACTCTCCGCTGGTCTGGATGAGGTCCGCCAAGGAACGGAATGCCCGGGTTACCCGGTGGTTCCTTTCTCTGCAGAACTTCCGGTTTACGGTTGAACACCGGGCCGGTAGGTTGCAGGGCAACGCCGATGCCTTGTCCCGCGGCCCGTGCTTGATGGCTGGAGTTCAACCCCGCACGCTTGAACTGAGGGGGGGGGTATGTGAGACTGTGACCGGGGTTATCTATGACGGCCGGTATGTCTCGCCCAGGTTGTGCTCACTCCATGATAGAAAGTAAATCCACTATAGGGTTAATGCTGTTTCCCTACAGGCTTAAGGAAGGGTTAAAAGGAAACAGGAACGAGGGCAGGTGTGCCGGGTGTGGGGGAAGTGACCAGAACTTCCTGAGCCCTCTGCTGGAGAGGCACATGTATTTTGTTATGGACTTTTTGTTTGGACATTAAACACCGTGTGCTGTGAACCTTGATGCCTGGATCCCGTGTCTTCTGCTGCGCAGCCGACCGCGCTACCTCACAATATATATATATATATATATATATATATATATATATATATATATATCTCACATAGGATACATTGAGACTGCTCTGTACATCACATTGGATGCCAGTCTGCTGTATATGTAGGATACACTGTGACTGCTGTATGCATAGTATAGGAGACACTGAGTCTCTGCCTTATAAATCATATAGATGACTAAATACATCACATAAAATACCCTCAGACGCTGCTGTATATACATCACTTATGAGATATTCTGACTACTGTATATATCAAGTAGTAGACACTGCGATTGCATTATATAAAGTACATTACATAGGACACTGAGACTGCTGTATACACCACATAGAATGCACTGGGCAGCATCAGGACATAATTGAGTGTTGCGTGCGATTCAGCATTCACTAATGAATGCACCCTTTCTTAAGAAAAATTAAAGGGCCAGCAGCTAGAAAGATGGGGCCAATTTGCCAAGCACTGAAGCTCGCCGGGAATATGCCCAAGGACCAGATGAAATCATGGTGACAGGATGGATGTTTGCAACCCCTGCCCTTCAGGAAGTGTTACCTCTTAATGGTTACATTGAAAGTTAAGATTTATTAGGTGTTTTAAAAAAATATTTCCTGCTGTTGTGGATTTTTTACATTGTTGCTAATATGTTATAAAAGTAGCTGATATACAAGAAATGTTTCAGTTTGTGGTCTGGTTCACGTGGAGGGTCAGGGAATTCTGTGAGCAAAAATATACACTAATGGGGGTACCTTTTGCCTCAAATTTTTTTTTTTCAAGTAGAATAATATTCAATCTGTTTTCCATTTTTTAATATTTACTCTCCCTTGCACTTTTCATATTAACAACTCCCTATGTTTAGAATTCTGCACGCTATGGACCTAAAGTGCTAGGTTGAAATTAGAAGAACATGGCTGTTCCACACTCCAAACACAGCACCAAACCTGTCTACAATTGGTGAGTGGTACTGCAGTTAAGCTCTTTCACGTTAAGCTTTTCTAATTGTCAGAGATTTATTGAACATTCATCTCTAGTGATAATAATGGAGTATGGAGATGACTTCACCACTGCATTATTTTAATAGAACAAAAAAGGTCCGCCGTGTGTGCAGATCAGAGAGTTCATATGCTTTGTGGTTGGTTAGGCATGTGATACATGGAGCAAACATTTCTGGATTTCTGTACCCTGGGGCAACCGACAGGCTACACAAGGGTGGGATTACAATCACATACTGTCATTTTTCTCTTTTGTGTATTTTCCAGTTCCATTTACAGTATATGCAGATGTCTGCTTTTAAAGGCGCTGGTTGATCTAACAAGGAACGTCTACAGAATCTCTATGTGATTGCAGACTGCTGAATCGTCACAGTATGCAATGTGCACAATGTCACCATTGCCATGTGTTCATCATGGAAATGAGAAGTCATGTGACCACATACACTGTGTGCAGAATTATTAGGCAAATGAGTATTTTGATTACATGATAATTTTTATACATGTTGACCTACTCCAAGCTGTATAGGCTTGAGAGCCAACTACCAATTAAGTAAATCAGGATATGTGCATCTCTGTAATAAGGAGGGGTGTGGTGTAATGACATCAACACCCTATGCTTAATTATTAGACAACTTCCTTTCCTTTGGCAAAATGGGTCAGAAGAAAGATTTGACGGGCTCTGAAAAGTCCAAAATTGTGAGATGTCTTTCAGAGGGATGCAGCAGTCTTGAAATTGCCAAACTTTTGAAGCATGATCACCGAACAATCAAGCGGTTCATGGCAAATAGCCAATAGGGTCGCAAGAAGTGTGTTGGGCATAAAAGGCGCAAAATAACTGCCCATGAATTGAGGAAAATCAAGCGTGAAGCTGCCAAGATGCCATTTGCCACCAGTTTGGCCATATTTCAGAGCTGCAACATTACTGGAGTATCAAAAAGCACAAGGTGTGCCATACTCAGGGACATGGCCAAAGTAAGGAAGGCTGAAAAACCACCACCTTTAAACAAGAAACATAAGATAAAACGTCAAGACTGGGCCAAGAAATATCTTAAGACTGATTTTTCAAAGGTTTTATGGACTGATGAAATTTGAGTGACTCTTCATGGGCCAGATGGATGGGCCAGAGGCTGGATCAGTAAAGGGCAGAGAGCTCCACTCCGACTAAGATGCCAGCAAGGTGGAGGGTGTGTACTGGTATGGGCTTGTATCATCAAAGATGAACTTGTGGGACCTTTTTGGGTTGAGGATGGAGTGAAGCTCAACTCCCAGACCTACTGCCAGTTTCTGGAAGACAGCTTCTTCAAGCAGTGGTACAGGAAGAAGTCGGTATCGTTCAAGAAAAACATGATTTTCATGCAGGACAATGCTCCATCACATGCATCCAACTACTCCACAGCGTGGCTGGCCAGTAAAGGTCTAAAAGATGAAAAAATAATGACATGGCCCCCTTGTTCACCTGATCTGAACCCCATAGAGAGCTTGTGGTCCCTCATAAAATGTAAGATCTACGGGGAGGGAAAACCGTACACCTCTCGGAACAGTGTCTGGGAGGCTGTGGTGGCTGCTGCACGCAATGTTGATTGTAAACAGATCAAGCAACTGATAGAATTTATGGATGGTAGGCTGTTGAGTGTCATCATAAAGCAAGGTGGCTATATTGGTCACTAATTTTTTTGGGGGGTTTGTTTTTGCATGTCAGAAATGTTTATTTCTAAATTTTGTGCAGTTATATTGGTTTACCTGGTGAAAATAAACAAGTGAGATGGGAATATATTTGGCTTTTATTAAGTTGCCTAATAATTCTGCACAGTAATAGTTAACTGAAAAAACAGATATCCTCCTAAGATAGCTAAATCTAAAAAAAACCCACTCCAACTTCCAAAAATATTAAGCTTTGATATTTCTGAGTCTTTTGGGTTGATTGAACAATAATAAAAAAATGCTCTAAAATACAACTTGCCTAATAATTCTGCACACGGTGTATATGAGATTTGCATGAATGTGCCACACAATTTACTTTTCTCTATTTTTTTCAGGGACTGAGAGAAAACAGCTGAGACTTATCAGCATGTGGCTACACGTATGCAAATTGCAAAGGTGATACAGTGGAATTGCGACTGTGCAGTCACTGTATCATTAAATCCTTATGGTTACAGTTTACCGTGATAGGGGACCCGACAGTTCCTTTTAACCCCTTCACGACCTTGGATGGATCTATCCGTCAAGGATCGTGTCCCGTTAAGCCCCGCCCCCTGCCGCGGGCAGGCGGTGGCGGTCGGCACACATATCAGCTGTTTTCAACAGCTGACATGTGTGCCTGCTAGCCGCGGGTGGAATCGGTTCCACCCGCGGCCATTAACCCCTTAAATCTTGCTGCCAAAGTCTGGCAGCAAAATCTAAACGCGCACGGCCATGTTTTTTACTTACCGCCGCCCCCATCGGAAGTCACGTGCATTATCACGTGACTATCGGTGGTTGCCATCGTAGCACAGGGTCATGTGATGACGCCTGCAGCTATGATGTTTCACTTTCGTTTTCCCTCGGCCGAGAGCAGAGGGAAAAACAAAGTGACTGAATCTGCTGTTTACAGCTGTATAGCTGTGATCAGCAGATAGATAATAGCGATCGGATTGCTAATCGCTATAGCCCCCTAGGGGGACTAGTAAAATAAAAAAAAAAAGTAAAAAAAAAAGTTTTCAAAAAAACCCCCAAAAAACCTAAAGGTTCAAATCACCCCCCTTTCCCCCCATTGAAAATTAAAGGGTTAAAAAATAAATAAATATACACATATTTGATATCGCCGCGTTCAGAAATGCCCGATCTATCAAAATATAAAATCAATTAATCTGATTGGTAAACGGCGTAGTGGCAAAAAAATTCCAAACGCCAAAATTATGTTTTTTGGTCGCCGCAAGTTTCACGCAAAATGCAATAACAGACGATCAAAACGTAGCATCTGCGCAAAAATGGTACCATTATAAACGTCAGCTCGAGACACAAAAAATAAGCCGTCACTGAGCCATAGATCCCAAAAAAATAAGAACGCTACGTGTTTCGGAAAATGGCGCAAAACGTGCGCCACTTTTATTGGACAAACTTGTGAATTTTTTTTAACTCCTTAGATACAAGTAAACCTATACATGTTTGGTGTCTACAAACTCGCACCGACCTGAGGCATCACATAAATACATCAGTTTTATCATATAGTGAACACGGTGAATAAAACATCCCAAAAACTATTGTGCGATCACACTTTTTTTGCAGTTTTTCCACACTTGGAATTTTTTTGCTGTTTTCCAGTACAATATATGGTAAAACCTATGGTTTCATTTAAAAGTACAACTCGTCCCGCAAAAAATAAGCCCTCATATGGCAAGATTGACGGAATAATAAAAAAGTTACAGCAATCGGAAGAAAAGGAGCAAAAAACAAAAACGCAAAAACGGAAAGTGCCCGGGGGCTGAAGGGGTTAAGTTGGTCACATGGTGAAACACTCATTTGACTGACAGCTAATCTCTTCATACATATGCATGCTCGATTTGGCTGCGTGCTAAAGTGAGAAAGTCATTGGCAGAATTTTTTTACATCAAAATTCAACATGCTCAATATTTTTTTTTCCTTTTGTTTCACTTTATTTAGCTATCTCCATCAGTTGCATATACAATGAATGGAGTAGCAGCAACCATATGCTAGTACTGCCCCATTCAGACAGGGTCCTGGAACTCTTTTTCTTGTGATAGCAGTCAGACCACCAGCGATCAAACACCCATCACCTATCTTGTGGATGGGTGATAAGTTGAAATTGTGAGCAAACTATTTCGAAGACATTGAAACTTTTTTATCTTTCACTGAGCCCCCTCAAATACCCCCCCGCCGCATGTTGGTCAGTTGTATAGGCCATTGTAGCATTCTAAATCCTATAAAGACATACAAGTTACCCCCCCCCCTTCATTGTGTAGTAATGACCCCCATCCTGTACTAATGTCCCCCTTCCTGGTTGACTTTCTGGTAATTTTGTCCCCCATCCTGATAAATATATCTCCCATCCTGGTATATGGCCGCATCCTGGTATATGACCCCATCATGGCTATATCCTGGTATATATGGCCCCATCCTGGTATATGTGTTCCCATGATGGCCCCATCCTGGTATATGTGTCCCTGTCATGGCCCAATCCCAGTATATATGTCCTCATTGTGGCCCCATCCTGGTATATGTGTCCCTATTATGGCCCTATCCTGGTATATATGTCTTTATCATGGCCCCATCCTGGTATTTATGTCCCCATCATGGCACCATTTTGGTATGTGGCTCCATTCTGGTGTATGCCCACATCATGGCCCCATCCTGGTGTATGACCCCCATCATGGCTATATCCTGGTTTTATGGCCCCATCATGGCCCCATCCTGTTATATATACCCCCATTATGGCCCCATCCTGGTATTTATCTCCCTATCATAGCCCCGTCCTGATATATGTCTCCATCCTGGTATATGCCCCCATCACGGTCCCATCCTGATATACATTACAGACCAAAAGTTTGGACACACCTTCTCATTCAAAGAGTTTTCTTTATTTTCATGACTTTGAAAATTGTAGATTCCCATTGAAGGCATCAAAACTATGAATTAACACATGTGGAATGAAATACTTAACAAAAAAGTGTGAAACAACTGAAAATATGACTTATATTCTAGGTTCTTCAAAGTAGCCACCTTTTGCTTTGATTACTGCTTTGCACACTCTTGGCATTCTCTTGATGAGCTTCACTGGAAAAGGTCTCCCAACAGTCTTGAAGGAGTTCCCAGAGATGCTTAGCACTTGTTGGCCCTTTTGCCTTCACTCTGCGGTCCAGCTCACCCCAAACCATCTCCATTGGGTTCAGGTCTGGTGACTGTGGAGGCCAGGTCATCTGGCGAAGCACCCCATCACTTTCCTTCTTAGTCAAATAGCCCTTACACAGCCTGGAAGTGTGTTTGGGGTCATTGTCCTGTTGAAAAATAATTGATGGTCCAACTAAACGCAAACCAGATGGAATAGTATGCCGCTGGAAGATACTGTGGTAGCCATGCTGGTTCAGTATGCCTTCAATTTTGAATAAATCCCCAACAGTGTCACAGGCAAAGCACCCCTACACCATCACACCTCCTCCTCCATGCTTCACGGTGGGAACCAAGCATGTAGAGTCCATCCGTTCACCTTTTCTGCGTCGCACAAAGACACGTGGTTAGATCCAAAGATCTCAAATTTGGACTCATCAGACCAAAGCACAGATTTCCACTGGTCTAATGTCCATTCCTTGTGTTCTTTAGACCAAACAAGTCTCTTCTGCTTGTTGCCTGTCCTTAGCAGTGGTTTCCTAGCAGCTATTTTACCATGAAGGCCTGCTGCACAAAGTCTCCTCTTAACAGTTGTTCTAGAGATGTGTCTGCTGCTAAAACTCTGTGTGGCATTGACCTGGTCTCTAATCTGAGCTGCTGTTAAAATGCGATTTTCTGAGGCTGGTGACTCTGATAAACTTATCCTCCGCAGCAGAGGTGACTCTTGGTCTTCCTTTCCTGGGGAAGTCGTCATGTGCGCCAGTTTCTTTGTAGCGTTTGATGGTTTTTGCCACTGCACTTGGTGACACTTTCAAAGTTTTCCCAATTTTTCGGACTGACTGACCTTCATTTTTTAAAGTAATGATGGCCACTCGTTTTTCTTTACTTAGCTGCTTTTTTCGTGCCATAATACAAATTCTAACAGTCTATTCAGAAGGACTATCAGCTGTGTATCCACCAGACGTCTGCACAACACAACTGATGGTCCCAACCCCATTTGTAAGGCAAGAAATCCCACTTATTAAACCTGACAGGGCACACCTGTGAAGTGAGAACAATTTCCGGTGACTACATCTTGAAGCTCATCAAGAGAATGCCAAGAGTGTGCAAAGCAGTAATCAAAGCAAAAGGTGGCTACTTTAAAGAACCTAGAATATAATACCTATTTTAGTTGTTTCACACTGTTTTGTTAAGCATTTCATTCCACATGTGTTAATTCATAGTTTTGATGCCTTCAATGTGAATCTACAATTTTCAGAGTCATGAAAATAAAGAAAACTCTTTTGAATGAGAAAGTGTGTCCAAACATTTGGTCTGTACTGTATATATATCCCAATCATAGCCCCATACTGGTATATATGTCCCCATCATAGCCCTATTCTGTTATCTATGTCCCCATCAGAGCCCCATCCTGGTATATGTCTCCATCTTGGCATTTATCCCTATCCTGGCCGCATCCTAATACATTTGATTCCCCATCACGCGGCACACAGTAAAAAAAGCGATTCTACTCATCTTTCCTCTGCTCACCCGATGTCCTCCTCCGATGCTGACATGCTGGAAACTGACTTCAGTGTGTAAGTGGCGCAGTGCATGACGTCACTGTCTTCTGTGCCCACTTACACAGTCGTCAGTTGACGGCATATTCGCTTCTTACCACGCCTGGAATTACCAAGCCGTTCTCTTTAATTTCGGCACACATGAGCTCCCAGTCGCTGCAAGAAGATGGCTGCTGGGCAGTCACGTGTGCTGCTAATAAAGAACGAATATTCACAGCTCCACATGCCCATAATCCCACACAACTCTCAGCACCACCTTCAGGGCAGAGGTGGGTGGGATTATTTGCGTGGGGAGCAGTGAATATTCATAGCTTAATCGGCAGCCGGCACGTTACAGTGCAGGGACCCAACAGGTCTCTGTGCTGTAATGCATTTCAGCAGTGTGCGCGATCTCAAACGCACTTCCAACTGAAGTTTTTGTAATTGCTTTTATGCAAATACATGCTAATAAAAATCTGCTTTTTACAGTAGCAGCAAAGCCTACGAAATTCCAGAAATCTTATGCACAGACTCGCACTCCTGCTTTTTTTACCTAACTGAAATGGCAAAATGCTGCATTTTTGAAAGCAGCAATATATCAATTCTTTCAGCGTTTTTGCAGCTTTTTTCCCATTGAAAGCAATGAGAGTGAAAAAACGCAGCTTGGTTTTTTGTTTTTTTTTTTTTTGTTGCTTTGCTGAGATTTTGCTGCTTTTTTGGTGAATGAAACTAACTTTATTTAAACATGTATTATATACAAATGACACACCAAAAATGCAGCAAAAAGGCAGCAAAAATGCAGCTTTTTTTATTGACAAGTGATCAGATTTTGCTGCAAAAAAAGCAGCAAAAATGCACTGTGTGAACATAGCCTTAGGAAACTAAGTTTCGCTACTTTTATTTTTCAATTTTTAGATTCTTACGTCTTCAATACTTCAGTTTTCCAGGATTGGACAGGAAGAGGTTACACTTTATTTTAGCTGTGTCAGTTGTTTTGCGGTTCCCTTTTGTCTGAAAAGCTGCAGCCTACAATAAAATTCCTATCCAGTCAGTTAACAGAGCAGAGGAGTTATTCTTACTGTCAATGTACTTAATGTTAAATTTGGCTGCAGCTATCATAGAATAATAAACGTTATTCGGGTGTCTGAGCAATATAAGATTGCCAGAACAATGTCTGACATGACTGATTTCACCAGCATACAGTATTCGGCAGCACTTTAGAATATAAAGGGTATTGAAATTATGGATAATACTATATTCAATAAACTTCTACAAGGAAAATAAACAGCAGGACAAAAGTAAGAATAGTGATTAAGCTCTTTTTACAGCAGTGGGACCCCATTGATTTTTATTGGGTCCATTTGGTGTCCGCTTTTTAGAATGGAAGAAAAAGTTCTGCAAGCAGGATTTTTTTTTCTCCCGAAAAAAGGGACATTAGAAGGACCCTATGATAGTGGGGCCCCTCTGCTCCCATTGGTAAAATTGTCACAGTGCATCACTGATTCCTTTTATCTGTTCCTAAGATGGAACAGACAAGCGGACTACAACCGCAGAGAGAAGTATTCCTTTAAGGCAAGTTAAACAGTCCAGTGAGTTAAACGATCAGAGTGGAATGCAATGAAAAATCGCATTCCTCTCGAACCCATGTTACTCTATGGGGCCTCTGCCATGTGTGATTTATTTTTTTCTCAGCCCTAATCGGACCGAGAAAACAATCCGATCCTTTTTCACTCGCACCCATACAAGTCTATGGGTGCGAGTGAAACATCGCAGTGCACTCGGATGACACCGGAGTGCAGTGCAATAATCGCATCAGCAGAAAATGGAGGAAATGGGGAGATTAGTCTTTCTCCTCAGCAGCTGTGATCTGATAATAGGATCCGATAACAGTGGCATGACACTCGGAGTACACACGAAGCAGAGCGGGAGTAGGGGGTCATTAGCATAACGCATCTCCAGCGCTCCTGAAGCCATCAGGGAGCTACAAAGTACTGCATCCCCACCAGGATGCAGGGTCTACCCTTTAGGGACCCAGAAGACCAGTGCCGTTCACACACACTCACAAAAATCCCTGTTATCCCCAATTATTCCCCATAGAATGGTACCGCAGTTGGTGTCACATATAAACTTTATTCAACAATTCCCTGTAAATATTCCTCTTTTCAAAAAGCACCCAGGGCACGAAACCGGGCAACGGCCACCAAAGTGACATTCCCCAGTTATACACCACCCAGGACCGAGTACCCCAAAACCCTGGGTGACACACATTCAGTGCACTTGCATCGGATGCTAAATGCTCGTGTGGCCTTACTGTTAGGCCACACGTTTTTCACTGACATGATGAAGGTGTGTATGTCCCTGCATGTGCCGTGATTTTGATACACATGTGATCTCCGTGTGCTATCCATGATAGTACAAGAAGATGAGGCACATATACTTGCCTGTCCACATCGCTGCTGTCCGTGGTGCTGAAGTCTCCTGCGATGTTGTGTCTGACCGCTGCTGTCTCCCCTCTGCTGTTACTTCCGGGTTGGCTGTGCAGTGAATATGCATGAACATAATTAGCCGGCCTGGAAGCAGGAGACAGCAGCGGCTGAAGACAGCATCGCTGGAGACAGGTGAGTTTAAAAAGCTTTTTATTTTAAATGTATGTGTTTGTACACATGTACATGTACATCTGTGAAAAATTCAGACAAAATTTCCAACGGAAAATTCACAGTAATGAGACAGATGGCGGAGCTCAGAAGGGAAGGAGCACCATTTCACTTTTTTAACTCAAAATTGTCTGGAATAAATAGCGGGTGGCATGTCGCATTTGGAGAGCCCCTGATGTGCCTAAATAGTGGAGTTTCCCCACAAGGGACCACATGTTGGAAACTAGACCCCTCAAGGAATTTATCCAGATGTCTATTGAGCACCTTTAACCCCCAGGTGCTTCACATAATTTTCTAATGTTGAGCCGTGAAAATGAAAAAATACATTTTTAATCACATGAATGTTGTGTTAATCCCAAATTTTTCATTTTTACTAGGGCAACAGGAAATAATGAACCATAAAATTTGTTGTGCAATTTCTAGTGAGTATGCCAATACCCCATATGTGGTTGAAAACTTTTTTGAGGTACAGTACAATGTGAAGAAGGGAAGGAGAGCCACATTTGAGTTCAGATTTAGTTGGAATGGTTTGTGGGTGCCATGTCACATTGGTGAAGCCCCTGAGGTGTCTAAGCAGTGGAGCTTCTCTACAACTGACCTCATTCTGTAAACTAGACCCCTAAAGGAACCTAGATGTTTGGTGAGCACCTTGAACCTCCAGGTGCTTCACAGAATTTTATAATGTTGAGCCATGAAAATGAAAAATATACATTTTTAACCACAAATATGTTGCTTTAATCCCAATTTGCTTCATGTTCACTAGGGCAACAGGAGATAATAGACCATAAAATTTGTTGTGCAATTCTTCCTGAGTATGTAAATAACCCATATTTGGTCAAAAACTACTTTTGTGCAACATTGCACAGTGAAGAAGGGATCGAACACCGTATTTGAGATCAGATTTAGTTGGAATGGTTTGCAGGTGCTATGTGGCATTTGGCAGAGCCCCTGAGGTGCCATAACAGCAGATATCCTCTGCAACTAACTCCGTTTTACATACAAACTGCACCCCTCAAATACTTCATTCAGGGGTGCAGTGAGCATATTGACACCACAGGCGTGTCACGAGATTTTATACTATTGGGTGGTGAAGAAAAAATAATTACATTTTTAACCACCAAAATGTTGTTTTATCCCCAGATTTCTAATTTTCACAAGGGGAATAGGTAAAAAAGGCCCCATAATGTGTTACCCAATTTCTCCTGAATATGGCAATACCCCACATGTGACTGTACAGTATTGTTTAGGTGCACCTTAGGGCTCTGGAGGGATGGAGTGCCGTTTGATTTTTGGAGCACAGATTTTCCAAGAATAGTTTGTGGACTCCATTTGCAGAGCCCCTGAGTGCCAGAACAACACAAACACTCTTGAGTGACCAAATTTCGGTAATTACACCGCTCTATGAGTTCATCTATGGGTATAGGGATGATTTAGTCGCTGGAAAACACCCATGAAGTCAAAAAACAATGAATGTTGCAGAATTAAAAATTGCAAATAAGCCCTTGTAGTGCCCAGTACATTGTATTGCCTGTTAACAAATGACAGACCTGAGTAAGAACTTGTCTTTTTGTTTGTTGGATTGAATACTATTTGGTGGCTATTTGGGTACAGAACATTTTGGACGAGTTTACATTTATTCTGTGCGCTATGCTGAGCACTTACATCGGGGTTTCCATATTTCCGTGTACATCTCCGAAATGTGTGATTGAGGTGTAACCCCGACAGATTCATTCACTAATGAGGCAGCAAAGTTACTTGAAACTCCATTTGGTCTCTGTTCAGCGATGTTTGTGTCGCGGGCAGAGGAGGGGACGCTGCGCTCACCCACTGCTCGGGTCCGGCTGATGCTGCTCGGTGGTGGCTCGAGCGGTGTGCCGGATCCCGGGGACTCGAGTGGCGTTCCTCGCCCGTGAGTGAAAGGGGGGATGGTGTGTGGTTTGGAGATATTGTCCGTGACGCCACCCACGGTTGTGGTGAAGTTGTGACACCACCGCTGCTCTGGACGGGGATCCCGGGAGCGATGACAGGGAGCAGCTTGGATGTTGGGTCTCCCCTCCGTGGGTAGGGGGTTGGTTGTCCCGGGGCCCCGGTGAGGGTTTTAGGGATGGCAGGCGGGTTACGGGGCCTGGTAAGGTGCAGGGTCGCGGGGGCAGCGCTGTGCCGCACGGCACGGTGGTACTCACTCAGCCAGTAATTCACACAGAGTCTCTGGTCAAACAAACGACCGGATGGACGGGACCCACAGGCGGCTGTGGTTGTTCTCCTCCTAGGTTGATGGTGACTGCCTTTCCCTGCACCTGTGTTGTGTTTACGGTTCCAATGGCTTCCCACCGGTAACCCGGTCCCCAGCTTGGATGGATGCTGAGGGAGCCCCTTTTGCCTGCAGGCTCTGGCCCTGGGAACTGTAGCCTTGGCGGTGACTGTGTTTCCCTCTACGGTGTGAGCTGTTGCCTTCAATCGGGTCTTGGCTGCTGGGAAACCCCGGAGGTTCCCTTCGCTAATGGATTTGACCGGTTTTACGGCGGCTCCTAGCCTGGTCGGGGTCCGTAGGCCCTGCCGAATGGTGCTGGCTTCTCTTCACTCCCCGGTCCAGTACCGGCGGGCCACCGCCCGTCCCCGCTCCGTACGGTTCACTCCAATCAGCCTCTCCTGCAGACGGTCACCACCGTCTGCCAACCTTGCTGTATGTGCCCGGGTCACGCACCCGGACACGGTCAGGTTCCTCTACTACCACTTCACTCTCCAAACTGAAACTGAAAACTGATCCCTTTTCCCGCCTCCAGGACTGTGAACTCCTCGGTGGGCGGGACCAACCGCCTGGCCCACCCCCTAGTGTGGACATCAGCCCCTGGAGGAAGGCAACAAGGATTTGTGTTTGACTTAGGTGTGCCTAGCCGGGGTGTGGGGTGTGTTGGTGTAGTACCTGTGACGACCTGGCTTGTCCAGGGCGCCACATTTGTCTTTTCAAAGGCGAATAAAACTGTTGATGAACGCACTTTTGTGCACATCTAAAAAGATGGTCACCACCGGATGACAGGTCAGACGTGAGGTCAAAGTAACTCCCTCTTCCTCATCACAGTGAATTTTTTCGTTGGGAATTTTGTCTGAATACAGATTTTTTCAGAGATTTACACGTAAGCCGTCTTGTTAGCGCTCAGCGTAGAGCACAGGTACAATATGAGCAGCACTATACACCAAACAACAGTTGAAGAATTTGCTTTAGTTATTTATTTATTTTTTACGTTGTTTACCTTGCAGTATAAACTATAGGGGGGCTTTATTCCTCAGGCCAGTATGATTACAGCGATACAAATTTTATATATTTTTTTTAGGTTTAGCTACTATTACGCTAAAAAATGCTTTTTTACAAAATGTGTGTTGCATCACCAAAGTTTTAAGGCTATAGGTTGTTGTTTTTTTCCTTCTTCCGACAGAGTCATATGAAGCCTTGTTTTTTGTGGGATGAGTTTTAGTTTTTATTGGTGCCATTTTGGGTCACATTATATTTTTTGATCGCTTTCTATTCCGCTTTTTGTGAGGCAGAATCATGAAGAAATATCAATTCGGGAATTGTATTTTGTTTGTTTTTTACGCCGTTCACTGTGTCATAAAAGTGATAATACGGTTTTATTCTTCTGGTCAGTATGATTACGGTGATACCACATTTCTATTTTTTTTTTTTATGTTTTGCCGTTTTTACACCATAAAACAATTTTATAGGAAAAAAAAGTCTTTGCATTGCTGTATTCTGAGGGCTACAGCGTTTTTATTTTTTTTGCTTAGGGAACTGTGTCGTGGCTTGTTTTTTGCTGGACAAGGTGATGTTTTCAGTGGTACCATCTTTTTTATATATGACTTTTTGATCATGTTTTATTCCACTTTTTTGTCAGCTGTGGGATGAAAATACATAGTTTCTGCTACTTTTTTTTACCGTGTTCTCTGAAGAGGTGTAGTGTGACAGTTTTATTGATCAGATTGTTATGGACGTGATGATACCAAATATGTGTACTTTTTTTTTTTTTACATAAATGGATATATTTATTGTAATTTTTAGTTTTTTGAGCTCTTTATTTTCAGAATTTTTTTTAAATATTTTACCATTTTTTTTACTTTTTTTTTACTTTTTACATAGTCCCTTTATGGGACATCACCTTTTAGCACTTTGATAACTCATATAATCCACTGCAATGCACGATCATTGCAGTAGATTATGTGTCAGTGCTGCACTCTCAGCACCGACAGTTTGCCTTGCACACCATGTATCTGGCATGGTGTGTAAGGCTTTCCGTAGCTGTGTGACCCGGGGGGCATCATGACAAAGACCCCTGGTTACCATAGCAGTGAATGGTTCCCCGTGATCACTTCATGGGGGTCCCGATCACTTGGGAGAGAAGTGCGATCCTCTCCCAGCCACCTAAATGCTGTGATCACTATTGATTGTAACATTTAGAGGTTTAAACTGTCCAAAGCAGCAGCGACACCACTCCTGGCAGTGAGTGCCGGGTTTTGGCTGAAACATCAGTGGGAGACCTGGCGGCTATCGTATGGGTACAGCCTCTGTGCCCACAAAATCGCCATTACGTACCCCGAAAGTCATAGTTCAGGAATTCACTGACAAGTATGATGTACAGTAGGTGTGGGGAACCGTTTTACTGCAGGGGGCAATTTGGAAATTTCTATCAACCTTCGGGCGCCGCACAAAATTATCAATGTGAATATGACCCGGCTATATTTGGTCAAACAATTAACTCACCCGTACAGTGATAGCTGCAGCTGCTTCTCTTTGGTGCGGCTGTGATCTTGATACTAATCATGTTGCTTCTCACAGCTGTTTTTTCAGGTTTGTCTCTGTCTGGAGCGCAGTTAACTCTTTGTGATAATAAGATTGGTAAACCATATACATCACATAACAGACGCAGTGACTGCTGTATATAAATCACAGGAGACACACATCACTGGAGGGGCTAGGGGCATATGCATCACACAGGAAATGCTGGGACTGCTGTATATACATCACATAGGTGACGCTGGGACTGCTGTGTATACATCACAGGAGACACTGGGGGCACATACATCACACATGTATATGCTCTCAGTCCCTCCTGTGAGGTATATGCCCCCAGTCCCTCCTGTGAGGTATATGCCCCCAGCCCATCCTGTGAGGTATATGCCCCCAGCATCTCAAATGTGATGTATATGCCCCCAGCGTCTCACATGTGATGTGCAGTATATGCCCCCAGCGTCTCAAATGTGATGTATATGCCCCCAGCGTCTCAAATGTAATGTATATGCCCCCAGCATCTCAAATGTAATGTTTATGCCCCCAGCATCTCAAATGTAATGTATATGCCCCCAGCATCTCAAATGTAATGTATATGCCCCCAGCATCTCAAATGTAATGTATATGCCCCCAGCATCTCAAATGTGATGTACATGCTCCATCCCCTCTTGTGATGTATATGCCCCTTACATCTCCAATGTGATTTATATATCACAGAAGGGGCTGGGACATACACATCACAATAGACGCTGGGAGCATATACATGACAGGAGGGGTTTGGGCATATACGTCACAGTAGAGGCTAAGGGCATATACTTCACAAGAGGGAGTGGGGCACAGACATCACTGGGAGACATAAACTTGGCTGTGGGGCACAGACATCGCGAGGAGGGGCACGGACATCACTAGGAGGGCATAGACATCGCTAGGAGTGGCACGGACATCACTAGGAGGGCATAGACATCACTAGGAGGGGCACCGACATCACTGGGAGGGACACAGGCATCACCGGGGGAAGGGGCACAGGCATCACCGGGGAAGGGGCACAGGCATCACCGGGAGAAGGGGCAAAAGCATCACAGGGAGGAGACTGGGGGGGCACGGACAGCACTTGCGGAACACAAACATCACTAGGGAGAATTGGAAGGAACACAACACTGGGGGTGAAACACTCTGAACTGCACACAGTGTTGGAGAGTGGGCACACAGTGCTGAAGAGCGGGTGCAGGGCACAGGCATCACTAGTGGGGCACAGGACATCACCACGGGGGGCACAGGACATCACTGGGAGGAGACTGGAGGCATGGACAGCACTTGCGGAGCACAGACATCACTAGGGGGCACAGCATTGGAGGGAACACAACACTGGGGGTGACACACAGTACTCAGAGCTGCACACAGCACTGGAGGAGGCAGACAGCGCCGGAGAGCAGGCGCTGGGCACAGACATCACTAGGGGGGCACAGGCATCATTAGGGGTGGCACAGACAGGACTGGGCAGCCATAGGCATCAGTAGCAGGGCGCAGACATCAATGGGGGACAGAGGACATCCCTATGGGGGGCACAAGCATCACTATGGGGGGCAAAAGCATCACTGTGGGGGGCACAGCCATCACTATGGGGGCATAGGCATCACTGGGGGGAGACTGTGGTGTACGGATAGCTCTTGCGGAGTACAGAAATCACAGCACTCGGAGCTGCACACAGCATCAGAGAACGGTCGTAGGGCAAACAGCGCCAGAGACCGAGTATACAGCATATGAAAGCCGGCGGACGGGCACACACCACTGTAAGTAGGAAGCGGTGACGCTGCTGTGGGCCAGAAGCGCAGAGCGCTAAACCCGCCCACAAAGTAAGTCTAGAGCACTCTGGCACTGGTCAGTGAGAGAGCTCAGTGGTATACGCAAATAGTGCATGTAGGAATTTAAAGCGCTGTCGGCCAGCAAGGCTGCGGCGGGGGCTCGAGCACTGCCACCACCAGGAATCTGCCCGTGGGCCGTATGAAAGGTCGTGGCGGGCCAAATGCGGCCCGCGGGCCGAACGTTCCCCACCCCTGATGTACAGAGTACATCAAGGGTGGGAAGGGGTTAAATGGAATCTGTCAGTAAGATCAACCCACCTATGCTGTCTATATGGGCATGGAGATCATAGAAAGTTAAATAAAATGATACCTTTATATCTGTGATCCAATATCTTATTTAGGGAAATCCATGTGTTCCTTAAAGAAGCATTCCCATCAAAGTTTTATCCTATTAATATATTGCACTCAACATATTAGATAGCCTTATATACTTACAATTGCCCATTTTTCCCTTGTACACAGTTAATTTATGTTTTCCATTAGGTCTATGACATCACATAATTAAAAACAGACTACCTGAATCCTTCTAAGCTCTATGTAGAAACAGGTAGTCTTTCTTTGCTGCATGAGTCATCACTGCATATTCTCTGGCAGGGAGGAGGAGTGGAGCAGCTGGGTCAGGAGATGAAGAGAGGGATGACTAATACAAAGAAAAGAGACTTCCTGAGCTTAGAAGGATGTAGCTAGTCTCTTTTTAATCACATGGTATCACAGACCTAATAGAAAATAGAGGAATTAACTGGGAAGAAGGGCAAAATGAATTACTGTAAGACACAGTGCTTTATTTATTTATAAATAAATAAAAACAACGGCATGGAGTCCCCCCAATTTTTGATAACCAGCAAAGGTAAAGCAGACAGCTGGGAACTGGTATTATCAGACTCGGAAGGCCCATGGTTATTTGATCTTTCCCATCTTAAAAATAGCAGCCCCCAGCTGCCCCAGAAGTGGCACATCCATTGGATGCACCAATTCTGGCACTTCTCTCTCGATTGTCCTGGTGTGGTGGCAATTGGAGTAATGGTTTATGGGGTTGATGTCAGACATGTAATGTCAGCTGGCATTGATCCCTGGTGTTAGTAATGGAGAAGTGTCTATCAGACACCCCCATTCCTAACCCGGTAAGTGTAACCCCACAGTTCAGGTTCATTTATTTCTTGGTTTATTCATTTGATTTCTTGTCTTACTAATTTAAACAGCCGCTACATATATATATGAGGGACATGGTACAAGTCCCTGAGGGGAGATATGTATCATTGAGGTTGGTAGCCTTGGTGATATAAGCCGGAAGCAAGCTCCAGCATGTTTAATCCTGACAGGGTTAATAGGGCATGTCAGGGCCGGGTTTTTTGAGCAGTCAAAAGAAATGTGTGGAAATGACTGCTGATAAATCTCCACCATGGGGCGTGGTACATCAGGTAAAATGGAGACTAATAGTCTCATTTAGATGTCTGTATGTGGAGGTGTGCAGACCTCCAGAGGTGTTGCTCTTGCTAAAGAATTGAACACTACCCAGAGCAGGCAGACCGCAGCTTTATATGAACTTGTTATTTTTCTATTACCATGTGCCATCAAAAAGTTGTTTTGAGTTTGCCCTACTGAACGGTTTATGGAGCCTAAATAAATGAGCTAGACCTTTAAAGGGAACCTGTCACCACTTTTTTTGGCGTATAAGCTGCGGCCACTCCCACTGGGCTCTTATATACAGCATTCTAACATGCTGTATATAAGAGCCCAGGCCGCTGTGAGAACATAAAAAACACTTTATAATACTTACCTAATGGTCGTGCGATGGGCCATATGGGCGTCTCCGTTCATGTTAGAAGAATGCTGTATATAAGAGCCCGGTGGTGGTGGCCGCAGCTTATACGCCAAAAAAGTGGTGACAGGTTCCCTTTAAACATAAACGGTCCCTGTGTCAACCTCAACACGCAGCCAAGTGGGTCAGAATCTAACAATATACGCAGTACAATTTTGATATATATGCTTTATTGCTTGCTTTGCGCTATATCTTTGACAAATTGACAAATTATATATTTTTTACCACATATTTGGCATGTGTTAAGGCAGTTTATATTATATAATGCATTATTTATATATTGTATCAGGCAGGGAGACTGCAGCTATTCTAGTAGCATCTTCAGCAATTTTTGTTTTTATGTTTTTTTAATTGTCTAGGTTATTCTCATTTTTCTGCAGCAATTTTAGCTTTTAGCTGTTTTTGTCTGTTATTTTCATTTATGATATAACAATTTGTACTTGAGATTTTCACCTTTTTATCTGCTGTGGCATGCACTATCTTTAGTGTGCTGCTTTGTTCTTTTTATACACAGACTATCAAAGGCTGCCAAAAACGAATTATTATAATGTGAGGGTTTTGGAGAAATAACCATACCCTATTTATTATTATTTTTAGTGGAAGGTCTCATGATCCTATATCTTTGTTACCAAATGGAAAAATTAAGATAATCAAGTAGAAAAATAAGTGAGGAAATAAAAATCCCCAATCCCTCACTGTCAATAGCTAGTCTGTGTTGTCCCAATATCAGAGTACAAACTGCCATTTCTAGTATCTGCATTCTGTAGATGGCTTTACAAGGCAACAGTGGGGAGTTTTAAAGGGAATCTGTCGCCACATTTGACCTATCCTATTAATATGGGCATACAGGTTACAGAATGCTGAATAAAGCCATATATGTATGTCGCATATCAGATGCCTTGTTGTGGACAAATCATCTTTTATCACTTTGTGGAAATGAGCTGTTCCAGGCTATGGGGCGGATGCTGCCTGGAACATAACTGTGCCTCCAGAGATTATTTTAAATGAAAGGGGCGTTACCAGTGTGAGACAAATAAATAAGGGCGCTTTCAAACTTGCGTTGTGCGGCATCCGTTACAATGCGTTGTGTGACGCATGTGATGGATGCCTTGCAAATAGTGTGATAATAAAGGCAACGGATTCCTGGGAAATAACGCGTTGAGTTAAGTTTCCTAGCCGCGAGAGAGAGAGAGCCCATCATCACCGCACACGCAGGCACTACAGCACTCATCATCATCACACACATCCCGGCACTACCGCCCCCATCATCACTGCACACGCAGGCACTACCGCACAAATCATCATCACACACCTCCCGACACTACCGCCCCCATCATCACTGCACATACCCCGGCACTACCACACCCATCATCACCGCACACACCCCGGCACTACCGCCCCCATCAACCCCACACACACCAGCACTACTGCACCCATCATCACCGCACACGCAGGCACCTCCGCACCCATCATCACCGCACACACACAGGCATTAGCTCAGTGACGTCCCCGCTGACAGCGCGACTCCCTTCAGTTGCTGCATGGAGCTCACAGCGAGAAGCGGTGTTCTACTGCCGCTTCTGTCAGCTTCATGTAGCAGAGCTGGATGCATCACGGGACCTCGTGAATTATACCGGACCTGGAGGGGTATTTGGGGATTTTAATAAAGTGGTGAAAGAGGGTGTTTTTTGTCTTTTATTCCAAATACAGTATTTTTTCGGGTGTATGTGTTTATTTACTTTCCCTTACAGGTTAATCCTGGAATTTCTCATGTCTCAAAGACGCCTGCCATGATTAATCTAGGACTTAGTGGCAGCTATGGGCTGCTGCTATTAACTCCTTATTACCTCCGCACCAGGGCAATTCGGGATGAGCCGGGTAGAGTCCCGGGACTGTCACATCTAATGGATGCGGCAATTCCGGGCGGCTGCTGACTGATATTTTTAGGCTGGGGGGCTCCCCATAATGTGGGGCTCCCCATCCTGAAAATAACAGCCTTCAGCTGTGTGGCTTTACCTTGGCTGGTATCAAAATTGGGGGGACCGCACGTCATTTTTTTTATTCATTTATTGTATTGCATGATATAGACCCGCCCACCGGCGGCTGTGATTGGTTGCAGTGAGACAGCTGTCACTCAGCGTGGGGGAATGTCTGACTGCAACCAATCATAGGCGCCGGTGGGCGGGGAAAGCAGTGAATACGAGATGGAATAATGAGCGGCCGGCATTTTCAAAAGCAGGAGAAGCAGCCAGAGGAGTGTGACAGCTGTGCAGCACCGCGCCGGTGATCGGTTAGTATGAGAGAGGGGGTGAGAGAGGGGAGAGAGACCAGGAGTGATTTTAAACAATTTAGATCGTTCTGCTGGACATGCTGAGCATGCGCAGTAGAACGTGATGGAATCCGTCAGCGGATTCCGCCGCTTAGTGCATTGTGGCGGAATCCATCCCCATAGACAATCATTAGACACCTTGGCGGATTCTAACGGAATCCGTCAAACTGCGTTATTTTAATGACCCAAAAAACGCTACATGTAGCGTTCCCTCCGCCCGACACTGCGTCAAAATAAAGACGCAGCGTCGTCCAGCGGATGCAACGCAGACACTCGCGTTACGGTGCGTCATCAATACTATGTATTGGAGTCTATGGAGAATAGCGCAGTGCATTAATGGACTCCTCTATTCTCCATAGCGGTGGATTGTGCTGAACGCAAGTGTGAAAGCGCCCTAACACAGAACAGGAGAAATTGACTCTTGCAAACACATTTTTTGCAGCTCCCTGAGCTCTGCTTTATTACAACAATGTTGCTACTCTGGCTGCCTTTGAGATGGATGCTGAAGCTGAGAGGCACCTGCAGAAGTGTCAGTAAGGTATGGTTCCACTTGCGTTTTGCACAGACGAGTGTAATCTGATAAAACATTGGATTGCTCTCACGCTAGTGCAAAACTATGAGGCAGCATCCATCTGCGATTGATTTCTCATGACATAGCGGCATGCGGAATGAATCGCAGCATGCTGTGTTTGGCAGTGAGTCTTGGCTCATGCACCCCCATACAAGTCTATGGGAGCGTGTGAAACATCCCAAAACACTTGCATGTAATCCGATTGCAGTGCGATGTACACAGAGGCAGGCGGAGAGGAGAATGGGAGAAAGTGTTCCCTCCCTCTTCTCTGCACCTGTCGCTGATGCTCGCAGCAGAGGGTCATAAGCATCAGAAGCTATATGCTATGGAACCGTACCCTTAGGCCGGGGCCAAAAGGGGCACTAGTGCGATGCTCGCATGACACTCGGCTGGCGCTGGCAGCACAGCAGGAGCCGAGTGTCATGCTAGTATCCATGCGACTGAGGTTCAACTGTGCGAGCGGACCTCAGCTGCTTGGGGCAGGCCGGCACGGAGGATGGGAGGGAAGGATTTCTCTCCATCTCTCCTCCGTAGCCGACTATTGCGAATCTTGCTCTGCACGTGCGGTACACCGGTGTACCGCGAGTGCAGTGCGATTTTTCACTTGCTCCATTCACTTGAATGGGTGTGAGAGAAAAGAGCCTCGCATTACAATCGCAGCATGCTGCGATTGTTTTCTCTGTTCGATTAGGGCTGGGAAAATAATCGCTCATGTGCGCTGACACACAGGCTAACATTGGTCCGAGTGGAATGCGATGTTTTATCGCACTCCACTCGCACCGATTTTCTCGCCGTGTGGCTTAGGCCTTACAATCACACACAGCTCTGCAGAGTTGACGTCACACAAACATATCACACTGGTAAGGGTACTTTCACACTTGCGTTTATTTCCTTCCGTTACAATCCGCCCTTTTGGAAAACAGCGGAATCCGTTAACGGATTCCGCTGTTTCCCATAGACTTGTATGGGTGACGGATTGTACCAAAAGGACCTGCGTTGCTTTCGTTGGGCGACGCTCCGTTGCTTCCGCCCAGCGGGAGGAACGCAGCATGTAACGTTATTTTGAGCAGCGGAATCCCCTGGATTCCACTGCGCATGCTCTTTTTTTAAATCAAACTTTATTTTGGCTCGCGGTGGCCGAACGTTCAGCTGAGCGCCCGGCCGTCGGCAAGCGACAGCGCTCAGCTGTGCGACCGCCCGCCGGCATGCCCGGGCGCCGGCAAGTGACAGCGCTCAGCTGATCACCCGGCGGCCGGCTGCAGGGAGCGATCAGCTGATCACCCGGCGGCCGGCTGCAGGGAGCGATCAGCTGATCACCCGGCGGCCGGCTGCAGGGAGCGATCAGCTGATCACCCGGCGGCCGGCTACTGGGAGCGATCAGCTGATCGTTTACAATGGTCTGCCGCTGGTAAAACTGTAAAAAAAATTTTAAAAAAATAAAAACGAATTGCGTTGTTTTGCAGCATCCGTTGCATCCGTTGTGCCACTATATGCAACACATCCGTTGCATCCGTTACACAACGCAATGCAACGGATACCGTTCAACGTAAGTGTGAAAGTACCCTAACACCCCTTTAATTTATAATAATCTCTGAAGGCAGAGTTATCTTCCAGGCAGCATCCTCCCCATAGTCTGGAAGAGCTCATTTATATAAAGTGATAAAAGATGACTTATCCCAACAAGACATCTGAGATGAGACAGAAAAGTAGGATTTTTATCAGCATTCTATAACCTGTATGCCCATATTAATAGATTGGATAGATCAAATGTGGTGACAGATTCCAATTGCATTGCTCTCTTTTGGATGTATTGTTTACGAATAACCCATCAGGGGGTTAATGCAAGCCCTTCCTGAAGGCAGCATATGATTGAAGGAAATGACTGCTCGTAATCATAAATAGGTTTATAGGAGCTAAAGCAGGTTTTCTGAGTAAAAAGGTACGTTCTGTGTACACAGACAGCACACTGAGCAATGAAAGTTAGAGGTTTTCCATGGGAACGAATGCAGATATCCTGAGGATAGCAAAAATTGTCTGAATGTAGGCAAAGGTATGATTCAACTTGCGTCCAAATAAACACTCCGATACTCGTCCCGAAAAGTGGGATGAGTGTCATGCGCATGGTCTTGCATATGTCATGCGAGTGTGCTCTTTTTTTCTCGCCTAGTATCCGTATGGCATGCGAGTGTGTAGGTTTTTCTCACCTAGCATGTGTGTGACATGCATATGTAATGTTGTGCGATAGTTTTCTCGCACCCATAGACTTGCATTAGCACGTCTGGTGCGATCTATGCAGCCATGCGCAGCATGCTGCGATTTGATCCTCAGCACGATTAGACCCGAAGAAAAAATAGCAGAAGGACACTGCCTGATTGATTAACACTGGTGCGAATGCAATACGATATTTTATTGGATTGCACACGTCCGTGAAAATCAAAAGTGGAACCGTACCCAAAAACAGAGAAAACCCTGGTAGGATTTAGGGATACTTTGCACGCTGTGACATCGCAAGCCGATGCTGCGATGTCGAGCGCGATAGTCCCCGCCCCCGTCGCAGCAGCGATATCTTGTGATTGCTGCTGTAGCGAACATTATCGCTACGCCAGCTTCACATGCACTTACCTGTCCTGCGACGTCGCTCTGGCCAGCGACCCGCCTCCTTCCTAAGGGGGCGGGTTGTGCGGCGTCACAGCGACGTCACACGGCAGGCAGCCAATAGCAGCGGAGATGAGCATGATGTAAACATCCCGCCCACCTCCTTCTTTCCGCATTGCAGCCGGGCGCAGGTAAGGAGATGTTCCTCGCTCCTGCGGCTTCATACACAGCGATGTGTGCTGCCGCAGGAACGAGGAACAACATCGTACCTGTCGCTGCACCGGCATTATGGAAATGTAGGACCCTACACCGATGATACGATAACGACGCTTTTGCGCTCGTTAATTGTATCAAAAAGGATTTGCACACTACGATATCGACTGCGACGCTGGATGTGTGTCACTTTCGATTTGACCCCACCGACATCGCACCTGCGATGTCGTAGTGTGCAAAGCCCACCTTAGAGCCCACAGGGAAAGTTGTGATGGGTTACTCATGTTTTCCTCTGCACCAAATCACATAAAGCTATATATCATGGATCTTAACACACAACCCTATATGATATCAAATTCTCTAACAGCAACTCTTATTATTGGTACTAATCATTTCATGTAAACATGTATCATAAACATTGTATATATACACTGAGAATGTGCAGGTGATTGTTTAGGTTGTCCCTGATGGAATGTAGCAGTTACGCTATTACTAGTGTATAGTTTACAAGAAACCTTTACTGACTGTTCGAGAATTGGCTCCATCCTCTGAAGAAGCACTATGAATATTTTTTTTCGCACATGGAATAATTTAATGTTACTATAGCTATCTGAAGCTTTTCTACTCACACGTAACATTGTTTAGGTTTTGCTTTTTTTATTAATCACAACTCTCTTCCACAAGTCCACCTCTGCACTTTCTGAAATTAATCAGTAAAAGAAATTGACTAAATCACAGATAAAGAGTGTGACTGCGGCTGTGAATTAGTCCACATTTGGGAATTCCCAGATTATTATGAAACACTATGAATATGAGTGCGCGCTAGTAAAACTGGAATAATGTTCAAAAGGAAAAAAAATGAATGAATGTCACTTCCTGAATACACTGCTAGATGATTGGTTCAGTGGGATGGGACGGCTATATAAGTCATGCCTTTGTAAAAATGTTAGTAAGAAACGCTACAGAAACCAGCTATTCCGCAGACTGCCCAGGGGGGGCTTGAGAGTAGAATGCAGCTTGTGGCAGGTAACTTTCATTCCCAGCACTCACATTCATTCTTGCTCTCTTTTGGCTTCTTTAAGAAAATGACATACTAAACTTTATACAAGATGTAATCGGCAGATTGTGAGGCAAGGAGCTGATAGTTTTCCGGCTATTACAGCAGTTCGGCATGTTAGCAGGCTTTTCTTTCTACAAGTGTAAATTTAACAAGTTCTCGTAGACACGTCCGGGCACATGTTCTCCGCAGATACATTACGGACGAGCCTAGCTGTGTGATCTAGCACAGTGGTTTAGTGGTTAAAGCATTTGGAAGTGTGGTACTCATTCAGCCGTCATATCTCCAAGGCTTTCTTGTTTAAAACAATTGGAGAGAGAGAAAAAAGAAGTTTAAGGTTTTTTGTTAAATTTAATAAACTGTGTTTTCTGCCTTTCTGTTTTTCTATTGTACATACTGAGAAAGTATACTTAACCCCATAATTGAACATCCTATTCCGATACGTCAACCCTAAAACAGCCAAATGTTATGCGAATAAGGAGTTTTGTATGTTCTCTCCCTATTGCAGAAAAGTTGCACGTCTCGTCTGTCACTGATGAAAGCAGACTTCTCAACAGAATAATGTGAAACATATGTTTTTTTTCTTTTTTTTCTTCGGAACAGGGATTGTGCAACTACTGATCTTCCAACACTTGGCTCTGTTAATGGCAAGGGCAAAGCCATTAAATGATGTATCCTCGCTCTACACATATGCTAGCAAATGTAATGGCAGCATAACCTCCATCATGTCACAGATCCACTCACTGATAATGGATATGCACTTGAAAGCCAAGGAACGCTTTGATACTTATGTAAGTATAGAAAAATTATAAAATGTTTAGCTGTGCTAGAGAAAACTGCCAGCCAAGTAACAATGATTAAAGGCGATCTGTCACATTCCTGCAGAGCTATGTATATTGCATCACCAGGCATCATTCATGGAGCATTTCCTGCTCTCTGACAATAGGTTGTGCCGTATCTTAAGACATTTTGACAGCCTATCAAATAGTTGACAGTAACTTTTGAGGAGTCAGAAGGTATACTAGAAAGATTACTAAGAAATAGGAGGTGATATCTTTATACCAGAAAGAGAAAGGCGTTCATGATGTAATAGTTCAAGAAAGATAGGCAGTTTTACGGGAAAATGTATTTTTATAAGTGCAGAAAGTATTGCCTAGATTATTATTATTAACCCCTGATAGTGAATGGCAGGACATAAACAAATGTATATCCTAAATCATTTAAAGGGAATCTGTCAGCAGGATTTTGCTACCTCATCTGAGAGCAGCATGATGTTAGAAAAGATCCTGAATCCAACAATGTATCACTTAAGGCCGCTTTACATGCTGCGATATTGTTACTGATATCGCTAGCGTGCGTTCCCGCCCCCCTCGGTTGTGCGACACGGGCAAATCGCTGCCCGTGGCGCACATCGCTCAGACCCGTCACACTACTTACCTGCCTAGCGACGTCGCTGTGACCGGCGAACCACCTCCTTTCTAAGGGGGCAGTTCGTTTGGTGTCACAGCGACGTCACTAAGCGGGCACCCAATAGAAGCGGAGGGGCGGAGATGAGCGGGATGTAACATCCCGCCCACCTCCTTCTTTCCGCATTGCCGACGGCTGCAGGTAAGGTGAGGTTCCTTGTTCCTGCGGTGTCACACATAGCGATGTGTGCTGCCGCAGGAACGATGAACTACATCGTACACACAGCAGCAACGATAATCGAGAATAGGGGGGCATGTCACCGATTAGCGATTTTGCACGTTTTTGCAACGATGCAAAATCGCTCATAGGTGTCACACGCAACGACATCGCTAAAGTGGCCGGATGTGCGTCACAAATTCCGTGACCACAACGAGATCGCTTGAGCGATGTCGTAGCGTGTAAAGCGGCCTTGAAATTACTGGGGCAGCCAATCTGACACAATCAGAGTTTTTAGATTTAGGCCTAAGCCACACGGCATGAAAATTGTTGCGAGTGGAGTGCGATAAAAATCACATTCCACTCGGACCAATATTAGCCTATGTGTCAGCACTCATGAGCGATTATTTTCTCAGCCCTAATCGGACCGAGAAAACAATCGCAGCATGCTGTGACTGTAATGCGATCCTGTTTTCTCTCGCACCCATTCAAGTCTATGGGGCGAGAGAAAAATTTCACTGCACTCGCGGTACATCGGTGTACCGCGAGTGCAGGGCAAGAATGCCAATAGCCGGCTACGGAGGAGAGAGGGAGATTAATCCCTCCCTTCCCTCCGCAGCGCCGGCCCGCCCCTCGTCAGTGCCAGCCTGCCCCCCCCCGCAGCTGAGGTGCGCTTGCACGATCGGACCTCAGTCGCAGGGACACTCGCATGACATTCGGCTCTGCTGTACTGCCAGCGTGAGCCGAGTGTCATGCGAGGGGATCTCAGTAATCCCCGTGTAGTCCCAGCCTTCGAGAACTGCCCCCCAAACACTGCAGGCTCTCTATCAAGATTGTACATTGACAGTGAGGTGTCAGAGGAGGGGGGGTGCCGGACTGCCCTGCATACCTGCATATGACATTGTAGTCCGAGCAATGAGAAGTCCTGCTGGTTAAACAAACATAGCAAATAAACAATAGACTGAACCTTGACAAGACAGGCATCCCTGAATTCTATGTTTTAATCCTTGCAGCATGCTGTCTTCAGTTTACATGACAAAAACCTGCTGACAGATTCCCTTTAATCGATATTACAGAATGACATCAAGTTGCTGTACATGTTGATAGTCTACCAGAAGATAGTCAACAAGTAACCATAAAGTATAAAGTTACCATTGCATTTTTTTTTCTACAACATTCCTTGAATTATCATCTTAAAAGCATTTTTACATTAGGGTTTCTTTAAAAATGCTAGACGAGTTTAACCTTAACAGCCTCTATGAGTTACAGTACGTGCCAGACTGCAGAATGACTTAACAGGCAAATCTAGCAGTGAGAGATTTCACAACAGGATATGTAACTCTTATCTCTCTTCTTCTGAAACATCTTCTTAGCTGATTTATGACTAAATCAAAGTTCAACTTTGCTATAGTCATACATCAGCCTAGAAGATCATTTTGCTATATACCATGCAAGCCAAATGGCCCCAAATTTTTAAAGGGAATCTGTCACCAGGTTTTGTCACCTAATCTGAGAGCAGCAAAATGTAGAGGCAGAGACAATGATTCCAGTGATGTGTCACTTACTGGGCTACTTTATGTAGTTTTGATAAAGTCACTGTGTAATCAACAGTAGATTATCATTAGAGGACTACTTGTTGTGCTGCCAGGCAGTCCAGCATATCCATAAGCTTTGTATAACTACTAGACCTGCAGCAGAGAAAACATTGATTTTATCAAAATGACAGCAAACAGCTCAGTAAGTGATACATTGCTGGAATCAGGTTCTCTGTCTCTACAATATGCTACTCTCTGATAGGGAAGCAAAAACCTGGTGAGAAATTCGCTTTAAGGAAATGTAAACATTTTAGTGAAATGATATGACAACAGGTTCTGTAACTGTTATCTCCCTTCTTCTGAAAGATCTCAGCTGATTTATGACGAAATCAAAGTTCAACTTTTATATAGTCATACATCAGCCTAGAAGATCGTGCTGTATATACCATACAAGCCAAATAACCAACATTTTTAATTAAATCAGTTGCAAAAATGTATTTTAGGCATTTTAGCCACTTGTGTAAGATGTTTTATTGCCATTAGCAGGCAACAAGTCCTAACCACTTATACCTTACTATTACTGCCCTCCGATAGGTCGTCATAATTCTTTTTCATTTACACAGAAGTCACAAAATGTTTATAATAGTAAAGAAAACAATAGGTCTACAGAGGCAACCTATAAAATTGATGAGAAATAAATAACAATTGTATAACTTTACTCTTTTTCAGGCCGACTGTCAAAACTTCCATTCCGTGGACATTAGCACTGTGTGTCACGCACAACACCATGAATTTTTTACATTCAGTGTAAATAGCACTAGCAGCGAAGAGGAGAAACTGAGTGAACTGTACAAAATCTTCCAGTACATGAACACAGCAGTGGGAAATATTACACAGGACCAAATGAATCTGAATCCCAGAAATAGGATTTTGCACCTCCAGCTAAATACAAGTAAAACAGAGATAGCAGCCGTTATTTCAAACTTGTCTTGTGTCCTCGGCAAAAGGTATAACGTCCCTAAAGTAGACGTGTACTACAACGTAAGTGCTAAACAAAAAACTATGGAGAAGAAGAAAAAGGGATGTAAAGTACTTAGGAAATATAAGCACTTCTTGAAAAAAGCAGCAGAAATCACAAGTGACTGGGAGATGAAGGTAGAGGACACTCAGGAGCCTTCTACTAGGTAAAAAGAACCAACGTCGGTCCACAGATTGAACACAAAAAAATCATATACGCTCCACAAATCTTCCTATGGTCACAACTGGAGGAACCTGGATTGTTGCAACACATTTGGGAACCAACCTACTTTATCTGTTTGCCTAACGTATGCATTTGAACACTGTGCGCCCCTAATTGTTACATTATACGACCTTGAAAACTGGAATACACAGCGAACCAGATGGGACTGACTTAAGCACATGACAAATTGTGTTTAAGATGATGAACTACTTTTTAGATGCCTAAAATATAAACTTTAAGGAAGGGTTAAAATTGAGTTAAAAATGTTTATTTATATATTTATTATTTAACATTGCTTTTGATATTTATATATATAAAAAACTCCAAACGGTGAGTTTTTGTTCTCTTTTCAACTTGAAAAGTGTTGTCTTCTGTAACAGAAATGTTATTTAACTCTCGGTATTTATTTATTTATAAACAGCTATTTATTTTACATGGATCTTTTGTTTATACTGTGTCAAATGATATTTCAGTTTCTCAACGATGATGAAAGGCAGTGGTCTTCAGCTTGTAGGCCAGCTCTTGTGAAAGCTCCATTATGCTGGCGAGCTACAGGCTGGAGATCACTGTTGTAAAGGCCTTTACATTTCAATAATATAATGTTTATACACCTTACTGTTGTATCAGACAAGTCTAGATTTACCAGAGATGCATCCTGTGGCATTTAACAAAATCAGGTTGGGCAACATCAATGCAAGTCAATGATGTATTGCCGTACGCTCAGGAACTGTTACACCTGACAGAAGCCCCAGGTCGCATGTTTACATGGACATATGTTACGTAACTGATATAGCACTCGGTATATGGGACCAAAAATTGTACTGGAATCTTTTTGTACCATCTATGTTTCACAGAAAAAATATTTATATATTTAATATGTTTTGTATTTTTATAATAAATATTTATTTTGAAAAGATGTGTGATATCTCTGTCTACAGTAGTGACAATTGTGCAAGTGATAATGAACAACTCCCATGTGTAGCATTGTGCATTTCATACATCAGTTTTTAACGTACAAGTGCTGTTTTTTTAATGGCTTATGGGGCTGTTCAGATGGCCGTGATTTTGTGTGAACTGAGTAGTCTGTGCAAAATCACAGACATATGCGATATTGATCCAAGTATCAGATCAAAATTGGCAGTGCAAGTGTATAGGACCATGAAAACCTCTGATGGCATTCGGAAGTCAACTCTGCGTTGCCCGTTATATACTGACTGATAAATAGAAGAAGGTGGAGAGGCTTTTTTTTCTTCCCATCAGTGAAAACAACTGATGAAACGGTCCGTTTTTCTCGAACATCAATAAAACTGAATTCGGAATGAGTCCTTAACCCTTTAATGACGTACTATGTCTGTCATGGGTCGTCTCCCTGCTTTTGATATGGGCTTGCACGCCGAGCCTGCATCTTTCCATGCACCTCGGCTGATCTGATCAGCTGTGTGCTCATACTGTGTATAGGGGAGCTGTGGGTTCAATATCGTGTGTATAGGGGAGCCATGGACTACATGGATAATTAAGTCTGTGGTCTGAAGAATAGCAGGATGATGGCACCATCGGATGCACAGGACATTGGAATGCTAGCGCGGTGACGTCATCACTCTGTGCCAGGATTCTGATATCTTGTGAATGCGATGACAATGTGATGATCTGCCTGTGCTGGACTTATCAGGATCCTGAATTAGGTGAATAGATGACATTTTTTTTTTCAATTAAAACATGTGGTGGGACTGTGGAGGCATCATAAAGTATGGGGGACCCTCATACATTGAAGGGAGTACTGTGGGGCCCTTAAACACTGCAGGGAGTACTGTGGAGGCCCTTATACATTAACGCACCTGGAATGAAGATTAGAGGGGGCCGACTAAGTAGCAGAGCTACTGCGGAAGAAGAGTGGGCGGTTGCCCTGGGCCCCACATTCAGGGGGGCCCACCCGAAGCTATTGCCACTGTTAACTATATCGGTGTGCACAGAATGACACAATCTCCCTGCACTGCAGCCCTCTATTCTGTGGACCGCAGGGCTAATTAAGCCTTTGGTCTACAGAACAGCAGGATGATGGCACCAGCGCATGCACAGGATGTTAGAGTCCTAGTGCAGTGACGTCATCGCGCCATGCCAGGATTCTGATGTATTGTGTATACTGTGTATAGGGCTGCTGTAGGCACATTATACTGTATATAGTATATAGGGGAACTGTGGGATCACTGTACTGTGTATAAAGGATTTGTGGGCCCATTATACTGTGTATAGGTTAGCTGTGGGCTCATACTGTGTATAGGGGACCTGTGAACCCATCATACTGAGTATAGGGGAGGTGTTAGAGCATCATACTGTGTAAAGGGGAGTTGTTTATTGGGGGACTCAGGGGACATTATTAATTGTTAAGTGCACACTTAAGAACCACTTTTGTAATGGGCACTCAGGTTATTGTTACAGTCAAAGGTGCCCATGTGGTATTGTCACTTTCTATGGGAAAAATCTGAACACTTTTCTAGGGCACTTGCACAGGGCATTAATATTTTTCTAGTGGGCAATTTTACTGCAGGTCCTCCATGAATTCCACCTCAGGTCTTCGATGCATTCCACAGTGTCACAGGTCCCCCTGCAGCCGGAAACAGTACAGTATCACCGGATTTGTGTGTGTGAGATATTGCTGTGATCGGATGTGTGTGTGATGTGTGTGTGTGTGTGTGTGTGTGTGTGTGGGGTGTGTGAGAGCGGAGGGATGTCAGCCGGAAGCAGGGGAGCACTTCTGTGGAACACACGAGGACCTGCTGGGAACACCCGCTGTGGATCGCAGGAGGTCCTGGGAGCAACACAGATGTCTCGGGACTGGTAAGTGCGATGGACTGCTATGAGTAGGGGTCTGCCTTTCTTTCATTGCGTGTTTCCCCAAAAATAATCCCTAGTGCATTTTTCGGGGCAAAAAATATTATAAGACAGTTTATTTTTGGGGAAACACGGTATGTGGGACAATATGAGGAGCACTGCTTTCATGCCATACAGCAGTTGCTGTAATAGGGACACATACGGCAGCACGGTGGCAGCAGCTCTGTATTGGAGTATCAGTAATATGAGGCATTTTTGCAGGTTGAGAATACATAGGGACAGTGCTTGAAATGTGAGAAGTCAAATGTGTCTTTTTTGTAATCCCTGCAGATGAGGTGTGGCTGGAAGAAGTTGTGTCGGTCTGTGCCAGATGAAAAAGGCTGGAAAAGTGAGTGACTCCATCAGAAAGGAGGTCAGTGTAAGTCACTATCTCTTACGCCCCCTTTACATGTACGTGCCTCCGGTACGTGTTTGGCAGTTTTCTCACGTACCGGAGACACGTACACACGTACACCTAGGTTTTCCTATGGTTTTGGACACACGTAAGTATTTGCGCACGGAACGTATGTCCGTTCCGTATTACGTGTGTCCGTGTGTTTCTCACGCCGACATGTCTGTTTTCTTTCCGGCATCACGAGTGTCACATGGAACGCAAACGTGTAACACGTAACACACACGGACCACACGGATGTGTTCCGTGTGACACACACCGGAGAGAAGACATGTGTCTGTGAGAAAAAAAACAAAACTTTACTCACCTTCTCCTGCCCTCCTGTCTCTGCCGCTATTGTCACTTGCTGCCGACCGCCGCTCACTATGCTAATTGAATATTCACTTCACTGCGGCTGGAAGCAGCAGCAGCGGGTAGTCGGCAGGACCGGAGACCAAAGATCAGTACCACGGACAGCGACGCCAGGGACAGGTGAGCATAAAGTTCCCGTTCTCCGTGTGTTATCACGGATAACACACAGAGAACACTCATAGCCCATAAACACGGGTCACGGAGGGCAAAACGCATCTCTGACACGTCCGTGAAAAACGTGCGTGATTTTCACGGACGTGTAAAAGAGGCCTTACATGTATTGCAGGACTGGTATCTACCACAATATGGTTACCATATGTCGGTAATATCAGTGTTGGCCTTTGTGTGTAGATTTATTGTCACTAACAGTACAGTCTGCTGAGGGTCCCCTGTACCCAAAAATAGGCTGTACCACCGTAGTTGTAATCAGGGTTATCTGGTTAGGGGCCCGCTCAGATGTTTAGCGTTCAGTGAGCTGAACCCCTAGCTATACTTCTAGACTGAGTACTACCATAATACCGGGAGGAAAATCAGAGTGATGTTCCCTCGTGAAGAATTCTTTATTCTGTTGCCAAAGTGCCTTCATCCAGTTTGAAGAATGGTGCATGGTGATCCATTCTGTACTGCAAGTGAAATGAAAGATGTCTACACAAGCCATCAGAAGACATTTGTTTGACACTGGACTACAAGCAAGACATTTAGGTACAGGTGTTCCATTCACCTATTGCTACTGGTGTCAAATGCTATTTTGGTGCATGATGAGTTCTCTTTTGTCTTGGACGCAATGACAGCCAGAGGTTGGTCTTTACATCACATGGGCAAAACAGGGACAGCTGTATTCCATGCATCACATTCCCTCATTCCCTTTACTGCCATGTATGGTGAAAATGTGACATTTCAATTGATACATTTGTTAATAAACTTCGACTTCTCCACTAAGAAGCGGCACTGGGGTCCTGGGTTCAAATTCCACCAAGGCCAACATCTGCAAGGAGTTTGTATGTTCTCTCTGTGTTTGCGTGGCTTTCCTCTCACACTCCAAAGACATACTAATAGGGGATTTAGATTGTGAGCCCCATTGGGGTCACTGATACTGATGTCTGTAAAGTGGAATTAATGTGGAATGTGGAATTAATGATGCAATATAATCAAGTAAAATTAAAAAATTAAAAAAATAAGTCTTATTCCTTGGCTATGGTTTTTTTCAAATCAGCAGTGCGTTCTCTGGAGCCTTTCTTGCAGAATCTGCTGGAAATTTTGGACAAAACAATTTATCATAATATGCTATATCTGGTAAAATGACCAACATCATTCCTGAAACTAGATGGCACCCATTATAGTCAATAGGGACCTTAAAGGGAACCTGTCACCAGATTTGGTGACTATAAGCTGTGGCCACCACCAGTGGGCTCTTATACAAACATACTGTATATAAGAGCATAGGCCGCTGTGTAGAACGTAACAATCTAATATATAAAGCTCAGTGAGTGTATGTGTGTGTGTATGTGTGTGTGTGTATGTCCGCTAAAGGAATCCGCACTGTCACATGTACAATCACGAAATTTTGCACAGACACTCCATGTGACTCAGGGAACGTCATAGACTATGTTTGGGCGGGAAAATGTAACCCCGTCCTTTCCAGTTACTCTACAAAAATCCTGCAGCTATTAAACTGAATGGAGCAGGGAGCTCCAGGCTATAAATAGCAACTGTCAGTGGTTGCTATAGAAACAAAATAAACTGTTTAGTATACGAAGCTTATGTGTGAGGTAAAAAGATGTCGGTGGTGAGACGGATAAAGAGAGACAGAGACACATGGGGAAAGAGACAGACGGGCAAAGAGACAGACGGGCAAAGAGACAGACTCCCAAAGAGACAGACTCCCAAAGAGACAGACGGGCAAAGAGACAGAGCGGGAAAGAGACAGCCCTGGAAAGAGACAGCCGGGCAAAGAGACAGCCGGGCAAAGAGTCAGCCGTGCAAAGAGACAGCCGGGCAAAGAGACAGCCGGGCAAAGAGACAGCCAGGCAAAGAGACAGTCGGGCAAAGAGACAGCCGGGCAAAGAGACAGCCCTGGAAAGAGGCAGCCCTGGAAAGAGGCAGCCCTGGAAAGAGACAGTCCTAGAAAGAGACAGTCCTAGAAAGAGACAGACCTGGAAAGAGACAGACCTGGAAAGAGACAAATGGGCAAAGAGACAGACTGGCAAAGAGACAGACCGGCAAAGAGACAGACCGGCAAAGAGACAGACCAGGAAAGAGATAGAGCGGGAAAGAGACAGACCGGGAAAGAGACAGACCGGGAAAGAGACAGATCTGGAAAGAGACAGAGCGGGAAAGAGATAGAGCGGGAAAGAGACAGACGGGGAAAGAGACAGTCCTGGAAAGAGACAGACCGGGAAAGAGAGAGACCGGGAAAGAAACAGAGCGGGAAAGAGACATAGCAGGAAATAGACAGCCGGGAAAGAGACAGCCGGGCAAAAAGACAGCCCGGCAAAGAGATAGCCCGGCAAAGAGACAGCCCGGCAAAGAGACAGACCGGGAAAGAGACAGACTGGGAAAGAGACAGAGAGAGACAGACAGATACAGAGATTGAGAGAGATAGACTGATGCAAATACAGACAGAGAGATAGAAACAGACAGACAAGGAAAGAGACAGACAGCGAGACGGACAGACAGCGACACACAGACAGAGACTGGGAGAGAGACAGAGAGACAGTTACTATCCCGGGCAACGCCTGGGTACTACAGCTAGCCTAATATATAAAGCTCAGTGTATGTGTATGTGTGTATGTATGTATGTATGTATGTCCGCTAAAGGAATTTGCACCGTCGCATTTACAATCACAAAATTTTGCACAGACGCCCCATGTGACCCAGGGAACGTCATAGACTATGTTTTAACAGGAAAAATTAACCTCGCACTTTACAGTTACTCCCAAAAATCCTGCCTCCATTAATTTGAATGGAGCTGGGAGATGCGGGCTATAAATAGCAACTGTCAGTGGTTGCTATAGGAACAAAATAAACTGTTAGTATAAGAAGATTATGTGTAAAGGTGTTAGGGCCAGGTGGTCGGGCAGACCCAGGAGGTGGATCCACTGGGCCGAACTCCTTGATGATGGTAAGGGGTCCGGTAGCTGGAGCACTATAGGTAGCAGAACAGTCCGTGCACAAGAGTATAACGGAGAAGTCCCTGGGACCACGGAGTCACTGATGGTAGTCCGGGTGACGGAGCTCAGGTTCGGAAGCCGAGATGATGTCAGGCGGGGTCCGGAACCTTTGGAGCGAGATGACGGGTCACCGCAGGGATCCGAGATGGTACGGACTGTCAGGATGGCAGATAGGCAGCGTTCGGGGTTCGGGATTCGGCAGGACCGGATGGCGAGGCAGGCTCGGCTCTAAAAGAGAGAGAGGTGAGTATCTCACAGGAACACAAGGAGACCTGACTCCTAGCTTGAGAAACACGAAGATCAGGCCCCGCCCACTTGGACATTAAACCCCTTTATACCCTGTACCTGTGTGCTTCATTTCCTGTCAATGGACGCTGGCCCTTTAAGAAAGGGTCAATGACCGCGCGCGCGCCCTAATGCGCATGCGCGCGGCCCGGGTGCCAGAAGCCAGAGCAGGAAGCTGAGAGGAGGAAGCAGCAGAGCCGGGCTGGGGCTGAGAAGCCGACGGGCGCCGGGAGCGGGGACCAGGACGCCTGGGACGCGCCGGCAATGGATGCTGGAGAGCGGGGAGCGGTGGATACCGGACCGAGGAACCGGGGAGCGAGGCAGGAGAGCCGGGGAGTGTGACAGGTGAGCCGGGGAGCGGCGCAAGGGACCCGGGGAGCGTGACAGTACCCCCCCCACACCCCACTCCCCGCAACCGGGACAGGAAGGCACGGATCAGCGGAGTGCCCACATTCTCCCGGGGCTCCCAGGACCTATCCTCAGGACCATACCCTGCCCAGTCCACCAGGAAGAACTGTCGACCCCGTACGGTCTTCATGGCCATGATATCTCTTACCGCATAGATAGATACCGCATCGGCAATAGGAGGAGGAGCCGAACTGGCAGCAGCGGAGAAGGGACCAAGGACAACTGGCTTGAGCAGGGAGACGTGGAAGGAGTTGGGTATCCTCATCGTGGCCGGGAGCTGTAGCTTGTAGGAGACCTCATTGATCTTGTTGAGGACTTTAAACGGCCCGATGTAGCGAGGACCCAGCTTGTAGGATGGTATCTTCAATCGGACGTACTTGGAAGCAAGCCAGACGAGATCTCCAGGAGAGAAACACGGAGGGTCCAGACGTCTCTTGTCTGCGTGTCTCTTCATCCGCAGGGAAGCACGCCCAAGGGACGCCTTGACAGAGTCCCAAATGGTTGCAAAGTCACGGGCTACAGCATCAGCAGCAGGGACATCCGAAGAAGGGGATACAGGCAATGGGACGGAGGGCTGAAGTCCGTAAACGACATGGAAGGGAGAGCTGGAGGAGGACTCACTGACGTGGTGGTTATGGGAGAATTCAGCCCATGGAAGAAGCGTGGACCAGTCGTCGTGATGGGCGTTGACGTAGTGACGTAAGAAGGAGGTCAAGATTTGATTGACCCTTTCCACTTGGCCATTAGACTGAGGATGGTAGGCAGAAGAAAAGTCCAGAGTCACTCCCAGATGTTTGCAGAGAGCCCTCCAGAAGCGGGAGGTGAACTGAGTTCCCCTGTCGGACACGATGTGTGATGGAAAGCCATGCAAGCGGAAGATGTGATGTATATAGGCGTCCGCGAGTTCCTGAGCAGAGGGCAGTCCAGCCATTTGAGCCATTTTAGAGAACCGATCCACCACGACCCATATGACTGTGTGTCCGGAGGACAATGGCAAGTCCGTAATGAAGTCCATCGCAATGTGTTGCCACGGAATTGAGGGTATAGGCAGAGGCAGCAGACGGCCATATGGCAGGTGTTTTGGCGTCTTGTTCCTGGCACAAGAGGAGCAGGCAGAGACAAAAGAGGCGACGTCCGTGCGAAGGGATGGCCACCAGTAATGACGTACAATCGCACTCCATGTTCTCTTCTGACCAGCATGACCGGCTATTTTCGAGGCATGGCCCCAGTGTAACACTTTTTCCCTGTCAGTCTCAGAGACATAGGTCTTCCCGGGCGGTATCTGGGCCAGGGTGACAGGAGCCACCTGAATGATTTTACTAGGACAGATGATGGGTTGGGATGTCTCCTCCTCCTGCTCCATGGGCATGAAAGACCTGGACAAGGCATCAGCGCGTACATTCTTGTCCGCGGGTCGGAAATGGAGCTGGAAATCGAACCTGGCAAAGAACAAGGACCACCTGGCTTGCCGTGGGTTCAGTCGCTGAGCGGACCGCAGGTATTCCAGGTTCTTGTGGTCCGTGTAAATGATCACGGGGTACACTGCTCCCTCCAGAAGGTAGCGCCATTCCTCCAGAGCCAGTTTGACTGCCAATAGCTCTCGGTCACCGATGGTGTAGTTGCGTTCAGGCGCAGAGAAGCTCTTGGAGAAGAAACCGCAAGTCACCATCTTCCCGGAGGAGGACTTCTGCATGAGCACTGCTCCGGCTCCCGAGGAGGAGGCATCCACCTCCAAGGTGAACTGGCGGTTTAACTCCGGACGGTGGAGTACAGGAGAGGAGGCAAATGCCCGCTTCAGAGAGCCAAACGCGGCGTCGGCCGCAGGTGACCAGTCCTTCGGATTAGCTCCCTTCTTGGTCAAGGCGGAGAGAGGAGCAGTCAGAGCCGAGAAGTGAGGGATGAACTGGCGGTAATAGTTGGCGAATCCCAGAAAGCGTTGGATTGCCTTCAGTCCAGAAGGAGGAGGCCAGTTGAGAATGGAGGAGACCTTCTTTGGATCCATCTGCAGTCCGGAATCGGAGATGATGTAACCCAGGAAGGGAAGAGAAGACTGCTCAAAGACACACTTCTCGTACTTGGCATACAGACGATTCTCTCTGAGTCTTTGTAGAACCAGCTGCACGTTCTCTCTGTGGGTCTGGAGGTCCGGAGAGAAGACAAGGATATCATCCAGATACACCACCACACAGACGTAGAGAAGATCCCGGAAAACGTCGTTCACCAATTCTTGAAAGACTGCTGGTGCGTTACACAGGCCGAAGGGCATCACGCAGTATTCATAGTGCCCATCGCGAGTATTGAACGCGGTCTTCCATTCGTCCCCAGAGCGGATGCGGACCAGGTTGTAGGCACCCCGAAGATCCAACTTGGTGAACACACGAGCTCCTCTCAGCCGGTCAAACAATTCGGGGATGAGTGGCAGAGGGTACTTGTTTTTCACGGTGATTTGGTTCAATCCCCGGTAGTCTATACAAGGGCGTAAGTCGCCCTCTTTCTTCTTGACGAAGAAGAAGCCTGCTCCAGCAGGAGAGGAGGATCTCCGAATGAATCCCCTTGCCAGGCTCTCTGTGATGTAAGTAGACATGGCCCTTGATTCGGCGGGAGACAATGGATATATCCGTCCTCGAGGTGGTGTTGTGCCCGGGAGCAGGTCAATGGCACAATCGTAAGGACGATGTGGCGGAAGTACCTCAGATTCCTTTTTATCAAAGACGTCCGCGAAGGACCAATAGGCCGAGGGCAGTCCCGGTAGGTTCTCTGGCACCGGAGGTCGTCGGATGGGTTGTATGGTCTTCAGACAGTTCTCATGGCATGAAGAGCCCCATCGGGTGATTTCACCAGTGCCCCAGCTGACTGATGGTTCGTGTGTCCGTAACCAGGGAAGTCCCAGCAGGATTTGATGGGACATGTGTGGGAGGACGTAGAGAGCGATGTTCTCGGTGTGCAGGGCACCGATACGCAGTTCGACCGGCCTGGTGATCCAGGAGATGGTGTCAGAGAGGGGTCTCCCATCCACAGAGGCAATCACTAGGGGTTTGTCGAGTGGAGTAACAGGCAGCTGGTACTTGTCCACCGTGGCCTGCTGGATGAATTTGCCCGCTGCCCCAGAATCGAGGTACGCCTCAGCCGTGAACCGCGTCTCTCCCGTTGTCACTTGCACAGTCCATGTAACCGGGTCTGAGAGAGTCCCAGCACCTAGGGTGGCCTCTCCTACCAACCCTAGGCTTTGGAGTTTCCCGGCCTCTCTGGACAGGAGCGTAGCAGGTGTGTGCCTTCTCCGCAGTAGAAGCAAAGGCCCTTAGCGAGCCGCTCTGCTCGACGTTGTTCAGACTGCCGCATACGGTCGATCTGCATGGGCTCGTGGACGGAGACACCAGATGCCGTTGACTGACGTACGGAGGGCTTCTGCGGAGGAGAGGAATGCCGTACAGGACGTCTCTCACGGGACACCTCTTTGGACCGCTCCTGAAAGCGAATGTCCACTCGAGTCGCTAGGGTAATCAGGGCGTCCAGGGTGGACGGTACGTCACGACCAGCCAGCTCATCCTTAATTCGACCCGAGAGTCCTTCCCAAAAGGCGGCGGTTAGGGCCTCGTTGTTCCACCCGAGTTCTGAAGCCAAGGTGCGAAAACGGATTGCGTATTGACCCACCGTCAGAGTCCCCTGACGTAACCGGAGAAGAGATGAGGCAGACGCGGAGGCGCGTCCGGGCTCGTCAAAGGTGCCACGGAATGCCTGCAGGAACTCCTGGATGTTCGTGGTCACAGGATCCTCCTTCTCCCACAAGGGGTTCATCCACGCCAGTGCCTCACCCTCTAGATGGGACATGATGAAGGCGACCTTGGCTTGGTCGGAGGCAAACAAATGCGGCAGCTGCGTGAAATGGAGGGAACATTGGTTTATGAATCCCCTGCAGGTCTTGGGGTCTCCGGCGTACCGGGGTGGTGAGGCCAAACGAAGTCTGGAAGCATCCGAAGAAGCCGCCACGGGAGCTGGGGCCGTGGATTGTCTAGTGGCAGCCCGGGATGCTGAAGACGTAACTGACGCTTGTAGCGTGTTCAGGCGGGCGTCCACAGACGACATGAATTGCAGCATGCGGGTCTGAGTCTCACGCTGGCGTGTGAGTTCCTCCTGTACAGCTGCTAGTGCTTCAGCGGGATCCATGGCCTGATCTTACTGTTAGGGCCAGGTGGTCGGGCAGACCCAGGAGGTGGATCCACTGGGCCGAACTCCTTGATGATGGTAAGGGGTCCGGTAGCTGGAGCACTATAGGTAGCAGAACAGTCCGTGCACAAGAGTATAACGGAGAAGTCCCTGGGACCACGGAGTCACTGATGGTAGTCCGGGTGACGGAGCTCAGGTTCGGAAGCCGAGATGATGTCAGGCGGGGTCCGGAACCTTTGGAGCGAGATGACGGGTCACCGCAGGGATCCGAGATGGTACGGACTGTCAGGATGGCAGATAGGCAGCGTTCGGGGTTCGGGATTCGGCAGGACCGTATGGCGAGGCAGGCTCGGCTCTAAAAGAGAGAGAGGTGAGTATCTCACAGGAACACAAGGAGACCTGACTCCTAGCTTGAGAAACACGAAGATCAGGCCCCGCCCACTTGGACATTAAACCCCTTTATACCCTGTACCTGTGTGCTTCATTTCCTGTCAATGGACGCTGGCCCTTTAAGAAAGGGTCAATGACCGCGCGCGCGCCCTAATGCGCATGCGCGCGGCCCGGGTGCCAGAAGCCAGAGCAGGAAGCTGAGAGGAGGAAGCAGCAGAGCCGGGCTGGGGCTGAGAAGCCGACGGGCGCCGAGAGCGGGGACCAGGACGCCTGGGACGCGCCGGAAATGGATGCTGGAGAGCGGGGAGCGGTGGAGACCGGACCGAGGAACCGGGGAGCGAGGCAGGAGAGCCGGGGAGTGTGACAGGTGAGCCGGGGAGCGGCGCAAGGGACCCGGGGAGCGTGACAAAAGGTCCAGTCACACTAAACAACTTACCAGCGATCCCAACAACGATAGGGATCGCTGGTAAGTTGCTAGGAGGTTGCTGGTGAGATGTCACACTGCGACGCTCCAGCGATCCCACCAGCAACCTGACCTGGCAGGGATCGCTGGAGCGTGGCTACACGAGTTGCTGGTGAGCTCACCAGCAACCAGTGACCAGCCCCCAGCGCCGCGTGGAAGATGCTGCGCTTGGTAACTAAGGTAAATATCGGGTAACCAACCCGATATTTACCTTGGTTACCAGCGCACGGAGCTACACGTGCAGAGAACAGGGAGCAGCGCACACTGAGCGCTGGCTCCCTGCTCTCCTAGTTACAGCACACATGGGGTTAATTACCCGATGTGTGCTGCAGCTAAATGTGCACAGAGCAGGGAGCAGCGCACAATGCTTAGCGCTGGCTCCCTGCTCTCCTAGCTACAGCACACATTGGGTTAATTAACCCGATGTGTCCTGCAGCTACATGTGCACAGAGCAGGAGCCGGCAATGACAGTGAGAGCGGCGGAGGCTGGTAACAAAGGTAAATATCGGGTAACCAAGGACAGGGCTTCTTGGTTACCCGATGTTTACTGTAGTTACCAGCGTCCGCAGAAGCCGGCTCCTGCTCCCTGCACATTTAGACATACCACAGGTACCACATTATATCATTGTCCAGACGACATCATATCTAGATAATCACTTAGTGACTCCCCTAAAGAAACCACTGAAATGCCATATGTCTAAAAACTTCATTTTATTAAATCATTTAAAATCCATGACAGTATATGTTTGGCAAAAAATTAGGGCAGTAGAGATCGCAAGTGCAAACCCCTCCTAACTAAGAAGGGGTGAGTGTGGGCATACAAGAACATACGCACAGGTCAATTACCGGCATACAAAATATTCGTATTGTTAAGCTGTCAGCTAAACAGATAAATTGGAAAAAGAGTACTTAGAAATATTTTTAACATTGCCAACACGACAATACCAGAAAATACCCAAAATCTATTCCACTGACAGTCACATTCAGACATGAGTCATGTGTAGATAGAAGGACGCCACTCTTATATTTGTGTAGCAGAACACTAACCGTGAGGTGGAGCCCAAGGGAGAGGTGCTACCCTCCAATTAGTCCACATTGTGCCCCCAAAATAGTACAAGATTGCGGGCCCCTACCCCCTATCAGGTTCAGCCCCGCTACCACTCAGGGGTTAACCTCCTTGCATTCACTACCTCAAACCATGTGCAGGGAAACGCTATTAACAGTTACCTTGACAAGAAGGCAATATGGCATTAAATTATAAGCGTTCCTCCCTACACACGACCCGACTCTTCACATAGGAAGTAAATGCATTACATGACCACAATAGTGACAAAGTACAGACCTGAACAATGTGCAAAATATGCCCACAGCCGCCTCGACGCGTTTCACTAGCTGCTTCTTCTTGGAGGCAGGTGGCGTCCTTCTATCTACACATGACTCATGTCTGAATGTGACTGTCAGTGGAATAGATTTTGGGTATTTTCTGGTATTGTCGTGTTGGCAATGTTAAAAATATTTCTAAGTACTCTTTTTCCAATTTATCTGTTTAGCTGACAGCTTAACAATACGAATATTTTGTATGCCGGTAATTGACCTGTGCGTATGTTCTTGTATGCCCGCACTCACCCCTTCTTAGTTAGGAGGGGTTTGCACTTGCGATCTCTACTGCCCTAATTTTTTGCCAAACATATACTGTCATGGATTTTAAATGATTTAATAAAATGAAGTTTTTAGACATATGGCATTTCAGTGGTTTCTTTAGGGGAGTCACTAAGTGATTATCCCTGCACATTTAGTTGTTGCTGTCACACACAGCGATCTGTGCTTCACTGCGGGACAGCAACAACTAAAAAATGGCCCAGGACATTCAGCAACAACCAACGACCTCACAGCAGGGGCCAGGTTGTTGCTGGATGTCACACACAGCAACATCACTAGCAACGTCACAAAAGTTGTTCGTTAGCAGCGATGTTGCTAGCGATGTTGCTTAGTGCCTTTAGTGAGAGACAGAAAAAGGCAGACAGACAGAGACCCAGACAGAGACAGACAGGGAAAGAGACAGAGACAGACTGGCAGACAGCCAGGCAAAGAGACAGATGGGCAAAGAGACAGCCTTGGAAAGAGACAGCCGGGCAAAGAGACAGCCGGGCAAAGAGACAGCCCTGGAAGAGACAGCCCGGCAAAGAGACAGCCGGGCAAAGAGACAGCTGGGCAAAGAGACAGCCGGGCAAAGAGACAGCCCTGGAAAGAAATAGCCCTGGAAAGAGACAGTCCTGGAAAGAGACAGACGGGCAAAGAGACAGCCTTGGAAAGAGACAGCCGGGCAAAGAGACAGCCAGGCAAAGAGACAGCCCTGGAAGAGACAGCCCGGCAAAGAGCCGGGCAAAAAGACAGCTGGGCAAAGAGACAGCTGGGCAAAGACACAGCCAGGCAAAGAGACAGCCCTGGAAAGAGACAGCCCTGGAAAGAGACAGACCTGGAAAGAGACAGACCTGGAAAGAGACAAATGGGCAAAGAGACAGACTGGCAAAGAGACAGACGGGCAAAGAGACAGACCGGGAAAGAGACAGACCGGGAAAGAGACAGACCGGGAAAGAGACAGACCGGGAAAGAGACAGATCTGGAAAGAGACAGAGCGGGAAAGAGATAGAGCGGGAAAGAGACAGACGGGGAAAGAGACAGTCCTGGAAAGAGTCAAACCGGGAAAGAGACAGACCGGGAAAGAGACAGACAGGAAAGAGAGACAGACAGACACAGACAGACACAGAGAAAGAGAGAGACACAGAGATAGTGTTACGGTTGCTGCGAGCACTGGAGACTATGTCCAGATTTCTTGCTACTGCACATGTGCGAGCGCTGGAGACTAAGTCCAGATTTCTTGCTACTGCACATGTGCGAGCGCTGGAGACTAAGTCCAGATTTCTTGCTACTGCACATGTGCGAGCGCTGGAGACTAAGTCCAGATTTCTTGCTACTGCACATGTGCGAGCGCTGGAGACTAAGGTCCAGATTTCTTCTACTGCACATGTGCGAGCGCCGGAGACTAAGTCCAATCTTGGAGCCATTGCACATGTGCGGGTGACATCATCGCTGACACGAGGTCACATGTCTCTGACACCTTCTATGCCGATTGGTCGCTGGTCATGTGCTTGTGACGTCTTGCTCGGTGATAGGCCAGCATGACGTCCCTCCTGTCGTTCTGGCAGCGGATTGGCTCTGGTGTCCTCCATCTTGGATGAGGCACAGAGTCTATATAAGACCCTGACACACGCCGCATGGTGCTCAGTCCTCTTGGTTCATGCATATGAGTAGACGCTCTGTGCGCGTTCCTCTAGGCATTCCTCTGTCTATGCTAGGTGAGCGCTACCAGCAGGGTAGCGTTCTTATACCTTACAGCTTCGGCTGCTGTCCGTATCCTTACCTCTTAGGGGAGCGGACATAGGCAGGTGCCTGAGGCACATGGTCTGGCTGGGCCTTGTGATTCTACTCGTAGGTGGACGTTGCCGCTAGGGTAACGTTCCTTATACTGCGTCTGGCAGTTGTTCGTATCCTCGCACACTAGGGGAGCGAACAGAGGTAGGAGCTTTGTGCGGCTTACGCTGCTGTTCGTCTCTTTTGCACCACTAGAAGAGCGGACCTAGGAAGGTGCCATATCTAGTGGTTCGTGTCCTCGCACACTAGTGGAGCGAACGCAGGTAGGAGCTTTGTGCGGCTTACGCTGCTGTTCGTCTCTTTTGCACCACTAGAAGAGCGGACCTAGATAGGTGCCATTTCGCACACATTGCCTTTGTCTCTGTGATTATTAACAGAGATCATTCCACACACCCTCCAAGTAAGGGAGGAATTGCTTTACTTACTTATTATATCCTTCTGTGAGTTAACAGAGGTATTGCACTCTGCCATAGTCTGCAGCAAAGTCTTTGCACGGTGGACCCTGACTGTCTGATACTCCTTTCGGTTATTATCAGACAGCCCCCCGTAACATTAGGACTGAGCCAAGGGTCTGGCAGTTATGGCAGAATATCAGCAGTTACACCGTTACATACAAGTACTTGAGTCATGGCTCAAGAGTATAGAGGATAAACCTCAGACCATGGTGACATCTGCACATGATCCTCGACTTGCTCTGCCAAACAGATATTCTGGCGATGCCAGATCATGTCGTGGTTTCATTAGTCAGTGTCAGATACACCTAGAGGTCAACTCTTCTCGCTTCTCTACGGAGAGGTCCAGAGTAGGCTTTATCATCTCCTTACTTCAGGACAAAGCCTTAGAATGGGCGACTCCCCTATGGGAGCGCTCTGATGTGGTTACTCTGAGACATCAAGACTTTCTTGATGCTCTTAAGGCGGTATTCATGGGTCCGCAGGTTACCCATGATGCGGCCCTGAGACTGTTAGATCTATCTCAGGGTTCGTTATCCACTAGTTCTTATGCCATTGCTTTTAGAACTCTGGTGGCAGAACTAGATTGGCCAGAGAAGGTGTTGATTCCTATCTTCTGGAGAGGGTTGGCAGGCTATGTCAAGGATGCCCTTGCTACTCGTGAGGTCCCTGCTTCTCTGGAGGACTTGGTCACAGTAGCAACGAGGATCGATGTACGCCATAAGGAATGTAGACTCGAGGTCTCTTCCTCACGCCCTAAGCATCGGGCTATTCCAGTTGTTGAGGGTCCACTACCATCTTCCTCAGCATCTGAACCATCTCCCACTCCTATGGAGTTAGGTCATACGTTCTCCAGACTACGCAAGTCTGGTCCTCCTATATGTTACGTATGTCGTCAGGCTGGGCACTATGCCAACAAGTGTCCTAGTCGTCAGGGAAACTCCCTGGCCTAGTAACCATTAGAGGGGGGTTACTAGAGACGTCTTCTGCACCCTCTAAGTGTTGTATCCCAGGTCAGCTCTCGTTATCTGAGAATACATGGCCTATTATGGCTTTTGTGGATTCCGGAGCTGACGGGATTTTTGTGTCCTCAGGATTTGTAAAGGGACACAATATTCCCTCTATCATGTTAGAGGTGCCTATTCCTGTCCGTGTTGTTAATGGAACTATGTTGTCTGACTCCATTACATTGAGGACAGTTCCCTTGCGCCTTTCCCTGTCTCAGGGTCACATAGAGGAGATTTCTTTTCTTGTTTTGCCTGAGGGTATAGACGACGTCCTTCTGGGTCTTCCATGGCTTCGGACTCATGCTCCTCACATTGACTGGGAGTCTGACAGCATTATTAGTTGGGGTTCGAAATGTCAGTCCCGATGTCTTCCCTTACCACCTAAGGTCGTTGCGGTTGCATCAACTGATCTCTCTCCCATACCTACACCCTATTTGGATTTCGCTGACGTGTTCTCCAAACAGGGTGCTGAGGTTCTTCCACCCCATAGGCCGTATGACTGTGCCATAGACCTTATCCCAGGTTCGGTTCCACCTAAAGGCAGGGTTTACCCCCTGTCGATACCTGAGTCGGAGGCCATGTCGACCTATATAAGAGAGAGCTTAGAGAAGGGGTTCATTCGTAAGTCTGTCTCTCCCGCGGGAGCTGGGTTTTTCTTTGTTCGGAAGAAAGAGGGTGATTTGCGTCCCTGCATAGATTACAGGGGTCTCAACGCAATCACAATAAAGAACAAATACCCATTACCTTTAATTTCGGAGCTCTTTGACAGACTGAGAGGAGCTCAAGTTTTTACGAAGTTGGATCTGCGGGGTGCGTATAACTTGGTACGAATTCGAAAGGGTGACGAATGGAAGACCGCTTTTAACACCCGAGACGGTCACTATGAATACCTCGTCATGCCTTTTGGGTTATGTAATGCACCCGCAGTATTTCAGGACTTCGTAAACGATGTGTTCAGGGATTTACTGTTATCCTCAGTAGTGGTGTATCTGGACGACATCCTGATTTTTTCTCCTGATCTGGAGACTCATCGTCAGGATGTCGTTCGTGTCCTTTCCCGTTTAAGGGAGCTCTCATTGTTTGCTAAACTCGAGAAATGTGTATTCGAGCAGTCCTCATTGCCTTTTTTGGGTTACATTATCTCACAAGAGGGTCTGGCTATGGATCATGCGAAGCTCTCTGCTGTCCTGCAATGGTCCGAACCTCATTCCTTGAAGGCGGTGCAACGCTTCTTAGGATTCATAAATTATTACAGGCAGTTCATACCCCATTTTTCTACTTTGGTGGCCCCTTTGGTGGCCTTGACTAAGAAAGGTGCTAATCCCAAAGCCTGATCTACTGAGACATCTCAGGCTTTTGAGGCAGTAAAAAGACACTTTTCAACTGCTCCCGTTCTTCAAAGACCCGATGAGAGTAAGCCCTTCCTCTTAGAGGTTGATGCCTCTTCAGTGGGTGCTGGTGCGGTCTTGTATCAAAAGAACGGTGCAGGTAGAAAAAGGCCGTGTTTCTTCTTTGCTAAAACCTTTTCACCGGCAGAGAGAAACTATACCATTGGGGATAGGGAACTGCTCGCCTTGAGATTAGCCTTGGAGGAGTGGCGTCACTTGCTGGAAGGAGCGAAACATCCTTTCCAGGTCTATACAGACCATAAGAATCTGACGTACTTACAAACCGCTCAGCGTCTGAATCCTCGCCAAGCCCGCTGGTCCTTGTTTTTTTCCCGCTTTCACTTCTCCATCAACTATTTGTCTGGGAGTAAGAATAACAAGGCAGACGCCCTGTCTCGCTCTATGCTTTCTACCCAGGAAGAGATTGACGAACCTCGTCTTATCCTTCCCTCCAGGGTTTTTCATACGCTCTCCCCTGTGACGTTAGACCAAATCCCACCGGGCAAGACCTTTGTTCCGCCTGATCGACAGAATGATATACTGTCATGGGCCCACACCTCAAAGGTGGGTGGGCATTTTGGTATTAGGCGGACACGAGAGTTACTGGAGAGGTGGTATTGGTGGCCACACTTAGCCAGCCACGTCAAGAGATATGTCGGTTCCTGCTACTCGTGTGCTCGCAACCGTCCATTACGGCAGAGACCGGCTGGGCTCTTGCATCCTTTACCAGTGCCAGATAGACCATGGGAGGTGGTAGGCATGGACTTTGTGGGTGATCTTCCATGTTCACAGGGACATAGATTTGTGTGGGTCATTACGGACCATTTCTCCCGGATGGTACATCTCGTACCGTTATCGAGAATCCCATCTTCCAGGGTACTAGCCAAACTATTCCTCAAGCATGTCTTTAGGCTTCACGGGATGCCAGATCGTATCATTTGTGATAGAGGCCCGCAATTTACTTCCCGTTTCTGGCGAGATCTTTGTAGCCTTCTGCAAATTGAGTTGAATCTCTCTTCGGCATACCATCCGGAGACTAATGGTTTGGTTGAACGTACCAATCAATCTATGATTATATACCTTCGACACTTTGTTGCTGAGAACCACGATAACTGGTCCTCCCTCCTACCCTGGGCAGAATTTGCCCTTAACAATTCGCTGGCTGAGGCCACTGGGCAGACACCGTTCGTACTCAATAATGGGCAACAGGGTACCGGTACCGTTTCCCGCTGCTGCACCTCCTCCTCTTGTGGCCGACTGGGCAACTAATGCCAGAGAGGTTTGGGATCGGACTCAAGAGTCGATCCAAGCAGCTAAGGACCGTATGAAGACGGTGTCCGATCGGTTTCGTCGCCCGGCTCCTGTCTTTTCTCCAGGGGACTTTGTGTGGCTCTCTGCAAAACACGTGAGACTTAGAGTGAGCTCTGCCAAATTTGCTCCTCGCTTCCTGGGTCCTTATGAGGTTCTTCGACAGGTTAATCCTGTAGTCTATCAATTGAAGTTACCTGTCCATCTTAGGATTCATGACAAATTCCATGTCTCACTGCTAAAGCCGGCTATTTTACCTCACGCTCGTGAAGTGCACTCTCCTGCCTCTGATTCCTCTCGCTCTAGCTATGAGGTACGAGCCATAGTTGGTTCTAAGATGGTTAGAGGGCGCAGGTTCTTCTTGATAGATTGGGAGGGCTATGGCCCGGAACATCGCTCTTGGGAGCCTGAGGAGGCTGTCCATGCTCCCGACTTAGTTGCCGATTACCCGCGTCGCCGGGAGGGGGGTCCTTGAGGGGGAGGTACTGTTACGGTTGCTGCGAGCACTGGAGACTATGTCCAGATTTCTTGCTACTGCACATGTGCGAGCGCTGGAGACTAAGGGGCACTTTGCACACTGCGACATCGCAGGTGCGATGTCGGTGGGGTCAAATTGAAAATGACGCACTTCCGGCATCGCATGCGACATCGCAGTGTGTAAAGGCTGGATGATACGATTAACGAGCGCAAAAGCGTCGTAATCGTATCATCGGTGCAGCGTCGGCGTAATCCATGATTACGCTGACGCGACGGTCCGATGTTGTTCCTCGCTCCTGCGGCATCACACATCGCTGTGTGTGAAGTCGCAGGAGCGAGGAACGTCTCCTACCGGCCTCACTGCGGCTTCCGTAAAATATGCGGAAGGAAGGAGGTGGGCAGGATGTTTACATCCTGCTCATCTCCGCCCCTCCGCTCTGATTGGCTGCCTGCCGTGTGACGTCGCAGTGACGCCGCACGACCCGCCCCCTTAACAAGGAGGCGGGTCGCCGGCCACAGGGACGTCGCACGGCAGGTGAGTGTGTGTGTGAAGCTGGCGTAGCGATAACTTTCGCTACGCCAGCTATCACCACATATCGCTGCTGCGACGGGGGCGGGCACTATCGCACTCGGCATCGCAGCATCGGGCTGCGATGTCGTAGTGTGCAAAGCCCGCCTAAGTCCAGATTTCTTGCTACTGCACATGTGCGAGCGCTGGAGACTAAGTCCAGATTTCTTGCTACTGCACATGTGCGAGCGCCGGAGACTAAGTCCAATCTTGGAGCCATTGCACATGTGCGGGTGACATCATCGCTGACACGAGGTCACATGTCTCTGACACCTTCTATGCCGATTGGTCGCTGGTCATGTGCTTGTGACGTCTTGCTCGGTGATAGGCCAGCATGACGTCCCTCCTGTCGTTCTGGCAGCGGATTGGCTCTGGTGTCCTCCATCTTGGATGAGGCACAGAGTCTATATAAGACCCTGACACACGCCGCATGGTGCTCAGTCCTCTTGGTTCATGCATATGAGTAGACGCTCTGTGCGCGTTCCTCTAGGCATTCCTCTGTCTATGCTAGGTGAGCGCTACCAGCAGGGTAGCGTTCTTATACCTTACAGCTTCGGCTGCTGTCCGTATCCTTACCTCTTAGGGGAGCGGACATAGGCAGGTGCCTGAGGCACATGGTCTGGCTGGGCCTTGTGATTCTACTCGTAGGTGGACGTTGCCGCTAGGGTAACGTTCCTTATACTGCGTCTGGCAGTTGTTCGTATCCTCGCACACTAGGGGAGCGAACAGAGGTAGGAGCTTTGTGCGGCTTACGCTGCTGTTCATCTCTTTTGCACCACTAGAAGAGCGGACCTAGGCAGGTGCCATATCTAGTGGTTCGTGTCCTCGCACACTAGTGGAGCGAACGCAGGTAGGAGCTTTGTGCGGCTTACGCTGCTGTTCGTCTCTTTTGCACCACTAGAAGAGCGGACCTAGATAGGTGCCATTTCGCACACATTGCCTTTGTCTCTGTGATTATTAACAGAGATCATTCCACACACCCTCCAAGTAAGGGAGGAATTGCTTTACTTACTTATTATATCCTTCTGTGAGTTAACAGAGGTATTGCACTCTGCCATAGTCTGCAGCAAAGTCTTTGCACGGTGGACCCTGACTGTCTGATACTCCTTTCGGTTATTATCAGACAGCCCCCCGTAACAGATAGAGACACAGAGATAGAGAGAGACAGACAGAGAGACTGATACAGAGAGAGACAGAGAAACTGATACAGACAGAAACAGACACACAGAGACAGACAGAGACAGACAGAAACTCGAAGAGAGATAGTTACTATCCCGGGCAACGCCCGGGTACTACAGGTAGTCTAATATATAAAGCTCAGTGTATGTGTGTGTGTATGTAGTTTGTATGTGTGTGTGTATGTGTGTATGTCCGCTAAAGGAATTTGTACCGTCGCACTTTACAATCACGAAATTTTGCACAGACACTCCATGTGACTCAGGGAACGTCATAGACTATGTTTTGACAGGAAAATTTAACCCCGTGCTTTACAGTTACACTCAAAAAAACATGTCTCCATTTAACTGAATGGAGGTGGGAGCTAAAGGTCATTAATAGCAACTGTCAGTGGTTCAAAATAAACTGTTAGTATAAGAAGCTTATGTGTGAAGTAATATCATGTCAGTGGTGAGACGGATGGAGAGAGACAGAGACAGACAGACAGAGACAGCCCTGGAAAGAGACAGCCCTGGAAAGAAATAGCCCTGGAAAGAGACAGTCCTGGAAAGAGACAGACGGGCAAAGAGACAGACGGGCAAAGAGACAGACCGGGCAAAGAGACAGACGGGCAAAGAAACAGAGGGGCAAAGAGACAGACCAACAAAGAGAGATGGGCAAAGAGACAGATGGGTAAAGAGACATACGGGCAACGAGAAAGCCCTGGAAAGAGACAGCTGGGAAAAGAGACAGACCTGGAAAGAGACAGCCCTGGAAAGAGACAGCCGGGCACAGAGACAGCCGGGCACAGAGACAGCTGGGGACAGAGAGAGCCGGGGAAAGAGACAGACCTGGAATGAGACTGACAGACAGAAAGAGAGAGTCAAACAGACACAGACAGACACAGAGAAAGAGAGAGACACAGAGATAGAGAGACACAAACAGAGAGACTGATACAGACACAGACACAGACAGATAAACTGATACAGACAGAGACAGACAGAAACTCAAAGAGAGACAGTTACTATTCCGGGCAATGCCCGGGTACTACAGCTAGTACTTTATAATACCTAAACGGTCGGTACGGTGCAGATTGGTCAGATGGGTGTGTGACGCCCCTGGACTATTCAGGTCGTCACAGGGTACTGCACAAACTATCCTATCCATGTAGTATTCAAACTCACATGGTTCTGGGTCTCTATCCTGCAGTGTTGCCTCCATCAGCATTCACAAATCCTAGATACACTCTGAACCACACCTGTCAGGCACACCAGTGGGCTGCTTAAGCAGAAATAGGGCCGCCCACCTAGCGGTCAGACAGGGAGGTGGGAGGTGTCAAGTCAGTGAGGGAGGAAGTAGAGAGAAGAGAAGTAGCTCCCAGTGAGAGAGGAGCTGGGAGTTGGAGCTCCCTGAGGAGAGGAAAACTAGGTCGCAGACGGTGGTCTGGACCTAGAGGAGTCGGACCCCCGGTCGCAGGGGAGTGAGGCTAGGTGCCTGGGACTTGTCAAGAAAGATGGTTACCAGCCTGGTCCTTTCACCGGTCTGGGACCAAAGGCACGACGGGGTACACCGGACCACAACGGACACTCTAAAATTTAGTGCCAGGAGGCAGGTTACAGACCACCAGCAGCACTGCAGGGGACGGGACCCGGACGAGCTCTCCTTGAGAGGCAGCGGCATTCAGAGACTTGGTTTACCTTGTCGTCAGTGTCTGCTTTATTGCTGAGTGAGTACCCGACTGACCCCTGCACTGTGTCCCTGTATCACCATCTAGAGTCACGGGGCCTACCCCTACCCGTGGAGGGCAACGTCACCTAGGCTCCACTCCATCACCCCGGGTACTCCCAACGGCAGCGGCGGTACTCCCAATTACCGCACACCACGGGTGGCGTCACAAACTATACCAAATCCCCTGTAAATACTCCCTTTTACATTTGAGTGTGGCCCCTGAGCCCCCCAGGTCCAGAAACCCTCGAGCCATGAACTACCACTTACCCCGGATCCGAGTGGTTCGATCCCAGGCACAGGTGTCTCGGTTCTCCGGTGTGGCGTCTTCTCTTTTGGCCATCTTTGTCCTCCTTCTTCTGAAGCCTGGGTGCATGACATGTGCTACGTCATGTATACAGACGGGCATTGAGGTGCCGCTCATGCGCACTACAATATTAGTGCACCTGCGCAAGACCTCAGTGCCCGCTTGTGTGCACATGACGTAGGGCGCGTCATGCACCCAGGCTTCAGAGGAAGGAGGACAAAGATAGCCAAAAGAGGAGGCACCGCACCTGGAGAACGGAGACACCCATTTGACCCATCTGCACCGTACCAACCGTTTAGGTGAGTATTATAAAGTCATTTTTACGTTCTACACAGCGGCTTGGGCTCTTATATACAGCATGTTAGAATGCTGTATATAAGAGTCCGGTGGTGGTGGCCGCAGCTTATAGTCACCAAATCTGCTGACAGGTTCCCTCTAAGGCAGGGGTCTCAAACTCGGCTGGGTGTATGGGCCGCACACAGGAAAAAAATAAATTGGGGGGCCGCATTCTTTGCAGGACAAAGTGACATTTTTATTGGTACTATATAAAATATATTTTATTGGTTTTTACACACCTTCGGATCACTGATTTTGAACATTTTCCCTTGTTTATTATAGCAAACGTGCACATTCTTTGTTTAAATATAAACATTTTTTTTTTTTTACATTTTATCCCTTTCTTGTAACTAATAGTCTTACAATTAGCACCATATAGAGATTTTGACCAACATCTTTTAGTAATGTTCCCCATATTGTTGTAACGTGCCCATCCTTGTCCCCTTGTAGTATTGTGCCCCATCCCACAGTAATGTGCTCATCCTTGTCCCCTTGTTGTATTGTTCCCCATCCTAGTCCCCATCCCACAGTAATGTGCTCATCCTTGTCCCCATTATAAAGTAATGTTCCCCATCCTTGTCCCCATTTTGTAATAATGTGTTCATCCTTGTCCCCATCCTATAGTAATGTCCCCAATCTATAGTAATGTGTCCATCCTTGTACCCCATCTTATAGTAATGTTCCCCATCCTTGTCCCCTTGTAGCAATGTCCCCATCCTATAGTAGTGTCCCCATTCTATAGTAATGTGCCCATCCTTTAGTAATGTGCCAACCTTGTCCCCACCCTATAGTAATGTCCCCAGCATTATCCCTATTCTATAGTAATGTTTCCCATCCTTGTCCCCAGCCTTGTCCCCATTCTATAGTCATGTGCCCACCTTGTCCCCATTCTATAGTCATGTGCCCATCCTAGTCCCTATCCTACAGTAATGTGCCCATCCTAGTCCCTATCCTATAGTAATGTGCCCATCCTAGTCCCTATCCTATAGTAATGTACCCATACTATGTCCCCATCCAATAGTAATGTGCCCATCCTTGTAATGTCCCAATCCTATAGTAATGTCCCCAGCCTTATCCCGATCTCATAGTAATGTGCGCACTTTGTCCCCATCCTATAGTAATGGGTCAGCAGCTCCCCTCACCTTCCACAGACGCCGGAGTGAAGCTGAGGGGAGTGGTCTCCTGCCCCAGACCCACAGTGATTGGAGAGATCGGTCACAAGGCCGGTCACTCCAATCAGAGCTGGGGGCGGGTGAAACACAGGTCACCCAGCTCCAGCCAATGATCAGGGCTACAGCTGCACTGATCTTGGCTGGATTTCAATGTTTCAGCGATTTTCAATGGCTGAAACATTAGTGGCTGTGATTGGCTGACGAACGCTGCTCAGCCAATCACAGCCTCCGTAGGTCCGGGGAGGAGACACCACCCCTCCTGAAGTCCCCTCCTCCCTGAATCTAAGGTATTTGCAGCGATCGCAGCCTCCTGGGCTGCGATTTCGCCATGACGTACTGGGTACGGCATGGGTCCTTAAGTACCAGGGAACCATAACGTACCCAGTACGTCATAGGTCGCTAAGGGGTTAACGTCCAACACACACACACACACACACACACACACACACAAACAAACCATTCTCCTCACCTGTCCCGCGCTCCCTCCGCTGCCTCATCTCTGCTTCCTGCGGCCCCCAGGCCCATGCCCCCAGTCACTATCGCGGCAGCTGCAGTGTCACTGTCACTGATTTATGTAAGATGATAGTATTGCTGGCGCGAGAGCGCAGCGCCAGCAACACATTCATCTGACATACAGTGCAGACAGTGGCTGCGGCCCCTGCACCTGCCGCGATAGTGAACAGGGGCACGGGCCTGGGGGCCGCACGAACTACCCTGAGGGGCCGCATGCGGCCCGCGGGCCGCGTGTTTGAGACCCCTGCTCTAAGGTGTCAATGGTACATAGCCTGCAAGAGGTCTAGCACTGTTGTTGATTTTGTTGTTCCTACGATCAATCAGAAAACAGAATTAAATACAACTGTAGTTAAATATATACAGTAGTCCACCGTCCATTTTCACTGCACAGCATAAATCATTGCATACACTATGCGTCAGTACTAGTGATGGCAAATAGTAAAATATTTGTGTTTGGATTATTTTTTTCAAATATTTTGTACTAGTCATGTATTCGTCATGAATAACAAATCTAATGCAAGTCAATAGGAAACTCAAATAATTTTCAGGAAGTCTGGCAGGGATGTAAAAATGTTAATAATGGATGGAAAAGTGCTGAAATTGAATGGGAACAGTATGGGGCAGATGCCTCAATGCATGTCCAAATCACAAGTCACTTCTGGGAACGATGTTGTCAGAGTATGCTGTGCAGTTGTCGCGGGCGGAGGAGGGGACGCTGCGCTCACCCACTGCTCGGGTCTGGCTGCTGCTGCTGCTGCTCGGTGGTGGCTCAAGCGGTGGGCCGGATCCCGGGGACTCGAGCGGCGCTCCTCGCCCGTGAGTGAAAAGGGGAATGATTTTGGGGATTTATTGTCCGTGACGCCACCCACGGTTGTGGTGAGGTTGTGAAACCACCGCTGATCTGGACGGGGATCCCGGGAGCGATGACAGGGAGCAGCTTGGATGTTTTTTTGCCCCTCCGTGGGTAGGGGGGTTGGTTGTCCCGGGGCCCGGTGAGGGAAGGATGGCAGGTGAGTTACGGGACCTGGTGAGGTGCAGGGTCGCGGGGGCAGTGCGGTGCCGCACGGCACAGTGGTACTCACTCAGCCAATGATGAATACAAAGTCTCCGGTAAAACAAACGGCTGGATGGACGGGTCCCACAGACGGCTGCGGTGGTTCTTCTCCCGGTAGGTTGGCGGTGACTGCCTTTCCCTGCACCTGTGTTGTGTTCTCGGTTCTGGTGGCTTCCCACCGGTAACCCGCTCCCCAGCTTGGATGGAGGCTGAGGGAGCCCCTTTTGCCCGCAGGCTCTGGCCCTGGGAACTGCAGCCTTGGCGGTGACTGTATTTCCCTTCACAGTTTGAGCTGTTGCCTTCAATCGGGTCTTGACTGCTGGGAAACCCCGGAGGTTCCCTTCGCTAACGGATTTGACCGGTTTTACAGCGACTTCAAGCCTGGTTCGGGTCCGTAGGCCCTGCCGAATGGTGCTGGCTTCTCTTCGCTCCCCGATCCGGTACCGGCGGGCCACCGCCCGTCCCCGGTCCTTACGGTTCACGTCAATCAGCCTCTGCTGCAGACGGTCACCACCGTCTGCCAACCTTGCTGTATGTGCCCGGGCCACGCACCCAGACACGGTCAGTCTCCTCTACTACCACTTCACTCTTCACCTCCCTAACTACACTGACTTCCTTTTCCCGCCTCCAGGACTGTGAACTCCTCGGTGGGTGGGGCCAACCGCCTGGCTCCACCCCCTGGTGTGGACATCAGCCCCTGGAGGGAGGCAACAAGGATTTTTGTCTGACTTCGGTGTGCCTAGCCGGGGTGTGGGGTGTGTTGTTGCAGTACCTGTGACGACCTGGCTTGCCCAGGGCGCCACACAGTCCCTCGCACATTTGTGATAACTATCCTAGGTAAAGTAGACAGCTGGGACTGGTTATCAAAAATAGAGGCTCCCTCACAACTTTTTTTTAAATGATTTAAATAAAAGATAACAGAAATTACGTGGGCTCCTGCCTATTTGTGATAACCAGTGATTTCACCAATTTATTAACCCCCAATACACCCCCGCAGGTCCGATATAATCCCATGACTACTACTGCTACATGCAGAAGCTGCTGTGATGAAAAACACAAATGTTCACTGAAGCAGAAGTCTGGATTATGCCGGACCTGCGGGGGTGTTTTTGGAGTTATTTAATTGGTGAAAGAGGGTGTGCTTTTTTTAAATTATTTCAAATAAAGGATTTTTGTGTGTTTGTGGGTTTTTTCTTTTTATTTACAGGATTGGTAATGGGTGGTCTCATAGAAACCTCAAAATTACTAACCCAGTGCTCGATGGCAGCTTTTTTGACAAATAATTTTGATAAATCACAGCTAACATCAACGCCATATATTACCCCGACTGCCAATTGTGGGATGGCTGCAGGCTGCTATTTTTAGGTGTCTTGTCCCCACCAGAGTCCACTCCTGTGACTTCTTCGGTAATCAGGCGCCGCTATATTGGCGCCGTGGGCAGTTCTGGTGATTGGGAAGAAGTCAGTACCAGTAGCTCTGGTGGGCGCAGGCTCTGCCCATCCACTAAGCTGGGTTTCCCTGGGACTTGCAGTACCATTGGCTGACTGGTGGCATGTGCCATCCAGCTGAAGTTACAACCTTTCAGCCACAGCCAATGGGAAGGGCCCAATTACAAGGGACCTTTTCATGTATGAGAATACGAGTTCCCAGCTGTCTCCTTTACCTGCGCTTGTTATCATAAATAGGCGGGGAACCGCACATTATTTTTTATTTTTCACTGCGCTTGCTAATCACAGCAATTCCAGTAGCAAAGATGGCTATAGGATTACTGTGATTGGCAGACAATCCCCGCATGGCTGAAAAAAGACCCCAAACATGAGGGAAATACCAAAATACTCGATGAGTAACAAATATCCCGAATACCTTAATATTCATGAGAGTAATGATTAGTGCTGAATATATTCGATTATTACTAGTCAGTATACTGTAACTAATGAATGCATGAACTTCAATACTGAGATACACATTAAAAAATTAAGGTACTTAGTTGGCCCTGGAGGAGGCCATACCCCAGAACATGTACTACAAAAAAAGCATAAAACAGGGCTCACACATCTTTAGTATTAATTTAATGTACAAGTGCACACATTCGCTGTATGGACAATATACAGACATATACAAACACTATTCAGCAGCAAACTGTGTTAATGAATACATGAACTCTGTTATTGCAGAAAATATTAAAATCATGAGGTACTAAGTTAACATTTTGTTTATTTAAAAAGTGCAAAAGCCATTTAACCACATCAAAATATACCTTTAGAATGGTTGTCCAGGTTTGGAGCAAAGCTCTGCAGTCACTCTTTGAACACAGTTCACGCTGTCAGGATTTTCTTGTGCCAGTCATGTGACCGTAATTATTATATGCATGCTCAAAGCAACATTCCAACTAGATATGCACGGTCTCACTTCATACAAGTGATTTAAGCGAGCCCGTGCACGTCTAGTTGAAATGTAGCAGGAAGTATGCATACTGGTTTAGCCACCGGCACAGTAGAATCCTGACAGTTCACGCTGTGCACAATATGAGGATTCACAAGCCTGCAGTCATATAAAGTGACTGCACACTTCTGTGCCAAACATGGAAAATCTCTTTAGTATAAATGGTCCCAATCCCTGTTTTCTGGCTCTGTTGTTTTATATAAAGATATCTCTACAAACCTACCTATGTCTCGTCATGCTAGATGTAAGATAGAGTAGAAGAAAATCTGGAAAGCGTGTTTCAGAAGGTTCTTTTGAAAAATGCCACTGGCCATTTATACATCATGCTTTTTTTATGCCAGAAGTGGATTCAGCAAGGATAACTCTAAGCATTGCCTTAAAGGGGTGGTTCACCCATATTCACCATTGGCCACATCGATATTATGTTGAGAAACAATGTTTCTCTCAAATACCTTGTGTTGCCAATAGTGCCTGAGAGCGGCGCTATTGTGGACCGCTCTCCCCCCCCGCGGCTCGCCCCAGTCTCCGTGAGTGACTGGGCTGTGGGCGGAGTTTCACCGCTCATCACAACCCAGCATCACAGCACAGCACCTCCTTGCTCCCTGCTCCTCCTTCACTGCAGAGCATGTAAGCAGGAGGGACGCCAGGCTGTGACGAGCAGTGAACCGCCGCCCACAGCCCAGTGACTCACGGAGACTGGAGCCGGCCGCGGTGATGTCAGGTCAACTGGAAGTTGACGTGACATCACCGGATCCCGAGGTCATAGAGCCCGGGGGTCAGGCGATGGGGAAGAGCGGTCTGCAATAACGCTGCTCACAGGCACTATTGGCAAAACAAGGTATTTGATAGAAACCTTGTTTCTCAACAGAATATTGTGGTGGCCAATAATGAATATGGGTGAACCACTTCTTTAATATTTCCTATTCCTTTAGGAGTCACTCCTGGTTTGGAGTAAAAAAAAAAACCACATGAAAAATGATTACGTCCAAAATTGCTGTCTGCGAAACACCCTTAGGCTGAAATCATTTCAGACAGATTGAAATGTATAAAGCAAAGACTCATGTCTCCTCTCCTATGCTTGGTTGCCACAGAAAACTGCACGTGTCATTCTAGTCTGACTCACCAAAAACAGATGCCAGGTTTTTTATGAACCCCTGGAGATTTTCATATTCTTTACTAAACCATTTAAATATATTACTGGCAAGCTTAATACTGATTTCTATTATGAGAAGAATTTCTGATCAGACGTAAATTCTCTTAAGCTGTTTAAAGTTGATACCAATGTTTCGTAATAGGGTCTGTAAAACTATCATTAGTTCGTCTGGAGGGTATACAGCATCTAATCAACCAATATTAAATATTTGCCTATTGATAGGTTTAGGCAGAAATAAAAAAAAATGTTTGAAAATTAAACTCTTCTCAATATGACACCGTAGTGGATCATTGAATAAAAATTTGATGGAAAAAAAGAACATAAATACTTATTTATTTTTCAGGGTTCGCACATTACATTTTAAATGACGATTTTAAGAAGGTTCTCCTAGGAGCTAATAACTTTACTCTCTAGGAGGAAGTCATGCAGCGTATAATATATACAGTTGAAACCAGAAGTTTACACACACTATTTAAAAGACACATCTGCATGTTTTTCTCACTATTTGATATGAAATCAGAATAAACCTTTACTGTTTTAGGTCAATTGGGAACCAAAATTATTTACAGTGCTAGCCAAAAGTATTGGCACCCCTGCAATTCTGTCAGATAATACTCAGTTTCTTCCTGAAAATGATTGCAATCACAAATTCTTTGGTATTATTAACTTCATTTAATTTGTCTTCAATGAAAAAAAAATAAAAAAAATTGTCATAAAGCCAAATTGGATATAATTCCACACCAAACATAAAAAAGGGGTGGACAAAAGTATTGGCACTGTTTGAAAAATCATGTGATGCTTCTCTAATTTGTGTAATTAACAGCACCTGTAACTTACCTGTGGCACCTAACAGGTGTTGGCAATAACTAAATCACACTTGCAGCCAGTTGACATGGATTAAAGTTGACTCAACCTCTGTCCTGTGTCCTTGTGTGTACCACATTGAGCATGGAGAAAAGAAAGAAGACCAAAGAACTGTCTGAGGACTTGAGAATCCAAATTGTGAGGAAGCATGAGCAATCTCAAGGCTACAAGTCCATCTCCAAAGACCTGAAAGTTCCTGTGTCTACGGTGCGCAGTGTCATCAAGAAGTGTAAAGCCCATGGCACTGTGGCTAACCTCCCTAGATGTGGAAGGAAAAGAAAAATTGACGAGAAATTTCAACGCAAGATTGTGCGGATGGTGGATAAAGAACCTCGCCTAACATCCAAACAAGTTCAAGCTGCCCTGCAGTCCGAGGGTACAACAGTGTCAACCCGTACTATCCGTCGGCGTCTGAATGAAAAGGGATTGTATGGTAGGATACCCAGGAAGACTCCACTTCTTACCCCGAGACATAAAAAAGCCAGGCTGGAGTTTGCCAAAACTTACCTAAGAAAGCCTAAAACGTTTTGGAAGAATGATCTGTGGTCAGATGAGACAAAAGTAGAGATTTTTGGGAAAAGCCATTAACATAGAGTTTATAGGAAAAAAAAAGAGGCATTCAAAGAAAAGAACACGGTCCCTACAGTCAAACATGGCGGAGGTTCCCTGATGTTTTGGGGTTGCTTTGCTGCCTCTGGCACTGGACTGCTTGACCGTGTGCATGGCATAATGAAGTCTGAAGACTACCAACAAATTTTTCATCATAATGTAGGGCCCAGTGTGAGAGAGCTGGGTCTCCCTCAGAGGTCATGGGTCCTCCAGCAGGACAATGACCTAAAAGACACTTCAAAAAGCACTAGAAAATGGTTTGAGAGAAAGCACTGGAGACTACTAAAGTGGCCAGCAATGAGTCCAGACCTGGATCCCATAGAACACCTGTGGAGAGATCTCAAAATGGCAGTTTGGAGAAGGCACCCATCAAATCTCAGGGACCTGGAGCAGTTTGCCAAAGAAGAATGGTCTAAAATTCCAGGAGAGCATTGTAAGAAACTCATTGATGGTTACCGGAAGCGGTTGTTTGCAGTTATTTTGGCTAAAGGTTGTGCAACCAAGTATTAGGTTAAGAGTGCCAATACTTTTGTCTGACCCATTTTTGAAGTTTTGTGTGAAATTATCAATGATTTGATTTTTGTTTCATTCTCTTTTGTGTTTTTTCATTGCAAGCAAAATAACTGAAGTTAATAATACCAAAGAATTTGTGATTGCAATCATTTTCAAGAAGAAACTGAGTATTATCTGACAAAATTGCAGGGGTGCCAATACTTTTGGCCAGCACTGTATATTTGCCAAATGTCAGAATAATGATAGAGAGACAATGTTTTAACACATTTTTATTATCTTCTGCAAAGTGAAAAGTTTACATACATTTCATTAGTATTTGGTACCATTGTCCTTAAACTGTATGACTTGGGTCAAACGTTTTGCATATCCTTCCACAAGCTTCTCACAATAGTTGGTAGGAATTTGGGACCTGGCTATATATGACATTGAACAAACACAGCTAAAGGGCGGGACTGGGTTCTCAGACAGAAAAAAGTGCATAACAATCAAAAAGACTGCTGGAACACCATTGCAAATGTGAAAAGGGTGCTAGCTATAGCTTTCCTATATAGCCAGGTCCCTGACTTCTCATACACAAGCAGGTTTTAACCGCACAGAGAGGTAACATTTGTTTTGGGACCCCAAAAATAAGAGATTACCGTGAAGTGGTATGGGGCAGTAATGAATTGATCAATACATTAGCTAAATATCACTTCTTTTCAAATAATCCTCAACAATTGTGCAATGTCACATTTTATTTTTTTAATTTTTCATATGGTTAATTGTGTTTTTCATTCCTCATGTATTATAAAGCAGTTATGCTTGTTCATATTTCTCTGAATTTGGTGTGCAGCTTTCACTTTATATAGATTGTGTATTTTTTAGCTAGCACCCTGTTCACAGTTGCAATGGTGTTCCAGCTGTCTTTTTGATTGTCCGGTTCAAATGATGGCGCCTGGAGCGGCGCATGCACAGATGTAGCTCTCATCCAAGGGCTCCATCTGCGCATTCGCTGACTCCTGGCACCATCATTTGAATCGGGACCGCAGACATACTGGGATACTCACCGCACAGCCACAGCAGTCCGCACAGCCACCTGCCCGCACGCACACACAGAGTGGTGGCCGACAGCCCGCCCACCCACCCGCACAGAGAGGCAGCCGGCCTCCAGGGCAGAGAGGGAGCCGGCTGCCCGCACGCAGCCACAGGCACCCGGCCGCCCGAACGCAACCGGTTGCAGCACAGACAGCCCCCCCAGTAAGCTATATTCGGATTTTAAGACGCACTCCTCATTTTCCTCCCAAATTTTTAGGAGGAAAAGTGCATCTTGTATCTATCTATCCATGTATCTATCTATCTTATCTATCTATCCATCTATCCATGTATCTATCTAACTATCTATCCATGTATCTATCTATCTATGTATGTATCCATGTATTTATCTATCTATCTCTCTATCTATCTTTGTAGTTGAATAATCTGCTTCTGGTTTCTTTACTGCAATACAGAGGTCAAGATTACCAAATCTTCCTATGTTTTTCAGTAGAGGCAGTAGCTCAGTGGTAGAGCTGCTGCCTATGGACAATGAGTTCTTGAGTCCTGCTGTCCTGGTAAACCAGAGCAGATGAGAATTTAATTTAATTTATTCACTGCACTGAGGGGAGGAGCCGGGACAACAGCTGTGCGCAGCGGAACTGCGGGAGAGAGCTCTCAAATCGGGACAGTCCTGCAGAATCCGGGACGGTTGGGAGGTATGTATATATTATATAAAAATTGGCAGAACCTAGAGATATCGACAAGTTCAACCGACAGTCTGTGTATCTGTGCCCTTAGCTGATGATTGTTGGTGGAGATAAAGAGTCACACTTCAGATTGTTTTGTTATCTAAGTAATAAGCTGCCATCGGAGATGTCTAGCAGTGGCACTGGGAGCATTGCACATTCAATTCCAAATGAGAACATGAACAAAATATCAATTTTTAAACTGAAAATGAATTGAAAGGAATAATAGGCTGTTAGGGCGGCTTTGCACACTACGACATCGCAGGTGCGATGTCGGTGGGGTCAAATCGAAAGTGACGCACATCCGACGTCACTTGCGATGTCGTAGTGTGTAAATCCTAGATGATACGATGAACGAGCGCAAAAGCGTCGTTATCGTATCTTCGGTGCAGGCTCCGACATTTCCATAATGCCGCTGCTGCGACAGGTAAGATGTTGTTCCTCGTTCCTGCGGCAGCAAACATCGCTGTGTATGAAGCCGCAGGAGCGAGGAACATCTCCTACCTGCCGCCGGCCACAATGCGGAAGGAAGGAGGTGGGCGGGATGTTTATATCCTGCTCATCTCCGCCCCTCCGCCGCTATTGGCCGCCTGCCGTGTGACGTCGCTATGACGCCGCACGACCCGCCCCCTTAGGAAGAAGGCGGGTCGCCGGCCAGAACGACGGTCGCAGGGCAGGTGAGTGCATGTGAAGCTGGCGTAGCGATAATTTTCGCTACGCCAGCTATCACAAGATATCGTACCTGCGACGGGGGTGGGGACTATCGTGTGCAACATCGCAGCATCGGCTTGCGATATCGCAACGTGCAAAGCCCGCCTTAGGCTGTTCAAAAAACAAACCAACTTGAATATTTACAGTTTACATTGAAATTTGTTTAGATTGAACCTTTCTGTTAACCGCTGAACTAATATTTAGTTGTATAACCTATATTTCTGATAACTCCTTTATATTTGTGTGACATGGAGTCAACTAACATCTGACACCTGTGAACAGATATTGTAGCCCAAACTGACTGGACTACATTCCACAGTTCTTTTGGATTCTTAGGTTTTACATTAAAAACAACATTTTTTTATATCACTCCACAAATTATCAATCAGATTGAGGTGTGGGGCTTGCCTCTTCATACCTTCAATCTTGTTGGTCTGGAATCAGAATGTTGCCCACTTGCTGGTGTGTCTGGGGTCGTTGCCCTGCTGAAACACCCATTTCAAGGGCATTTCTTTTTCAGCATAAGACAAAATGACTTCTTCCAGGATTTTGATATTTTCAAACTTGTCCACTGGTCTAATGCAATAAATGGGCCCAACTCCAGAGTATGAGAAACATTCCCAAACCATTTTGCTTGCACAACCATGTTTTATAGTCTTCACAGTTTACTATGGCTTGATGAACGAGGTTACCAGGTATAGCTAGGCTCAATCTTGTGCGCGAACCATACTTCTGTGTAGTATGCCAATGGAAATGCAAAAATTCATCTTTGTTCCAGCCATAGGAATAGACCATAAAATCTTCTTTATTGAGTATTAAATAAAAACATGTTACAAAGAGTAACATCAAAAAAATGAGGTACAGAGTTTACATTCTTCAAGCGGCTCACCCACTCATAATCATTCCTCCGCCTAGCCTAAAGATGTATTTTTGGGCTGTATTTTTAGTAAAACACACTTTCCCAATAATGATATATTGTCAAGTCTAATAAATAAAAGATTACAACATTTACATGACAAAAACACCAGAACCACCATCGGTACACAACTACCTCACTAAAACCATCTTTGGTACATCTACATCACCAGAACGACCATCATTAAAATCAACTACATAACCAGAACCACCTTTGGTGCACAAATATATGACCAGAACTATAATGGTACACAATTACATCACCAAAACCACAGTCACTACATTATTACATCATCAGAACCACCATCGTGAAAAAACGACTACATAACTAGAACCACCATCGGGTGATGACTAGATCACTAGAACCACCATCAGTACACGACTACATCACCAGAACTACTGCCAGTAAATGACTACAGCACAAGTTCAGTGCAGCAATCATTTGCAATGTCAGGTCAGACATATATATCATATTATATCATATGAAATTATATCTCTCAGTATCTCCTTGAAGGGACTCTTTCAGCACAAAATAAATACTCAAACCAAGGCTCAAACTCAAACAGGCGCCCGGTGCATTATGGCGTGGCCAAACATTTAAGTGCACCTTCCCATCTGCTTGTTTTCTTCCATCTCCATCAATGCATCTTCTTTGATTGACAGCTCTGGCTTCATATAGCCAGAGAAGAGTAGAGATAAATAGAAAACAAGAAGTTGGGAATGTGCATTTAAATATTTGAGCACGACATGATGCACCAAATGTCTGTACTCAGTTTGAACAGTTATTTCTTTGTCGCTCCATTGGGAGACCCAGACACTTGGGTGTATAGCTATGCCTCCGGAGGCCACACAAAGTATTACACTAAAAGTGTAAAGCCCCTCCCCTTCTGCCTATACACCCCCCGTGCCTCACGGGCTCCTCAGTTTTTATGCTTTGTGCGAAGGAGGCTGACATCCACGCATAAGCTCCACAGCTTAGTCAGCAGCAGCTGCTGACTAGGTCGGATGGAAGAAAAGAGGGCCCATAACAGGGCCCCCAGCATGCTCCCTTCTCACCCCACTTTGTCGGCGGTGTTGTTAAGGTTGAGGTACCCATTGCGGGTACACAGGCAGGAGCCACATGCTGTTTTCCTTCCCCATCCCTTAATGGGCTCTGGGTGAAGTGGGATCTGGATCGGTCTCCAGGCACTGGGACCGTGCTCCCTCCGCAGCCCCTGGGAATCTGCTGGATAGGAGCTGGGTATCGTCAGGGACAAGGCCCTGCTACTATGAGGTACTCTGTGTCCCCGTGGGGACCGCGCATGGAGCGCTTGTGCCATACACATTACAGCACTGCTGGGTGTGTTAGTGCGCCGGGGACTACCGCGCATGGAGCGCTTGTGCCATACACATTGCAGCACTGCTGGGTGTGTTAGTGCGCCGGGGACTACCGCGCGGCCGCGCTTATTGCCGGCCGCGCTTATAACTTTAGTCCCCGGCTTCTGCGGCCTAGTGTCGTATATTCCCGCCCACAGGCCTGCCAGTCAGGGGAAGGGCGGGACGCTGCACAGATCGTCAACGCTGAGGGCTGGAGCATACATTAGTATCCTCCTCCCTCCTCACTCAGTACACTGGGGCACTAGATTCCCGCACTTTTCTTGGGCACGCCCACGGTCCCCTCCTCCCCACAGAACGCCGGCAGCCATTCCTGTCAGCGATTCAGACGTTGGAGAGGAGAGACAACACAGGGAGACCCAGGCAGGGAATCTGGTGATCACACAACCGCTCTGAGCGGTCGGTAAGCAGCACCTGTGGTGCTGGCCCCACTGAGTACCGAAGTGTATATATATATATAGGCTTATAGGCTATACATTTGCACTGTACGGTCGCTCTGTTGATTTTTGGCTATATACCCTCCTGGATTGTTCTCAGAGGAGACAACATGTCATCCGCAAAAAGCAAGGGTGCCAAAGCACAGGCGTACTTTGCAACCTGTACCTCATGTACAGCTGTACTACCGGCAGGTTCCACTGACCCTCATTGTGTGCAATGCTCGGCCCCTGTGGCACTTACTCAGCCGGAGCCTCTGCGACTGGTGGCCCAGGTGGAACCACCTGCTACCACTGTCCAGGTGACAGGGACGGAGTTTGCAGCCTTTGCTGACAAACTGTCTGAGAGTATGGATAAATGGTCTGCTAAAATACTGGAAGCATTGCAGTCCAGACCGGTGATTCAGGCCCCGGGCACTGTCCAATCCTTGACCCCTGGTCCCCCTCAATTGGAACAGCAAAGTTCCCCTGGGGTAACCCATAGGTCCCAGGGTGAGGTCTCTGACACGGACCGCAGTCCCAGGCCGCCCAAGCGGGGTCGCTGGGAAATTCCCTCCACTTCATCACACTGTTCAGGGTCCCAGCAGGAGGACTCCCTGGAGGATGAAGCGGAGGTATCAGATCAGGATTCTGATCTTGAAGCCGCTCTCAACCTAGATACACCTGAAGGTGACGCAGTAGTGAATGACCTTATAGCAACCATCAATCAGGTGTTGGATATTTCTCCCCCAGCTCCTCCAATTGAGGAGTCTGCTTCTCAGGAGAAATTCCGTTTCAGGTTTCCCAAGCGTACATTAAATATGTTTCTGGATCACTCTGACTTCAGAGAGGCAATCCAGAAAAACCGAGACTGTCCAGACAAGCGTTTTTCCAAGCGCCTTAAGGACACACGTTATCCCTTCCCCCCCGAGGTTGTCAAGGGCTGGACTCAATGTCCTAAGGTGGATCCTCCAATCTCCAGACTGGCGGCTAGATCCATAGTTGCAGTGGAAGATGGGGCTTCACTCAAAGATGCCACTGACAGACAGATGGAACTATGGTTGAAATCCATCTATGAAGCTATCGGCGCGTCTTTTGCTCCAGCATTTGCAGCCGTATGGGCACTCCAAGCTATTTCAGCTTGTCAGGCGCAGATTAATGCAGTAACACGTACATCTGCCCCGCAAGTGGTGTCCTTAACCACTCAGGCGTCGGCGTTTGCGTCCTACGCCATTAATGCTATCCTGGACTCGGTGAGCCGTACGGCGGTGGCATCCGCCAATTCGGTGGTACTCCGCAGGGCCATGTGGCTACGTGAATGGAAGGCAGACTCTGCTTCCAAAAAGTTCTTAACCGGTTTGCCATTGTCTGGCGACCGCTTGTTTGGTGAGCGATTGGATGAAATCATTAAACAATCCAAGGGAAAGGATTCATCCTTACCCCAGTCCAAACCAAACAGACCTCAACCACGGAAGGTACAATCGAGGTTTCGCTCCTTTCGGACCGCGGGCAGGTCTCAATTTTCCTCGTCCAAAAGGCCTCAGAAAGATCAGAGGAACTCCGATTCATGGCGGTCTAAGTCACGTCCTAAAAAGACCGCCGGAGGAACCGCTCCCAAAGCGGCCTCCTCATGACTCTCGGCCTCCTCAAACCGCATCCTCGGTCGGTGGCAGGCTCTCCCGCTTTTGCGACGCCTGGCTGCCACAAGTAAAAGACCGATGGGTGAGAGACATTCTATCTCAAGGATACAGGATAGAGTTCAGCTCTCGTCCTCCGACGCGTTTCTTCAGAACATCTCCGCCCCCCGACAGAGCCGAGGCTCTTCTGCAGGCGGTGTGCACACTGAAGGCGGAAGGAGTGGTGATTCCTGTTCCTCTTCAGCAACGGGGTCACGGTTTTTACTCCAACTTGTTCGTGGTGCCAAAAAAGGACGGATCCTTCCGTCCCGTTCTGGACCTAAAACTGCTCGACAAGCATGTGAGAACCAGGCGGTTCCGGATGGAATCGCTCCGCTCCGTCATCGCCTCAATGTCCCAAGGAGATTTCCTAGCATCAATCGACATCAAAGATGCTTATCTCCACGTACCGATTGCACCAGAGCATCAGCGCTTCCTGCGTTTCGCCATAGGGGACGAACACCTTCAGTTCGTGGCACTGCCTTTTGGCCTGGCGACAGCCCCACGGGTCTTCACCAAGGTCATGGCAACAGTGGTGGCAATCCTACACTCTCAGGGACACTCGGTGATCCCTTACTTAGACGATCTACTTGTCAAGGCACCCTCTCAAGGGGCATGCCAACACAGCCTGAACATTGCTCTGGACACTCTCCAGAGTTTCGGGTGGATCATCAATTTTCCAAAGTCAAATCTGACACCGGCCCAATCACTGACATATCTTGGCATGGAGTTTCATACTCTCTCAGCGATAGTGAGGCTTCCGCTGAACAAACAGCGTTCACTACAGACAGGGGTGCAATCTCTCCTTCAAGGTCAGTCACACCCCCTGAGGCGCCTCATGCACTTCCTAGGGAAGATGGTGGCAGCAATGGAGGCAGTTCCTTTTGCGCAGTTTCATCTGCGCCCACTTCAATGGGACATTCTCCGCAAATGGGACAGGAAGTCGACGTCCCTCGACAGGAACGTCTCCCTTTCTCGGGCAGCCAAAGCTTCCCTTCAGTGGTGGCTTCTCCCCACTTCTCTGTCGAAGGGGAAATCCTTCCTGCCCCCATCCTGGGCGGTGGTCACGACGGACGCGAGCCTGTCAGGGTGGGGAGCGGTCTTTCTCCACCACAGGGCTCAGGGTACTTGGACTCAGACAGAGTCCTCCCTTCAGATCAATGTTCTGGAGATAAGGGCAGTGTATCTTGCCCTAAAGGCGTTCCAGCCGTGGCTGGAAGGCAAACAGATCCGAATTCAGTCGGACAACTCCACAGCGGTGGCATACATCAACCACCAAGGCGGGACACGCAGTCGGCAAGCCTTCCAGGAAGTCCAGCGGATTCTGCTGTGGGTGGAAGCCACAGCCTCCACCATATCCGCAGTTCACATCCCGGGCGTAGAAAACTGGGAAGCAGACTTTCTCAGTCGCCAGGGCATGGACGCAGGGGAATGGTCCCTTCACCCGGACGTGTTTCAGGAGATCTGTTGCCGCTGGGGCATGCCGGACGTCGACCTAATGGCGTCCCGGCACAACAACAAGGTCCCGACTTTCATGGCACGGTCTCAAGATCACAGAGCTCTGGCGGCAGACGCCTTAGTTCAGGATTGGTCGCAATTTCAACTCCCTTATGTGTTTCCTCCTCTGGCACTGTTGCCCAGAGTGTTACGCAAAATCAGGTCCGACTGCCGCCGCGCCATCCTCGTCGCTCCAGACTGGCCGAGGAGGTCGTGGTACCCGGATCTGTGGCATCTCACGGTCGGTCAACCGTGGGCACTACCAGACCGACCAGACTTGCTGTCTCAAGGGCCGTTTTTCCATCTGAATTCTGCGGCCCTCAACCTGACTGTGTGGCCATTGAGTCCTGGATCCTAGCGTCTTCAGGATTATCTCAAGAGGTCATTGCCACTATGAGACAGGCTAGGAAACCAACGTCCGCCAAGATCTACCACAGGACGTGGAAAATATTCCTGTCGTGGTGCTCTGCTCAGGGTTTTTCTCCCTGGCCATTTACCTTGCCCACTTTTCTGTCCTTCCTTCAATACGGATTGGAAAAGGGTTTGTCGCTCGGCTCCCTTAAGGGACAAGTCTCTGCGCTCTCTGTGTTTTTTCAGAAGCGCCTAGCCAGACTTCCACAGGTACGCACGTTCCTGCAGGGGGTTTGTCACATCGTCCCTCCTTACAAGCGTCCGTTAGAACCCTGGGATCTGAACAGGGTGCTGATGGTTCTTCAGAAACCACCGTTCGAGCCAATGAGGGATATTTCTCTCTCACGCCTTTCGCAGAAAGTGGTTTTCCTAGTAGCAGCCACTTCACTTCGGAGAGTGTCTGAGCTAGCAGCGTTGTCGTGCAAAGCCCCTTTCCGGGTGTTTCACCAGGACAAGGTGGTTCTGCGTCCGGTTCCGGAATTTCTCCCTAAGGTGGTATCCCCTTTTCATCTCAATCAGGATATCTCCTTACCCTCTTTTTGTCCTCATCCAGTTCACCAATGTGAAAAGGGTTTGCACTTGTTAGATCTGGTGAGAGCTCTCAGATTCTACATTTCTCGTACGGCGCCCCTGCGCCGCTCGGATGCACTCTTTGTCCTTGTCGCTGGCCAGCGTAAAGGGACACAAGCTTCCAAATCAACCCTGGCTCGGTGGATTAAGGAACCAATTCTCGAAGCTTATCGTTCCTCGGGGCTTCCGGTTCCCTCAGGGCTGAAGGCCCATTCTACCAGGGCCGTGGGAGTGTCCTGGGCCTTGCGGCACCAGGCTACGGCTCAGCAGGTGTGTCAGGCAGCTACCTGGTCGAGTCTGCACACTTTCACGAAACACTATCAGGTGCATACCTATGCTTCGGCAGATGCCAGCCTAGGTAGGCGAGTCCTTCAGGCGGCGGTTGCCCACCTGTAGGACGGAGCCGTTTACGGCTCTATTATGAGGTATTATTTACCGACCCAGGGACTGCTTTTGGACGTCCCAAGTGTCTGGGTCTCCCAATGGAGCGACACAGAAGAAGGGAATTTTGTTTACTTACCGTAAATTCCTTTTCTTCTAGCTCCAATTGGGAGACCCAGCACCCGCCCCTGTTTTTTGTGTACACATGTTGTTCATGTTGAATGGTTTCAGTTCTCCGATATTCCTTCGGATTGAATTTACTTTAAACCAATTTATAATTTTTTCCTCCTTCTTGCTTTTGCACCAAAACTGAGGAGCCCGTGAGGCACGGGGGGTGTATAGGCAGAAGGGGAGGGGCTTTACACTTTTAGTGTAATACTTTGTGTGGCCTCCGGAGGCATAGCTATACACCCAAGTGTCTGGGTCTCCCAATTGGAGCTAGAAGAAAAGGAATTTACGGTAAGTAAACAAAATTCCCTTCTTTGTGCTGACAGCATGAATTTAAAGGAAACCTGACATGTGAAAAATGCTATTAACCAGCAGCTATAGGGTTCATCTGTAGGTTAAAAGCATTCTAAAGCTGCCCGGCCACTACACTGAAAGCCAGGCTATCAGAATAAAATGAACTTTGTTCCTCTCAGCAGCCTTGATTTTGATGTCAGTTTAGATGGATGACCATGTGTTAGGTTTGCAGTTGCGCCACACTGCTTCCCTTTTTGGATGATGGATTGAACAGTGCTCCATGAGATATTCAGGGCTATTTTTTATAACCTAACCCTGCTTTACTCTTCTCCACAACCCCATCCCTGAGTTGTCTGTAACGTTTCTTGATTTTCATGAAGCTGTTTGATCCCTAATATTTTCAAACAAACCTCTGAGGCCTTCACAGAAAAGCTGTAGTTATACTGAGAATATATTGCACACAAGTGGACTCAATGTTTTAACTTTGTGACTTCTAGGGGCAATTGGTCACAGAGGATTTTATTTAAGGGTATCAGACTACAAGAGGCTTAATACAAATGAATATCACCATTTTAAGATTTATATTTTTAAAATATTTGGAAAACCGTGTGTGATTTCCTTTACCATATATATATATATATATATGTATATATATATATATATAAAATTGAATTACTAAGGAGCGCCTTCATTGGATAGTAAATACAATTAGATTTTTCTGCATATATTAACCGCATATATTAATGCGCCGTACATGTAAATTAATATGGATCGGCTTTGTATAGCAGGTTCACGGTCATTTAAATGCTGCACCTGGCCTATGTAAATGCGTCTTCAAATCTTAGCTCTAGGTACTTTATGGGTCCTGTGAGGCAAACCCTGGGATATGAAGATGAATTATGACTTCCAGTCATAATCGCTCTCATCACTCCATGGCAGTGCCCCCTCCCTTCTTGTCTCAGATGTCCAGCATCTGTGAAGGTGTCACATCCCATGGCCATCTCCTGTGATATGGAGATTAGGTGATGTGGGAACAATGGACACAGGATGACTCCCTGCCGTGACCCTGTAGTAGGGGCTGCTATCTAATTAGCAAGGCTATGGAAGTATCCAGACAGAACGACTCCAGTAAAAAATGGTTCATATCTCGCAAGCCATATTTCCGATAAATATGGCAACCATAAAAATGGTGTCTCCGCATGCGGACGATGCTGGCACACCCTTTTTATGGGAGCAGGACCTGGGGAAATACCCCAGGCGTGATATCAGCCAATGGGGAACTAGTAGACAAGTCATGAGTCCTCTCGTTCCGTAGCTAAATTCATAGCTGTCACAATGAGAGCGTTGGCGTCCGCCTACGACGCTCCCAGGCAAAGTTATGGCCCATATTCCATGTTGGGATATTGTCCATAACTCAAGCCAGGGGTGGAGCAGTGCTCCCTCTGAGGTCACTAAGGTAGGAGGGGACCTGGATTTGCCCAGGTTGATAACCCTACTTCGGCCATTTTCCAGTGTTCTTTCGCTGGGGGTCACGTGTAGGAAACATCTGTGGGAAGGATCCTAGAAACCTGGCCTACAGCGCCCCCCTGTGGCCAGACGCACAAGGTAACTGCTGGAACTGTGTATGCCTGTTTGTAAACCATGCTTTATCTGTAACTGTACTCTGACATATGTATATTCTGTAGATTCCCTATTGTATATATTGTAGTTTCTAGTGTGCTTTAGGCTGATTAAATTATATAATTAATCTTGGGCTGCTCTGTTATCTCGATCTTGAACCCCACGTCTGTGTGTTCGGCTAATAGTTACCGTGAAGCGGTTGGTGGCAGCGAGTTGTGCCAAGGATTATTGTGGGGAGGCCAGTGAGATTCGGGGAGGTTTTATATATTCCGCCCGCGGAGGTCGGGGGAATATATACCCTACTCTCACCGGGGACCCTTCAATAATCGGCATAAGTAGTATAGCGGCCTCCTTGCTTATTGTCGGGCAATTCCATAATTGGCCTGACTATAAGAGGGGCGCTAGAGAGCGCGTCACGTGCTCTGTCTGTCGGTCGGGAGGTATAAAGGAGGGGTGACCCCCACTTGTTACCCCCCGATTGTGACGTACTGGTAGCCAGCGCGGGGGATTTCTGAGTGACCCCCCCCGGTGGTTCGTGACATATTGGTGGCAGCGGTGGGATCGAGATAATAGTGTGTGTGAGTGTGAGACCCATACTCCCAGACACTAAAGACTGCCTGCAGCAGCTGTGGCTGCTGGGGTCTTCAGACCAGACCAACACTAGAGTGTCAGAGTGCAGATACTGTAAGGTGTGTGGAGGCATCAGGTGTCAGTTCTGTGTCAGTGACCAAAGTCTGCAACAATGGCTGAGAGCACCAGGAGCAAAGCCAAAGGAATGGCCGATGCTCAGGCCAGAGACGATGAGGAGGTTGTCCACGAGCCCTCCAAGAGCCCGACGCCAGAGAACCGCTCTGCAGAGGACATTGCACAACCTGGCACTGCTGGACAAGATGAGGAGCAGCTCACCCAAGGGTCCTCAACGAGCCAGATGCCAGCCCTCCGCTCTGCAATGGACAGTGAAGCACCAGGCTCCGCAGCGGGCCGCAGATCACCACGTGCCATTCCACCGAGCCTGGGAGGCTCGGATAGCCTTCTTCAAATGGCTATGGCCCTTCTCCAGGCTGGAGACCGGGATACCTACGAGATACTCATGGCCGAGCGTGAGCGGCAAGCAGTGCGTGAGGCTGCGGAGCGGCAAGCAGCACGTGAAGAGCGCCAGGCAGAGCGTGACTACCAGCTGCAGCTAGCTCAGCTCCGGCCCTCATCAGCCACACGTGACCTTCAAGACACCAAACTTCCAAAGGTCCGTGTTGAGGACTTCCCAGTGCTGGAGAAGGATGGAGACTTGGACTCTTTCTTGACTGCTTTTGAACGGACTTGCCTGCAGCACCATCTGGACAAGGACCAGTGGGCCAAATACCTGACCCCCCGTTTAAGGGGTAAGGCCCTGGATATCCTTGGGGACTTGCCTGCTGAGGCAGATTAGGGCTACGACACCATCAAGCGGGCCCTGATCCAACAGTACAACCTCACTCCAGAGTCCTACCGCAAGAAGTTCCGGAGCCTACAGAAGGGACCAAAGGACTCCTGGGCTGACCACCGGCGGGCACTTGCCCGAGCTGCCGACCACTGGACCCAAGGCCTGCAGCTTTCCACCGGACCGGAGATCCTGGACTTGTTCATCACGGAGCAACTCTTGTGGAACTGCCCTGAGGATCTCCGCCAGTTCATCCGAGACCAGAAGCCAAAGGGGTCCACGGCTACAGCTGCCCTGGCCGATGACTACACCAACAATCGGGCTCCTGAGGCCAGGAGAGCAGCCACCAGCAGCACCTGGAGAGGGGGTAAGATGAACTCTGCGACTGCCCCACCTGCCCCTAGACTGCAGGGGGTGTCCCCCTCAACTCCCCTCTCCAGGCCCGTGGCAGAACCAAGACGGTGCCACCAGTGCAACCTACCTGGACACTTCAAGGCCATGTGCCCTCAGCGTCCCAAGGCCCCGGCTCCGTCCCCGTCCCAAGGGCCGCCCAAGGTGTATTGTGTGGGTGGGGGTGGTGGTAGGTCCCTGGACAGCTTCCAACCTGTCACCGTCGGCCGGTCTGTGACCATGGGACTGCGAGACAGCGCCTCGGAGGTGACTCTGGTGCGGCCTGAGATGGTGTCCCCCCAAGACTTGATCCCTGGAAAAACCCTCGCTGTCTCCGGGATTGGAGGCATTGACCCGGCGCTGCCTGTTGCTGACATTTATGTGGACTGGGGCGCAGGGCGAGGGGTGAGGGAGGTGGGGGTAACTGATCGGATCCCCGCAAACGTGCTACTTGGGACAGATTTGGGGCAGATAACCTCCCAGTTTGGGCCCCAACCAAGGGCTGAACCTTCAGCCAGTACTGACATGCCTCCGGACAATGTTAATGTGTTATCTATGAATGATGTAAGGGAGGAGGGAGTGAACTCTGATATTTCTGCTTGCATAGACACCCTAGACACACACACAGCTGCAGCTGTGACAGGGGAGGGGGTCAGAGAAAGGTGTGACAATGCCTCTACAAGTAATCAGCCTGTGAGCTGGGATCTGTTGCCCTCTGCAGGGATAAGCAGAGAGCAGGGTGCTGCAGGGGGAGGACCAGTGTGTGGGGTGGGGGCTACCACAGCAAATGTGGGGTCCCCAGAGATTTCACAGCGGGGTTCTGTTGCTGCAGGAGGGGAACAGGCAGGTGAGATTGGGGCCGGTCCAGGAGCGGAAGTGCTCCCAGGTAAGATCTCGGTGCATGGTTCCCCCACAACCGGGGTGTCAGGAAGCCAGGTAGGTCTGCCTGAACCGGCGACTTGGTCAGGAACGGAGGAGGAGCAGGCACGACCCACGGTCGCAGCGGCTGTGGCCGCTGTCACCCGCAGTGGGAGTGCTGGAAGCCAAGGGGCCTCCCAGAGGTCCGATAGCTCTTCCCCTTCTGACCCAGTGGCAGCCGAGTCAGGTGGAGGCCAGGACACAGGTCCCGGGGTACTGACCGAAGATGTGACAGTCTCGTCGATTCTGGCCACATCTAGTCAGGGGTTTCAGGCAGCGTTAGAAGCTGACGACAGCCTGAAAGCTCTTAAGGAGCAGGCGGCACAGCCTCCCTCGGACTCGGACCCGGAGCGAGTGGTCTGGGACCAAGGACGGCTGTACCGGGCCACGGTCCAGCAGGGTTCACCGGAGGCGTGGCCCAGGGACCGACAGTTGGTGGTACCCTATCCGTTCCGGACGGAGTTGTTGCGGATCGCACATGAGATTCCGATGGCCGGACACCTAGGGATCGCTAAGACCAAGGCCAGGTTAAACCAGCATTTCTACTGGCCAAAAATGGGGGCCGATGTGGCTGCCTACTGCCGTTCGTGTGAAACCTGTCAGAGAGTGGGGAAGGCGGGGCCACACCCCAAAGCCCCACTGGTATCTCTGCCAATCATCGATGAGCCTTTCAGGAGGGTGGCTGTGGATCTGGTCGGCCCGCTGGCCATCCCCAGCAGCTCCGGGAAACGCTTCATACTGACGGTAGTGGACTATGCCACCCGGTACCCGGAAGCAGTGGCCTTGTCGTCCATTCGGGCTGACAAGGTGGCCACCGCATTGCTGGAGATTTTCTCCCGAGTGGGTTTTCCCCAGGAAATGCTCACTGACCGGGGGACCCAATTCATGTCCCAGCTGATGGAGGCCCTCTGTAAGCAAGTCCAGGTGCGACATCTGGTGGCCAGCCCGTACCATCCACAGACTAATGGCCTGTGCGAGCGGTTCAATGGCACCTTAAAGCAGATGCTTAAGATGTTGGTCGACTCCCATGGGCGTGACTGGGAGCGGTATCTCCCACACCTGTTATTTGCTTACCGGGAGGTTCCACAGGCCTCAACAGGATTCTCACCGTTTGAGCTCCTGTACGGGCGACGTGTGCGGGGCCCCCTGGCTCTGGTGAAAGAGGCTTGGGAAGGGGATTTGGCCACCCCTGGAGTGTCGGTTATCGAGTATGTCATGCGCTTCCGGGACAAAATGCAGGCCTTGACGCAACTGGTACACGACAATATGGCTCAAGCCCAGGCCGATCAGAAGCGTTGGTACGACCAGAACGCTTGTGAGAGGACCTACCAAGTGGGTCAAAAGGTGTGGGTACTGGTCCCCGTACCACAGGACAAGCTTCAGGCAGCCTGGGAAGGCCCATACCTCGTGTACCAGCAGCTCAACCCTGTGACGTACCTGGTCACCCTGGACCCTGCCCGTGGAAGGCGGAAGCCCTTCCATGTGAACATGATGAAGGCACATCATGAGCGGGAGGCATGTGCGCTCCCCGTGTGCAACCTGCCCGAGGAGGGAGAAGCGGAAACCCTCTTGGATATGCTAGCCCAGGTTAGGGCAGGCGGATCCATTGAGGATGTGGAGGTTGGCCACCAGCTCTTGGAGGACCAACGGTCCCAGCTGTGGGCCACCCTACACCCCTTCCGGGGGTTGTTTACCAACCAGCCCGGAAGGACTGACTTGGCTGTCCATCACGTGGACACTGGGGATCATCCCCCGATCCGGCGTTCAGCATATCGGGTCTCCCTGGAGGTGCAGCAACAGATGCGCCAGGAGATTGACGAGATGCTGAAGCTGGGGGTGATCCAGGCATCCAACAGCGCTTGGGCCTCGCCTGTAGTCCTCGTCCCTAAGAAGGACCGAACCACTCGGTTCTGCGTGGACTACAGGGGGCTCAATGCTGTCACGGTCGCCGATGCGTACCCAATGCCACGCATCGATGACCTGCTCGATCAGTTGGCCGGGGCTCAGTACCTGACCATCATGGATCTGAGCCGGGGATATTGGCAGATCCCCCTGACTCGCAAGGCCAGGGAACGCTCTGCCTTTATTACCCCATTTGGACTGTACGAGTCCACGGTGATGCCATTCGGGATGAGGAATGCCCCTGCCACTTTCCAGCGGATGGTCAACACCCTGCTCAAGGGACTTGAAGGGTACGCGGCCGCGTACCTGGATGACATTGCCGTCTTCAGTCCCACCTGGGAAGATCACCTACAGCATCTAGCACAGGTGCTCAGGCGGATCCACCAGGCAGGTTTGACCATCAAGCCGGGAAAGTGTCAGCTGGCCATGAGCGAGGTCCAGTACCTCGGTCACCGGGTAGGCGGGAGAACACTGAAGCCCGAGCCTGAGAAAGTGGAAGCCATCGCATCCTGGCCCACCCCCAGGACCAAGAAGCAGGTGATGTCCTTCTTGGGGACCGCTGGGTACTATAGGAGGTTTGTTCCATGCTATAGTAGCCTGGCAAAGCCCTTGACGGACCTCACCAAGAAGAAGCTGCCCTCTGCAGTCGATTGGACAATGGACTGCGAGACAGCCTTCCGGGCCCTAAAGGACGCCCTGTCCAGCCCGCCCGTGCTACAGGCAGCCGACTTCACGCGGCCGTTTGTAGTACAGACCGACGCCAGTGACTTCGGCCTCGGTGCGGTGCTCAGCCAGGTGGACTCTGCGAGCCAAGAGCACCCAGTCTTGTACCTGAGCAGGAAGCTGTTACCACGGGAAGTGGCCTATTCCACGATGGAAAAGGAGTGCCTGGCCATAGTGTGGGCCCTGCAGCGTCTGCAACCCTATCTATACGGGCGCCACTTCATCGTGGAGACGGACCACAATCCCCTCAGCTGGTTGCACACCGTCTCTGGGACGAATGGGCGATTGTTGCGATGGAGCCTTGCGCTCCAGCAATACAACTTCACCATTCGCCACAAAAGGGGCCGTGACCACGGTAACGCAGACGGGCTGTCCCGACAAGGAGAGGTCGCGGACGGGCGCACGGGGGAACACCGGAGTGTGCTGCCCCCTAGCGCCCTCAAAAGGGGGGAGGTGTGAGGCAAACCCTGGGATATGAAGATGAATTATGACTTCCAGTCATAATCGCTCTCATCACTCCATGGCAGTGCCCCCTCCCTTCTTGTCTCAGATGTCCAGCATCTGTGAAGGTGTCACATCCCATGGCCATCTCCTGTGATATGGAGATTAGGTGATGTGGGAACAATGGACACAGGATGACTCCCTGCCGTGACCCTGTAGTAGGGGCTGCTATCTAATTAGCAAGGCTATGGAAGTATCCAGACAGAACGACTCCAGTAAAAAATGGTTCATATCTCGCAAGCCATATTTCCGATAAATATGGCAACCATAAAAATGGTGTCTCCGCATGCGGACGATGCTGGCACACCCTTTTTATGGGAGCAGGACCTGGGGAAATACCCCAGGCGTGATATCAGCCAATGGGGAACTAGTAGACAAGTCATGAGTCCTCTCGTTCCGTAGCTAAATTCATAGCTGTCACAATGAGAGCGTTGGCGTCCGCCTACGACGCTCCCAGGCAAAGTTATGGCCCATATTCCATGTTGGGATATTGTCCATAACTCAAGCCAGGGGTGGAGCAGTGCTCCCTCTGAGGTCACTAAGGTAGGAGGGGACCTGGATTTGCCCAGGTTGATAACCCTACTTCGGCCATTTTCCAGTGTTCTTTCGCTGGGGGTCACGTGTAGGAAACATCTGTGGGAAGGATCCTAGAAACCTGGCCTACAGCGCCCCCCTGTGGCCAGACGCACAAGGTAACTGCTGGAACTGTGTATGCCTGTTTGTAAACCATGCTTTATCTGTAACTGTACTCTGACATATGTATATTCTGTAGATTCCCTATTGTATATATTGTAGTTTCTAGTGTGCTTTAGGCTGATTAAATTATATAATTAATCTTGGGCTGCTCTGTTATCTCGATCTTGAACCCCACGTCTGTGTGTTCGGCTAATAGTTACCGTGAAGCGGTTGGTGGCAGCGAGTTGTGCCAAGGATTATTGTGGGGAGGCCAGTGAGATTCGGGGAGGTTTTATATATTCCGCCCGCGGAGGTCGGGGGAATATATACCCTACTCTCACCGGGGACCCTTCAATAATCGGCATAAGTAGTATAGCGGCCTCCTTGCTTATTGTCGGGCAATTCCATAATTGGCCTGACTATAAGAGGGGCGCTAGAGAGCGCGTCACGTGCTCTGTCTGTCGGTCGGGAGGTATAAAGGAGGGGTGACCCCCACTTGTTACCCCCCGATTGTGACGTACTGGTAGCCAGCGCGGGGGATTTCTGAGTGACCCCCCCCGGTGGTTCGTGACAGGTCCTGACTTCATGCTGATTTTTCTCAACATGATAAATAAATGTCATGATAATACTGCCTGAATAAAAAAAAAAAAGTGCCTTAAACAATCCTTATGCTATGCTCCTTAATAAAAACTTTCTCCTCGGTCTGCTCCCTGCACAAAAATTACCCCACTGTCTCTCTTATGGAATATGGCCTCCACACTATCCGCTCCTATAAAATATCCTCACCACATACTTACCCCTTTATAAATTATGGTCAACACACTGTATGTCCTTGTGTACTGTGACACCAACACCTCATAAACTAAAATGCTACACTGCCCTTCCTTATGAATTCTACCCACCACACCTTCCTCAATTACAAAATATGTGATCGCCACATTGTTTTCATCTCATTCTGTCCCCTCGTTACACTGTACCCTCCACACTGACCTTTCCATTCTGAGCCCCCATGCTGTCTCCTCTTCACACTGTACCCTCCACACTGACCTTTCCATACCGAGTCCCCATGCTGTCTCCTCTTCACACTGTACCCTCCACACTGACCTTTCCATACTGAGTCCCCATGCTGTCTCCTCTTCACACTGTACCCTCCACACTGACCTTTCCATTCTGAGCCCCCATGCTGTCTCCTCTTCACACTGTACCCTCCACAATGACCTTTCCATTCTGAGCACCCATGCAGTCTCCTCTTCACACTGTACCCTCCACACTGACCTTTCCATTCTGAGCCCCCATGCTGTCTCCTCTTCACACTGTACCCTCCACACTGACCTTTCCATACTGAGTCCCCATGCTGTCTCCTCTTCACACTGTACCCTCCACACTGACCTTTCCATACTGAGTCCCCATGCTGTCTCCTCTTCACACTGTACCCTCCACAATGACCTTTCCATTCTGAGCACCCATGCTGTCTCCTCTTCACACTGTACCCTCCACACTGACCTTTCCATTCTGAGCCCCCATGCTGTCTCCTCTTCACACTGTACCCTCCACACTGACCTTTCCATACTGAGTCCCCATGCTGTCTCCTCTTCACACTGTACCCTCCACACTGACCTTTCCATTCTGAGCCCCCATGCTGTCTCCTCTTCACACTGTACCCTCCACACTGACCTTTCCATACTGAGTCCCCCTCATGCTGTCCCCTCTTTCACATTGTACTCCCCACACTGATCTTTCCATTCTGAGCCCCCATGCTGTCTCCTCTTCACACTGTACCCTCCACACTGACCTTTCCATACTGAGTCCCCATGCTGTCTCCTCTTCACACTGTACCCTCCACACTGACCTTTCCATCTTTCCATTCTGAGCCCCCATGCTGTCTCCTCTTCACACTGTACCCTCCACACTGACCTTTCCATACTGAGTCCCCCTCATGCTGTCCCCTCTTTCACATTGTACTCCCCACACTGACCTTTCCATTCTAAGTCCCCCTATGCTGTCTCCTCTTTCACACTGTACCGTCCACACTGACCTTTTCATATTGAGTACCTCCATGCTGCCCAACTCTTTATAATGAGACGCTAAATTGCCACTTCTCAATACTGAGCCCCATGCTAATCCTTCTTCATACTGAGCCTCCATGCTGCCTTTTCTTGTTACTGAGCTCCCATTCTGCCCCTTCTTCATACTGAGCTCCCATTCTGCCCCTTCTTCATACTGAGCTCCCCATGCTGCCCCTTCTCCATACTATCAGAAAAAAGGAGCACCATGAACCATAGTAGCTATAGTAAAAAATTATCAAGCTTTATTGAAATATTCTATATCAAACACATATAACATAATAAAATTAGATGATCCCAGTGAGACTGAAACCATGTTCAGAAACACGGTCTAATTATCTGGGTGTATATTTCCCATGGGTTTGGGTGATTATGCTTGCATATAATGTTTATGTAAAATACAGGTCATGCAATCAGTCCACCTTTCTTTCTTTTTATTTTTTTTATATAGTGCTGACATATTCCGCAGCGCTTTACATACATCAGGGACACTGTCCACATTGGGGCTCACAATCTAAAGTCCCAATCTGTATGTCTTTGGAGTGTGGGAGGAAACTGGAGAACCCGGAGGAAACCCACGCAAACACGGGGAGAACATACAAACTCCTTGCACCGAAGACTGCAGTGCTAACCACTGAGCCACTGTGCCGCCCTGTATAGCTATATCAGTGCTAAGTACAAAATATCATCTGCATTTGGCTGTTTCAAAGTATAACAAAGTGCAAGGGCAGCCAAAAAGTACTAGTTCCCTAACGCTGCGCCTTCTTCACACTAAGCCCTTCCATGCTGCTTCACTCTCCATACTGATCCCCACACTTTTTAAGCCCCACTAACCAACAACATATTGTAATAGCCCCCTCTCACTCCAGTCTACAATAATAGCCCCATAAACTCAGTCTATAGTAGCAGCCCCCCTAACCCGCAGTGTACAGAAATAGTCACTCTGAATCTTCAGCTTTATAAGCGCCAGCTCCAGTGCTTCTCCTCCTCTGCAATGCCCTGCTGTGACAGCTGCAGTGCGGTGACCTCATCACGCTGCAGCTATGTCAGTGGTGTTAGGACACAGCTGCACATTAGAGCTCATGCTAGGACTTGCATCCATTGACTTATAATGACTGAGTCTGATCCACAATGTGGCTCAAAGTGCATGCTTCGATTGGGATCAGTTTCATCAATGTTTGGCCTATGTGTTAGGCCTCTTTCACACGTACGTGCCTCCGATACGTGTTTGGCAGTTTTCTCACGTACCAGAGACACGTACTCACGTGGACCTATGTATTCCTAATGGTTTGTACACACATAAGTATTTTGGAACGGAACATGTGTCCGTTCCGTACTTACAGTACATGTATCCGTGTGTTTCTCACGCCGACATGTCCGTTTTTCTCCGGCATCACGGGTGTCACACGGCCCGCACCCGTACCACATGGATGTAGTGTGGATGCGGTCCCGTGTCACACGCGCCGGAGAAATATGTGTCATTATTTTAAAATAAAAAAAAAACACATACCTCCATAAGCCCTGCAGAATCTTCCGCTGCAAACAGTTGCTGCCGACCGCCGCTCATTATGAGCGTGTTAAGGAGGTGGGCGTGATGTCACGGGCGCTAATCTCAGCCCCTCCGCTCGGCCGGAAGCAGCATCAACAGGGAATGGGCGGGGCTGGACCCGAAGATCAGTACCCTGGACAGCAGCAAGGACCACGTGAGTATTCAAATTACCGGTTCTCCGTGTGTTATTGCGGATAGCACACGTAGAACACACATGGCCCGCACGTACCGGAGACACGTACTTACCAAACGCAACACGCAGGGAAAATACGTGTCTCGCGGCACGTGCGTGATTTTCACGTATTTGTGAGAGAGGCCTTAGATGTTACCATCCGTGAATTTTGTATATGAAAAAAGAACTAAATAAATTGCAATACTTCTCTTATCCACTACAATGTTAATCATGACCAGTACATGGATTACATAAATGCCATTCTTGTAATGTTCGTGATTTTCACAGACCTTGAGGCGAGCTTTGCACGTTGCGACATCGCAAGCCGATGCTGCTATGTCGCACGCGATAGTCCCTGCCCCTGTTGCAGGTACGATATCTTGTGATAGCTGGCGTAGCGATAATTATCGCTACGCCAGCTTCACATGCACTCACCTGCCCTGCGACCGTCGCTCTGGCCGGCGACCCGTCTCCTTCCTAAGGGGGCGGGTCGTGCGGCGTCACAGCGACGTCACATGGCAGGCGGCCAATAGCGGCGGAGGGGCGGAGATGAGCAAGATGTAAACATCCCGCCCACCTCCTTCCTTCCGCATAGCCGCTGGTGGCAGGTAAGGAGATGTTCCTCGTTCCTGCAGCTTCACACACAGTGATGTGTGCTGCCGCAGGAACGAGGAACTACATCGTACCTGTCGCGGCACCGGCATTATGGAAATGTCGGAGCCTGCACCGATGATACGATAATGACGCTTTTGCGCTCATTCATCGTATCATCTAGGATTTACACACTGCGACATCGCAAGTGACGCCGGATGTGCGTCACTTTCGATTTGACCCCACCGACATCGCACCTGCGATGTCGTAGTGTGCAAAGCCGCCCTTAGAGTTGTATTGGTAATTCTGAGCAGTGACTTGGATTGAAAAAGGACATGTATCTGTGATTTTGTGTGGACACATTGTCAGTAAAAATACATGAATAAATAAACAGCCTCATAGATTGCAATGTGTAGGTCTTCTATCCTTGAAAACCATGGATAAAAAATATATATATAAAAAACGGACATCTGAATGAGGCCACAGGAGCTGTGAATGTGAGGCAAGTGGAGGGTAAGCTGATGTTTGGGTAAGAGTTTAAGATATGTCCTGGTGTCTTTTAGATGAAAGCGTACCCTCAGAGTTTTTATATAGGAAGATGATTCCGAAAAACACTTTAGCGTCTTTGTCACCAGCGTCTCTTTTTTATTCTACAGTGGCATCTTCCCTGTGGAAGCTGCCAGAAGAATGGTGAAGTCAGTTCTTATAGCTGCTTCACAGATTCCAAAATCTGAAATGGTTAACAGAAGTTACAAAAGACTGGATATTGATGTGCCATCAGTCTTTTTCTTAGATTACACGGTCATGCCTTCTGATTGAGCACTCCTGCTCTTCAGCCTCAGGCGATTTTAATTCTCCATTTGCAAGTTCTTGTCCACCCATAAATTGTAGATTTTTTTAACCCAAAGAGGTCGCCTTGCCATTGGCTCTTGAGCTTACATAAAACTGGCCATTTTTGTGTGCTAACTATTGTAGCACCCCTGAACCACTCAGGGCACTACTAGGAACTACATCCTCACGGGGATGCAGGGCCTACCCCCAGGGACCTGGAACACCAGTGCCAGCAACACCTAGAACAACCAAAATCCTAGTTATCACTCCACACTAGGGGTAAATGGTTAGTCGGACACAAGGGGATGGCCACCTAGAGGGCGGAGCCAGACCAGAGGACTAGACAACCTCCCAGACTCAGCCCTACCTGCGGAGGGCTTACCACCACAGCTGGTGTTACCACCAGCCCTGGGCATTATCAACTCAGCAGCGGCGGCTCCATCATCTTAACCTCAACCCGCAGGTGGCGTCACACAAATGACTTTAATCTCCCATGTAAATACTCCCCATTAAAAAGCACCCAGGGCACGGGACCGGGCAATGCCCACCAAAGTGACATTCCCCAGTTGTACACTGCCCAGGACCGAGTACCCCATAACCCTGGGCGACACACTATCTCAATTTTTACATGTTTTTTCATAGCAGTAATGCATGTCTATATTCCCATATTCATGTTCCCCATACTTTATCTTAGCATTACAATTTGTTCCTTGTAATTTTAGCCAGGCCTCTCACTCAGTGCATAGGCTTTCCCAGTTTTAGAGTCAGAATGTTTTTAAAATTGCAGCAAAGTTTAATCAGATTCCCTCTTCTACATCTCCTGCTGACTGTATTGCAATGACTCCTTGTAATTATAGCTAAGTGTAACTCCCCTGACACCATCAGGGTGCTACAAGGTTCTGCATCCCCACCAGGATGCAGGGCTTACCACCCCCTTAGGGACCCAGAACCCCAGTGCCGGTAACACCAAAAACCCAGGTAATCCCAGTTTTTCTCAAATAATCCCCCATACAATGGTAATTAGCTAGGGTGGGACCAATGGATGGCTGCCTAGAGGTGGAGCCAATCAAGTCCACTAGTTGACCAGGTGGGAGGGGCAGACTGTGGAGAGTAGTTAGTTGGGAGTTGACAGGCAAGGTGTGAAAGTGGAAGTGAAGTGACGTCCTGACTCAGGTTAATTGTGACCTGGTACCCAGGAGAAGTAGTTGCCGGTGGAGTACGGTGGAGTACTCCCGGAACTACGCACCGACGGGGTTCAGAACCCTAGGACAGGAAAGAGATTCAAACCGACCTGTTAACACCTGCACAGCAAAGGGGACCCTCAAGGATCTTGCTGACCCTAAAGAATTCAAAAACTCAGTAGCAAAGGGAGAACCATGGACAGGACCAGAGACTCCAACCCCACAGGGTTCACGCTACCGTCAGGTGGACAGAAGTGGACAAAACACAGAACGGGGACCCTCAGTGTTCTGTACCACGGGGACTCACTTACCAGAGACAGGTGCAAGGGAAGAAGGTACCAGAGAACCAAACTGGCACTGGGACGAGGGGGACTGAATACCTGTGTGGACTACCTTCTTCCGACGCCCACTGCACCATTCATCCGCTTTCAGAGGGATTATCATACTAGCTGCCAATACCACCAGCCCCAGTAGAGACATTCTGCAGCGGCGGCTCCCTATACTTGGCCGCAACACTTCAAGTGGTGTCACGTATAAACTTTATTCAACAATCCCCGTAAATATCCTCATTACAAAAAGGGCCCAGTGCACGGAACCAGGTAACGGCCACCACCATGACATTCCGAAGAGAGACACTGCCCGAAACCGAGTACCCCATATCCCTGGGCGCAACACTAAGCTTCTCACTGAGTGTATAGGCTTTCCTAGTTTGGAAGTCAGAATTTTTTGTTAAATTGTACCAGAAATTAATTAGAATCCCTAGGTGCATCTCCTGATGGAGCGATGGACAGCCGAGGTGGAGGAGCTGGCTGCGGGCGTACGAAGTGGAGGCAGCCTTAGAGGAGTGGGTGGGCGACCCACACCCCTATGTCCCTGAGGGACCGGCCGCTGTGGCTGAGGGACCCGGTCTGCCCCGGCCCCCTATACTGCCTCCCCCGTTGTCCGTGTCGATCACCGCTACTCCCCCGCCTGGCCCGCTGCCACCAGCACCGGCAGCGGGAGCCGCCTCACCGGCCTGCGGGGAAGCCGCTGGCGAGAAAGAAGAAGCTACAGCTCCTGTGTGGGCCACAGGGACGGTGGGCTCGGAGGTTCCGGTGGTGACTCCCTGCATTGCAACACCTGAGGATGAAGGGGCCGCGGAGTCCGCTGTGGGTGCTGAAGCCGAGGCGGACGGATACTGGCTGCCACCGGGTACCGCCGCTTGGTTTGAGCTAAAGATGGCGCAGTTTTGCATCCAGGTACGAGTTGAGTCGATGCAGCAGGCTTTGGGCTGGAGGGGGGAAATGCAGAAAATGGTGGCCATGGTATGGGCGAACGAGAAGCCCTCCTCGGGGAAGGCCCCCCGGCAGGATAGGGCCACGCAGACCCCCTCGGCCCCATCAGCCAGCCTGGAAACAAAAACCCCGCAGCATGAGATCGGTGAACCTCAGGTGGCTCAGTCCCAGGAGGGAGCGGTGGTGCCCGCAGAGTTGCTCCAGTGTACGGTGGAAGTCGTGAATCCCAGGATGTACCGTACCTGGTTTGGCGGGTCTGACTCCCAGCGACAGGAGCAGTACCCCATGCAGTAAAGTGAAGCAGCTGGAGTAAAAAAAAAAAGGTAGCAGATTCCGGCTACCCCATTTGTTGTTGGCCCCTGTTGGGACCCTGTTGAACCCAGTTTGTCCTGTTTACCCATGAACAAGGCCGAGAACTTGCAGGCCACCCAAAAACTTTTGGGTTTGTAAATAAGTCCCGGACCACCCTTTAGGTCCCACAGCCTCCGGAGAGGCAGACTGGAGGAAGGGCCTGCGGGAATGTGATGGCCGAGGCCCTGTCACAAATGCAACCAGTGACGACCCTCTGGGTCAGGGATCCCCTGGACGTGGGGCCTCTGAAATACTGCTGGGTAAGGAACTTTTTACCCGGCCTGTTTGGGCAATACCTGGACCCGTTCCTGTTCCTGGACTGGGGAAAAGGGGTGCTGACCTGTTTCTTAGAGGCAGCATCAAGGCTTGGTTTGCTTGGGTGGGGAACTGGAAGGACCCGGTCCCGTTATCGTTAATAAAAATGTATATATATATGTGCAACGTTTAAGGGCGGCTTTGCACGTTGCAACATCGCACGTGCGATGTCGGTTGGTCAAATCGAAAGTGACGCACATCCGGCGTCACTTTCGACATCGTAGTGTGTAAATCCTAGATGATACGATTAACGAGCGCAAAAGCGTCGTTATCCTATCATCGGTGTAGGCTCCGACACCGCGACAGGTACGATGTTGTTCCTCATTCCTGCGGCAGCACACATCGCTGTGTATGAAGCTGCAGGAGCGAAGAACATCACCTTACCTGCCGCCGCCGGCTATACGGAAGGAAGAAGGTGGGCGGGATGTTTACATCCTGCTCATCTCCGCCCCTCCGTTGCTATTGGCCGCCTGCTGTGTGACGTCGCTCTGACGTTGTACGACCCGTCCCCTTAGGAAAGAGGTGAGACGCCGGCCAGAGCGACGTTGCCGGACAGGAGAGTACATGTGAAGCTGGCGTAGCGATAATGTTCGCTACGCCAGGAATCACAAAATATCGCTGCTGCGACGGGGGCTGGGACTATCACGTGCGACATCGCAGCATCGGCTTGCGATGTCGCAACGTGCAAAGCCCGCCTTAGAATGTACCTCCCGCAAGGGATGATTTAAAAATCTGCTTGAATGTAAAAAGTTTAGTATACTTGTACCTGTTTTTCCGTTTATCTTTTACAGCAAACAAAAATAAACCGGTGGTGGTCGGGCAGCCCCCGGACGGTCTGCATTAAACCAAGGGGGAATGTGACGCCCTGGACTAGCCAGGTAGTCACAGGTAGGCCCTTGCACGAACACCCGTTCCCTAACAAGGTAACAGCAGCCAACCTAAAAACCCTGAGTCACCCCTCTCAGGTCTTGACGTTCACACCAGGGGGCGGAGCCAGGCGGTTGGCCACGCCCACCAAGGATTTTGGATAGCCTGAGGCGGGAAAAGCACAAACAGATCAGTTTTGGAGGTGAAAGAGAGTAGTGGTAAAGAGTAAACGTCTGTCAGGGATCTGGGTCGTAGCCCAGATACCCTGTGCCCAGGAGGCAGATGGTGGTTGCCATCTGCAGGAGTCGGGAAGACGGCTGGTGGAACCGTAAGGGACCGGGACAGTGTAGTGGCCCGCCGGTACCGAACCGGGGAACCAACTGGAAACCGGAGCACCAGGAGAGGTACTCAGACCCAGAACGAGGTCCAGAAGCCACTGGACCACGTCGAATTTACTGATTGAGGTCTGGACCTTAGGTCCTTTCCCGTTCCAAGACCCGAAAGATGGCAACAGCCCACCGAGGGGGATAGAAAGCGACCGCACAGGCAGAGAGATCCCACGGGCCAGCACCTGCGGGCAAACGGGTTCCCCGACACACATAAAGCCGGGGAGCGGACTACCGTTGCTGAAGCATAGGCAGTCAAATTCTACAAAACAAGGTGCAGGAGAAAGGCGGGAACCACCGAACCAGGTGGGGGACCAAGCGCAGCCGGCTGCGGGCACCGACCACCATCCTTTTGGTTTACCAGAGACTCCGGTGTATCTGTCACAGTGAGTACAACAGTGTCCTCTGGCCGTGCACCGCGCCGCACCAACACGCCCGCACCTCGCAACCACCGGGCCCCGGGACCATCACCCCCTGCCCACACAGGGTTCAACCCCAAGCTGCACAACACCGTCCCCGGGAGCCTAGTTAACGGCAGCGGTGGTGTCCACATTCACCACAACCCGTGGGTGGCGTCACGAACTTACATCCCTAAAAACTACGGCCCCGGCCGTGAACCTCCCCACCAAAGATCATCCTCCTTCACGTAGTGCCAGCTTCCCTTCAGAGCGACGTGACCCCCGGATGCCAGAGGCGCGCGAGCCACCCACCAAACGAGGCCGGACCCGAGCGGCTCGGCTGCGGCCGAGCGCGGGGCGGTACATTTCCATCCATTTCAGTAATTTTCATGCCCCCAGACGTCTTGGAAGGGTTTCCGGAAAATGCTCTATTTTCCCATTGAGTTCCATTATACTTGTTACTTGAGATAAGCACCTGAGCAGTCCGATTGCTCGATTTAAATACTGAGCACCTGAGCATTATAGTGTTCACTCATCACTACACGGCATTCAAAGTCCTGCCACTGCAGGTGTCATGACAATCTCTCTCTTTTCATACTTATAACAAAAGGTTTAATCTGGTAATGAAGTGGATAGGGAAACAAACAAAAAATTCCCAGATTACACAGCAATGATTTCTTAATGGCTTCATCAGCAATACATAAATAGAGGTATTGCATCAATCCTACTTAGAAGAATGAATGCTGGCACTTTTCTGTTAAAAAAAAAAAAACTTGTATCAACACAGTGGATCACCTGAACCTGCACCACCTTAATCTGGAATGGAATTTCACTAATTATTCAACACGGCAGCCAAACATAAAAAGGAAAACGTGCTTAACTGTAATTTCCTGCTTTGTTATTAGGATTGTGAGCTCACTAGCTGGCTTAATATTTCTGATTTCTCCATGGTTTAGAATTTTGGGTCGCTGCCTAATTCATATTTGTGAATATTGTATCAGTATTTGTATGCCAAGACTAGAAGAAATCTGCATTTCTTTGATGTTTTTGACAGACTTGTGGTTTTGGCTTACAACTATTGATACACAATTCTACAAAATATGTGTGAATGAGGAAAATCACTGCTATTCATGAGATTTTTTTTTCCCCATTAAAAAGGTGACTACTAATTTAGGTTGACCTGACACATAGTGGTTATGCTGAGCAATCGAGAGCCATTCTCATAATGCCTGTCTTTTTTTATTATTATTATTATTATTATTATTATTATTATTAATTCCATGGTTCTGTACATGTGGAAAGAGTTAAAAAAATATAATATACATAAAATTAAACAAACTGGCAGACCTCCTCCAAAGGAGGTGAGGAGGACCATGATCTCTCATGGTTTTACAATCTACAAACTTTCCTGGTTTCTCAGGTGCAAAAACTTCATCACAAAACTGTAGCAAATTGCAAAGAAACGACCTACGACTTGATGCATTTTTTTTTTGCCAGGAGATGCCATATTAGTGAAGGAACTTGGTGTATAAATTTCAGCACCATATTTGCATCTCCTGGCCAAAAAAAATGTGATTTTCTGTCAGGAGATCCAGGTTTCAGTGAACTGAATGAGTTCACCTGGAGTGAGGTCACTGAGTTCAATGAGGTCAATTGAGGTCAGTTTACTTGGGGTCACAGGTGGGGTAGCATGGGAACTTTCAGCTGTGACTGCAGATAAAGTAAGTGACATTACCGATCATGGCTGCGACTCAGTCAGACTCTGCCTGAATCCTGACTTCAGTATGTAGCAGAGCCAGGATCGTTGTAGCACCTCTTGTGGATTATGTCGGAGCTGGGTGTTTGGAGTTAATAAATTGGAGAAAATGGGTGTGGTTTTTTTTGTATTTTATTTCAAATAAAGGATTTTTTCGGTGTTTGTGTTTATTTTTTTTTACTTACAGTATTAGCAATGGAGGGTCTCATAGACACCTTCATTATTAATCTAGGGCTAAGTGGCAGCTGTGAGCTGTCATTAACCCCTTATATTACACTGATTGCCACCGCAGTAATTAATGAGCAAACTTTGAAGTAGTGTTACATCCGCACGGGAAACTCGATAATTATAACGCTCCTGCTCCCCCTAGCCCTTTCTAAAATCATTTTACAACACAATGTTTGTTTCCCATAAACTTATATACGGCTCAGCATCCAGACAGATGTTTTAGGTTCAAGTCCGGTCCTGAACTGGATACTGGATTTTTTTTTTTTAAATCTGTCTGGACCCACCAAACTCAAACATCTGCAGGTTTCATCATCTCTATTCCTAAAAAGAAAAAAAATTATGTTTCCAAAATTGTGGTGGAGTAAAGTAGACATTTGTTTAATGTTATTTAATAACTAACTCTATGGTTTATTAGCATAAAAATTCAACGTTTGAAAATTGCTAAATTTTTAACATTTTTGACTAATTTGCAATATTTTCACAAATAAGCGCAAAAAATATCGTCCTAAATTTTGATGATTCGATGCAATAAGAAGTAGTCAGTGTACAGCTTGTTTAACAGTGTAAAGTTGGTGTGCCTTCTAAATAACTCAACAAACAGCCATTGATGTCTAATCCGCTGGGAAGAAAAGTGAATACACCCCTAAGTGAAAATGGCCAAATTTTCCCCAAACTGTTAATATTTTGTGTGGCCACCATTATTTTCAAGCACTGCCTTAACCCTAATGGCCATGAAGGTTACTAGAGCTTTACAGGAGCTACTGGAATCCTCTTCCACTCCTTCATGATGACATCACAAAGCAGGTGGATGTTAGAGACCTTGTGGTTGAGGATGCCCCACAAATGCTCACTAAGCTTTAGGTCTGGAGACATTCTTGACCTGTCCAGCACCTTTATCCTCAGTTTCTTTAGCAAGGCAGTGGTCACCTTGAAGGTGTGTTTGGGGTCGCTATCATGTTGGAATACTGCACAGTTTCCGAATGGAGGTTATCATGCTCTGCTTCCATTTGTCACAGTACATATTAGCTTCATTGTCTCCTCAATTAACTGTAGCTCCCCACAGCCGGCAGCACTCATGCAGCCCCAAACAATGACACTCCCACCACGCTTGATGTCGGCAAGACACACTTGTCTTTGTACTCCTCAACTGGTTGCCGCCACACATGCCTGACACCATTGAACCAAATAAGTTTAACTTAGTCTTATCAGAGCACAAGACAAGGTTCCAGTAATCTATGTCCTTAGCCTGCTTCTTTTCAGCAAAATTTTTGCAAGCTTTCTTGTGCATCATCATTAGAAGAGGTTTCCTTTTGGGATGACACCCATGCAGAGCAATTTGATGCAGTGTGCGGCGTATGGTATGACCACTGATGGGCTGAACCACCCACCCATTTAATCTCTGCAGTCATGTTGGCATCACTCAAACATCTATTTTGAAAAGACAACCTCTAGATATGACACTAAGCATGTGCACTCAACTTCTTTGCTCGATCATGTCGAGGCCTGTTCAAGGTGTAACCTTTCTTGTATGGTCTTGGCCGCCGTGCTGCAGTTCAGTTTCAGGGTGTTGGTATAGCCTAGGCCAGTCATGGCGAACCTTTTACAGGCCGAGTGCCCAAACTGTAGTTCTAAACCCATTTTTTTTTCCGAAGTGCCAACCAATCCTATTATATAAATAATTGATTTTAACCTTACCTTTGCAGTCTTCTCTCCAGCAGGGGGCATCACACTCATGCGTGCTTACCACACATTGGAGCTGAGCCCCTGCCCTTTCCAGACACAGCAGTTGGATTGATCTTTCTGGAAATAAATTGCGGCATATTAGACAGAGATTTTAGCCTGGTATGCAATCAGATGTCACCCTGTAATCCACATCTACATTTCAATGTCTGAAGATCTTGAAATCCCATAAAGACGTACAAGTTGCTATTCTCCCCTTTCATTGTGTAGTTATGTCCCCTTCCTGGCCACTTCCTGGTAAACATGTCCCCCATCCTGATATATATTTCCTACATTCTGGTATATTTGTCCACATCATGGCCCCATCCTGGTAAATGTACCCCATCCTGGTAAATGTACCCAATCTTGGTAAATGTATCCCATCCTGGCATGTTCCCCCATGCTGTTAAATGACCCCATCCTGGTAAATGTACCCCATCCTGGTAAATGTATCCCATCCTGGCATGTTCCCCCATGCTGTTAAATGACCCCATCCTGGTAAATGTACCTCATCCAGGCATGTTCCCTTATCCTGGTAAATGTACCCCATCCTGATAAATGTCACCCTTCCTGCTAAATGTTCCCCATCCTGGCATTTTTCCTCATCCTGGCATGTTCATGTACCCCCATCCTGGCATGTTTCCCCCACATCCTTTTATGTTTCCCCCCATTCTGGTAAATGTATCCCCCATTCTGGTAAATGTATCCCCCATTCTGGTAAATGTATCCCCCATACTGGTAAATGTACCCCTTCCTGGCATGTTTCCCTTCCTGCTAAATGTACCCCATCCTGGCATGATTTCCCCCATCCTTATAGTCATGTTTACCCCCATCCTTGCAGCCATGTTTCCCCCATCTTTGCAGCCATGTTTCCCCCATCTTTGCAGCCATGTTTCCCCCATCTTTGCACGTTTCTCTCCATCTTTGCACGTTTCTCTCCATCTTTGCAGCCATGTTTTCCCCGTGCTCTCCATGTTTTCCCGGTGCTCTGTTTGCCCCGTGCTCTGTTTGTATATGCCCCATGCTCCCATGTTCCCCCCATGCTAGCTCTGTCCCCCGTGCTCCCCATGTTCCCCCCGTGCTGGCTCTGTCCCCCGTGCTCCCCATGTGTCCCCCATGTAGGCTCTGTCCCCCGTGCTCCAATGTTTCCCCCGTGCTCCCCATGTGTCCTCCGTGCGCTCCATGTTTGCCCCGTGCTGGCTCTGTCCCCCGTGCGCTCCATGTTTCCCCCATGCTCCCATGTTTCCCCCGTGCGCTCCATGTTTCCCCCGTGCGCTCCATGTTTCCCCCATGCTCCCATGTTTCCCCCGTGCGCTCCATGTTTCCCCCATGCTCCCATGTGTCCCCCGTGCGCTCCATGTGTCCCCCGTGCTCCCCATGTGTCCCCCGTGCGCTCCATGTTTGCCCCGTGCTGGCTCTGTCCCCCGTGCGCTCCATGTTTCCCCCATGCTCCCATGTTTCCCCCGTGCGCTCCATGTTTCCCCCATGCTCCCATGTGTCCCCCGTGCGCTCCATGTGTCCCCCGTGCTCCCCATGTGTCCCCCGTGCGCTCCATGTTTGCCCCGTGCTGGCTCTGTCCCCCGTGCGCTCCATGTTTCCCCCGTGCACTCCATGTTTCTCCCGTGCGCTCCATGTTTCCCCCATGCTCCCATGTTTCCCCCGTGCGCTCCATGTTTCCCCCGTGCGCTCCATGTTTCCCCTGTGCAGGCTCTGTCCCCCATGTGTCCCCCATGCGCTGCATGTTTCCCCCGTGCAGGCTCTGTCCCCCATGTGTCCCCCGTGCAGGCTCTGTCCCCCATGTGTCCCCCGTGCGCTCCATGTTTCCCCCGTGCAGGCTCTGTCCCCCATGTGTCCCCCGTGCAGGCTCTGTCCCACATGTGTCCCCCGTGCGCTCCATGTTACCCCGGTGCAGGCTCTGTCCCCCATGTGTCCCCCGTGCGCTGCATGTTTCCCCCGTGCAGGCTCCGTCCCCCATGTGTCTCCCGTGGAGGCTCTGTCCCCCATGTGTCCCCCGTGCGCTCCATGTTTCCCCCGTGCAGGCTCTGTCCCCCATGTGTCCCCCGTGCGCTCCATGTTTCCCCCGTGCAGGCTCTGTCCCCCATGTGTCCCCCATGCAGGCTCTGTCCCCCATGTGTCCCCCGTGCAGGCTCTGTCCCCCATGTGTCCCCCGTGCGCTCCATGTTTCCCCCGTGCAGGCTCTGTCCCTCATGTGTCCCCCGTGCAGGCTCTGTCCCCCATGTGTCCCCCGTGCAGGCTCTGTCCCCCATGTGTCCCCCGTGCGCTGCATGTTTCCCCCGTGCAGGCTCTGTCCCCCATGTGTCCCCCGTGTGCTGCATGTTTCCCCCGTGCAGGCTCTGTCCCCCATGTGTCCCCCGTGCAGGCTCTGTCCCCCATGTGTCCCCCGTGCAGGCTCTGTCCCCCGTGTGTCCCCCGTGCAGGCTCTGTCCCCCATGTGTCCCCCGTGCGCTCCATGTTTCCCCCGTGCAGGCTCTGTCCCCCATGTGTCCCCCGTGCGCTCCATGTTTCCCCCGTGCAGGCTCTGTCCCCCATGTGTCCCCCGTGCGCTCCATGTTTCCCCTGTGCAGGCTCTGTCCCCCATGTGTCCCCCGTGCAGGCTCTGTCCCCCATGTGTCCCCCGTGCAGGCTCTGTACCCCATGTGTCCCCCGTGCGCTCCATGTTTCCCCCGTGCAGGCTCTGTCCCCCATGTGTCCCCCGTGCAGGCTCTGTCCCCAATGTGTCCCCCGTGCGCTGCATGTTTCCCCCGTGCAGGCTCTGTCCCCCATGTGTCCCCCGTGCGCTCCATGTTTCCCCCGTGCAGGCTCTGTCCCCCATGTGTCCCCCGTGCGCTCCATGTTTCCCCCGTGCAGGCTCTGTCCCCCATGTGTCCCCCGTGCGCTCCATGTTTCCCCCGTGCAGGCTCTGTCCCCCATGTGTCCCCTGTGCGCTCCATGTTTCCCCCGTGCAGGCTCTGTCCCCCATGTGTCCCCCGTGCGCTCCATGTTTCCCCCGTGCAGGCTCTGTCCCCCATGTGTCCCCCGTGCGCTGCATGTTTCCCCCGTGCAGGCTCTGTACCCCATGTGTCCCATGTTTCCCCCGTGCAGGCTCTGTCCCCCATGTGTCCCCCGTGCAGGCTCTGTCCCCCATGTGTCCCCCGTGCAGGCTCTGTCCCCCATGTGTCCCCCGTGCGCTGCATGTTTCCCCCGTGCAGGCTCTGTCCCCCCCACATCTTGGCACAGCCGCACAGAGGCTAAAAATAAAAAAAAAAAAACTCACCTTCTGGCCCCCACTCCTCCACTGCTGTGTCCTCAGTCACTTCAGTTCCCGCGCGGCCACAAGACACCGGCGCCGCCTACTGACGCTCCTCCATCTCCTAGGCAACAGGTCTGCAGCCCAGGAGAGGAGGAGTGTCAGAGCGAGGAGAAATGTCTCCTCTGCTAAACACCAGTTTGAGCTGCTGGCGCGACCACACCAGCAGATCAAACTGGCGCAGTGTGGCGACAGCGCACGTGCCAGCACAAACGGCTCTGCGTGCCCTGTCTGGCACGCGTGCCATAGGTTCGCCATCACTGGCCTAGGCCATCTTTATTTAAAGCAACAAGTCTTTTTTTCAGACCCTCATAGAATTCTTTGCAATGAGATGCCATGTTCACCTTCCGGTGACCAGCATTAGAGAGTGTCTGAGTGATAACACCAAATTTAACATACCTGCTCCCCATTCACACCTGAGACCTTGTAACACTAATGAGTCGCATGACACCGAAAAGGGAAAATGACTAATTGGGCACACTTTGGCCATTTTCACTTTGATGTGTACTCACTTTTGTTACCAGCGGTTTAGAAATTAACCCCTTCTCCTCCAGGCGATTTTCCGTTTTCCGTTTTGGTTTTTTTTTTGCTCCCCTTCTTCCGAGAGCAGTAACTTTTTTATTTTTCTGTCAATCTTTGCCATATGAGGGCTTGTTTTTTGCGAAACGAGTTGTGCTTTTAAATTAAACCATGAGTTTTACCATATAGTGTACTGGAAATGGCAAAAACTGCCAAGTGCGGAAAAATTGCAAAAAAAAAAGTGCAATTGTTTTTGGGATATTTTATTTACCGTGTTCACTATATGGTAAACCTGATCAGGTCGGTACAAGTTCGTAGATAGAAAACATGTATAGGTTTATTTTTATCTAAGGGGTTAAAAAAATCAGAAGTTTGTCCAAAAAAACTGGTGCACTTTTTGCGCCATATTCAGCGACCCGTAGCGTTCTTATTTTTCGGGACATGGGGCTCAGTGATGGCTTATTTTTTGCGTCTCAAGCTGACTTTTTTAACGGTACCAATTTTGCACAGCCGCTACAATTTGATCGCCTGTTATTGTTTGTGATGACTAAACACTGTAATTTTGGCTTTTGGAACTTTTTTCACACTACGCCGTTTACCGATCAGATTAATTGATTTTATATTATGATTGATGGTGCATTTCTGAACGCGGCAGCGATACCAAATGTGTGTATATTTTTTTAACTCTTTCATTTTCAATAGGGTGATTTGAACTTTTAGGGGTTTTTTTTAATTTTTAAAAAATGTAACATTTAAAAAAAAATGTTTACATTTTTCATTTATTTTACTAGTCCCCCAAGGGGACTATAAGGATCAGCAGTCTGATCACTGACTCATTTCTGTTGATCAGAGCTGCACAGCTCTGATCAGCAGAAATGCTGCTCTTCTGTTACAGCCACTGCTCTGCCGGCTGTAACAGGAACTAGGTCATGATAGCAACAGGAGTCATCACATGACCCATTGCTACCATGACAACTATCGGCTCCCTGTGATTGCGTCACGGGGCCTCCGATGGCGGTGGGAAAAAGTGTGTTCCCCGCTGCGGTGATATAAATCGCGCTGTCACATTTTGCAATTTAAGGGGTTAACAGGCGTGGCTCGATTGCAGATCCACCTGCGCCTGCAAGGCACCCATGTCTGCTGTTCAAATCAGAACGTACAGGGATTGCCGCCTGCTCACTGCAGCAGCTGGCGGTGATCACCCCTTCATGATTTAGGACATACCAGTATGTCATCGGTCGTGAATGGGGTTAATGGCTCTGTGTTGAGTTATTTAGAGGGAACGCCAAATTTACACTGTTAGTCAAGCTGTGCAACGACTACTTTCCATTGTATCAAAGTGTCATATCTTCAGTGTTGTCTCATGAAAAGATATAATAAAATATTGACAAACATTTTTGAGATGTAGTCACTTTTGTGATATACTGTATATGCAAGTCATTTACTGGGGATATCTAAAAAAAATAGGATAGTTTTAGATTTAAATTATGTGTGTTTTTCTTATTGATGTTTTATTTGGTGGGGGGTGCAGAGAAGGTACGCAGTTTTCAGGCATGCCTCAGGCATCCGAAAACCTGGAATCGATCCTGTCCACATGGATTGGCCACGGGTCTCCTGACCTGAACTTGACAGCCTCCTCTATGCGTATGAAGTTGATGAGTTCAAGCTGAGAGACCCATGGCCGATTCATGCACTATGGTCTGTGACACACGGACATTCACGTGTGTGAATGCAGTCTAAGGCTACTTTGACACTTCAGTATTTGGGTCAGTGTGTTGCATTAGTACTTACAAGCACTGGGAAATTAAGAGAAAAGTGTTTTCATCTTGTCTGGTCAAACAGGTGAAAAACCCAATGATGAGAACCTTGGCAAGACTAAAAACATTTGGGTTCAGGGCTTATTTGGCCCACAAACAGAGAATGTGATGTGATCTGTGCATGCAAATTCACCCAAAGCAATATGACTACAAGATGTCATCAATGGGAACTAAAGGTGACGTTAACAATTGGAAGTGCCCAGTAAATTAAAATGTATCAGAAACAAATTGGAAAACCTTAAGTTACAGTATACAGTATTGTAAAGATGGTTATACTCAGCCTACTATATCAGATGATGTGGTGTAAAATCAATATAAAGTAATTATCATCAATTTGAAAAGTGCTTTTCCCATCTCTAACATCCTATCCCAATATGTAATTGGTGTAATATTAAAATGTTAGCAAATACCTCCAATTACAAATGTAGCATAGTTCTTCTGAAAAGCTGTGTCATTTACCTTATGTGCAGGGCATTGCAGTAGCTTATGTATCCAAAGTTACGGCCACGCATATAGGGAAACTTAGTTGCTAGTGGATATAATCATGGATATCTAAACTACTGTCATGCCTGCACATGAGGTATGTGAAATAGCTTATCAGGGAAACTAGACTACATTCATAACTGGAAGTATTTGCTAATATTCTTATTATTACACCTACTACATATTGGGATAGGATCTTGGAGATGGGAATACCACTTTAACAATAACTCAAACCTGAGTTCGGACACAATTTTTAAGTGTACTCTGCATTTTATGCCAGCCTGAAATGTAAGGAGATTAAAAAGGCAGTCAAATATCTGTAGCACTGAGTGAAAGTCACTGTACATACTGATTTGCTCATCAGTATGAGCAAATCAATCCGTACATGTTATGGCTGCAGTCAATTACTGGCTGCAGCAATCATGAGCTGGTCACTGCCTTGGCTAGTGACTGGCTGCAGCAGTCATAAGTATGCATTTGCTGGAAGATGAAAAAAGAAGACAGTTGAGAGACAATGGCACCTCAGTGTGAAATCCGTGGATGAATGTTCTTTAACTTTTTTTTCTTTTAACCATAGTGGGCCACTTAAAAAACTAAAAAAGTAGTGCCCAACAACTAATAGTTTAAAACTTGAGCTATACTTTAAGATAGAATGGTCAGTGCCGTGCTTGATTACACATTAAAAATGCCAAAAACAGGATGTGGTCATGTCTTAACCTGATTACTATGTCCATTTCATTGTGTAGGATGCTTGTCAGTAAATTACTTTCGCTAGAGAAATGAAGTACACTGTATTTCCCAGCAAAGTTAACACCTTAAATTCACCACAAATTTTATCTAAGTCACAGGACTTCCCAGAACTGTACTGAAGCACCCACGGGGCAAGGGGTTAACTGTTACTCGTCTCCGGGCCAGTAATGTCGGGTCTGGGGATGTCACTGGTGGCCCTGCACGGCTTCGTGGCTCCGAGGCGTACAATAACAGGGGAAGGATGATGGAGAATCATATGAAAGTTTGTCTCGTGACGCCACCTGTGGTACGCAGCCAGGGATTAACCGCCGCTGTGGATGCTGTACTCCAGGGCTGGTGGTATCTCAGCAAGGATGGTCCTGCTCCCTACAGGTGGAGCGGGCCCTGGGGAGGATGATTGGGATGACAGTTGGCCACTGGCGCCGGAGCGCGGGGCGACGGCAATGATAGACTGAGGCAGCAGGTACGGTCAAGATCTATTTACTCACAGTTCTGGTGCTGCACTCAGGGTACCAGTCTCCCTCGTGATGGGTTGCAGCCGTTCCCGGGTAAGTCCAAGGTCAACGCCGGTGTTGTGACCTGAGAGACCTTGCTCCTTGTACTTGGTGTTGGATTTCCATGGCCTAAACCAACTTGGGGACTCAGGTTCTTGTAACTCAGCTACCGTCCCATATGCAGGTGACGTGGGTCCGCTATGGGGCCTAACCGTAATCCCAACCTTGGGCCCTATGTGCTACTGTGCTCCGGGAATTGGTGGTGGCCAGGGGGACGTACAATCCCCCTGTCCTGCAGATTCTGGTAGTCCAACATGGAGTATGTTCCACCCTAGGGCTCTGCACAGCGCCGGTTCCGAGGGAGCAATGAAGCTCTCCCCTCAGCAATTGTGTTTCTCCTGTCTCTTCAGCTCACCCAGTTGTCTCTTAACTCTTCCAGTCAGGCCGGTCCTAGCTGGGGAAGCTGTTAAGCACTTTTTCCAGCGACCGTGTTGTTCTGTGTCCCAAACTATCCTGAAGTGATTTCCTGTGTGTTCGGTAACTTCCCCAGTGCTGCCCCACCTCCCAGACTGTTACCGGGGTAACCGGGAATTTCCCAGGCTGGCTGACTTCCTGAGTTGGTTAGCTGACTGGCTCACTAACTGGGTGTTTGTGTGAATATAGTATAAGTGCTAAACACCAGCGATTAACCTCTTCTTTACCTGGGATAAGTACTGTACCTTAAGTGAGATGCAGTACCCTGTGGCGACTGAAGCCTCAGGGGGGCTACAGTACTTTTTCCAAATTACAATTCTATAACATTATACATCCTCAATTCAAAAAGAGTTGACAATGTGTGTCAAATGTAAAGAAATAACGCAATCTTTTGCTGCTATTATGCTCTGTAGATGGTGGGATATTCAAAATCTTAGCAATTTAACATTGAGGAATATTTTTTTTTTAAATGATACCATAATTTTAGCTGCAGTTGTTTATTGGTAATCCTCTAACCATCTTTGCTTCTGAAAGACTCTAGGTCTCTAACATGCTCTTTTTATACAGTTGAAACGTAGTTGAAGATTGATCCGTCAGATGTTCTTCATTAGTACCACTTACTTTTCAAGTTTTTTTTCACCTTGTCCCAACTTTTTTGACATGTGTTGCTGCCATAAATTACTAAATGAGTTAATTATCTCAAATGAAATAAAAAATAGTCTAAAGGCTGCTTTACACGCTGCGATATCATGACCGATAACGCTAGCGTGCGTACCCGCCCCCATCGGTTGTGCGACATGGGCAAATCGCTGCCCGTGGCGCACAACATCGCGCGGACCCGTCATACTACTTACCTGCCTAGCAACGTTTCTAAGGGAGCGGTTAGTTCAGCGTCACAGCGACGTCACAGCAGCGTCACTGAACCGCCGACCAATACAAGTGGAGGGGCGGAGATGAGTGGGACGTAACATCCCACCCACCTGCTTCCTTCCTCATTGCGGGCGGGCGCAGGTAAGGTGAGGTTCCTCGTTCCTGCGGTGTCACACATAGTGATTAGTGATGAGCGAGTATGCTTGTTACTACTCGGTACTCGCACGAGTATCACTGTACTCGGGCTACTCGGCGGGTACCGAGTAATTTTGCAATACTCGTGCTGTACTCGTGGTCTTCATCCCTGCATGTTGGCGCTCTTTTGAGAGCCAGCCCTCATGCAGGGATTGGCTGGCAGACCACTGCAATGCCACAGCCCTGTTAGTTGTGGAATTGCAGTGATTGGCCGGCCCGCACAGCGTGACCGAGCCTTTATACCGGCGGGCGCGCTGTGCTCTGTACACAGCCATCTCATATTCCCTGCTTTCCACGCCCACAGGCGCCTATGATTGGTTGCAGTGAGACACGCCCCCACGCTGAGTGACAGGTGTCTCACTGCACCCAATCACAGCAACCGGTGGGCGGGTCTATACTGTGCAGTAAAATAAATAACTAAATAATTAAAAAAACCGGCGTGCGGTCCCCCCAATTTTAATACCAGCCAGATAAAGCCATACAGCTGAAGGCTGGTATTCTCAGGATGGGGAGCCCCACGTTATGGGGAGCCCCCCACCCTAACAATATCAGTCAGCAGCTGCCCAGAATTGCCGCATACATTATATGTGACAGTTCTGGGACTGTACCCGGCTCTTCCCGATTTACCCTAGTGCGTTGGCAAATCGGGGTAATAAGGAGTTAATGGCAGCCCATAGCTGCCACTAAATCCTAGATTAATCATGTCAGGCGTCTCCCCGAGATTCCTTCCGTGATTAATCTGTAAATTACAGTTAAAAAACACACACACCCGAAAAAATCATTTATTAGAAATAAAAAACACTAACAAAGTCCCTGATTACCAATTTATTAACCCCGACAAACCCTCCATGTCCGGCGTACTCCACAGTCCTCCAGCGTCGCGTCCAGCTCTGCTGCATGGAAGTGACAGGAGCTGCAGAAGACACCGCCGCTCCGGTCACCTCCACGCAGCTAATGAAGGGAATAGCGCGATCAGCTGCTGTCAGTCAGGTAACTCCCGGCCACCGCTGGATCCAGCGGTGGCCGCGATTAACCTCAGTGACAGCAGCTGATCGCTATACTCACCTCAGTTGGTGCATGGAGCTGACTGGAGCGGCGGTGAGTAGCGCGATCAGCTGAGCTGTCACTGAGGTTACCCGCGGCCACCGCTGCATCCACCGTTGGATCCAGGTAACCTCAGTGACAGCTCAGCTGATCGCTATACTCATCTCATTAGCTGCGTGGAGGTGACCGGAGCGGCGGTGTATTCTGCAGCTCCTGTCACCTTCATGCAGCAGAGCTGGACGCGACGCTGGAGGTCCGTGGATTACGCCGGACATGGAGGGTTTGTCGGGGTTAATAAATTGGTAATGAGGGACTTTGTTAGTGTTTTTTATTTCTAATAAAGGATTTTTCGGGTGTGTGTGTTTTTTAACTGTAATTTACAGATTAATCATGGAAGGAATCTCGGGGAGACGCCTGACATGATTAATCTAGGATTTAGTGGCAGCTATGGGCTGCCATTAACTCCTTATTACCCCGATTTGCCAACGCACTAGGGTAAATCGGGAAGAGCCGGGTACAGTCCCAGAACTGTCGCATATAATGTATGCGGCAATTCTGGGCGGCTGCTGACTGATATTGTTAGGGTGGGGGGCTCCCCATAACGTGGAGCTCCCCATCCTGAGAATACCAGCCTTCAGCCGTATGGCTTTATCTGGCTGGTATTAAAATTGGGGGGACCGCACGCCGTTTTTTTTAATTATTTAATTATTTATTTCACTGCACAGTATAGACACGCCCACCGGCTGCTGTGATTGGGTGCAGCGAGACAGCTGTCACTCAGTGTGGGGGCGTGTCTCACTGCAACCAATCATAGGCGCCGAAAAGCAGGAAAGCAGAGAATACGAGATTGATTAATGAGCGGCCGGCTTTTTCAAAAGAGGAAAAGCCGCCGGAGTTTAGTGAACAGCCGTGCAGCGCCGCGCCGGTGATCGGGGAACGGTAAGTAAGAGAGAGGGGGGAACTGACCGACAGACTGTGAGAGGGGGACAGACAAGACAGAGAGAGACAGACAGAGCGAGACCGACCGACGGGAGATAGAATGAAAAAAAAAATTACCGACATCGTTAGTAAAAAGCACAAAACGTGCGTTTTGGACATCGGAGTGCCACACAAGGTTTTCACGTAAAATCTTTCATGTATTAATCTCAAAAAGTAACATACACCAGCTCTATCTCACTATTGGGTATGTGCCCTTAACATTTCCGCCATAAAAATTCATTTTGGTGTCATTTTGGAAGGTTTTCTGGTGAGTCCGTAAAAATGGCGTAAAACTCGGACAAAATTGTTCACAGCTGTGACTTTTGAGTGATAAATGCTTCAAGGGGTCTTCCCCATGCTGTTGCCATGTCATTTGAGCACTCTTCTGAGACTTTTGTGACATTTTTAGGGTTTCTACATGCTGCCGGGGGGTCATTTCACAAAAATACTCGGGTCTCCCATAGGATAACATTGGGCTCGGTGCTCGGGCCGAGTACACGAGTATCTTGGGATGCTCGGCCCGAGCCTCGAGCACCCGAGCTTTTTAGTACTCGCTCATCACTAATAGTGATATGTGATACGCAGATAACTCATACGGCTAAAGGCTGCAGTCCCCAGCTGTGTGCTTATATTGGCTGTGTATCACAATAAGAGGGACCCTATGCAGCTTTTTTTTAAAAAAAATATTTAAATAAATCATTTTTAAAAATAGCGTGCAGTCTCCCACAATTTTGATACCCAGCCATGATAAAACTGACAGCTAAAGCTGGTATTCTCAGGCTGGGGAGGCCCATGGTTAAAATAGCAGCCTGCAGCAGCCCAGAATTGGTGCATTGAATAGATGTGACAATTTCAGCACTTTAAAGGAGGCTTTACACGCAGCAATATTTTGCCCACTTGCTGGTGTGTCTGGGGTCGTTTCCCTGCTGAAACACCTATTTCAAGGGCATTTCTTTTTCAGCATAAGGCAAAATGACTTCTTCCAGGATTTTGATATAGTCAAACTGGTCCACTGGTCTAAAGGGGGCTTTACACGCAGCGATATCGCTAGCGAGCGTACCCGCCCCCGTCGTTTGTGCATCACGGGCAAATCACTGCCCGTGGCGCACAATATCATTAGGAGCCGTCACACGGACTTACCTGACTAGCGACGTTGCTGTAGCTGGTGAAGTGAACCGCCTCCTTTCTAAGGGGGAGGTTCGTGCGGTGTCATAGCTGAAGCGGAGGGGCGGAGATGAGCAGCTGTAACATCCCACCTACCTCCTTCCTTCCTCATTGCCGGCGGCCACAGGTAAGCTGTAGTTCGTCGTTCCCGAGGTGTCACACATAGTGATGTGTGCTGCCTCGGGAATGACGAACAACCTCCGTCCTGCAACAATCAACGTTTTTTAGAAAATGATTGACGTGTCAACGATCAACGATAAGGTGAGTATTTTTGATCGTTAATGGCCGTTCATTGGTGTCACATGCAACGACGTCGCTAACTATGCCGGATGTGCGTCACGGAATCTGTGACCCCGGCATTATATCGTTAGATACGTCGTTGCGTGTAACGGGGCCTTAAGGCTGCTTTACACACGATATCGCTAGCGATCTCGTTCGCGATGTGACACGCTCAGATCGTTGTTACGATTTGCCGAGATCACTCATAGGTCGTTTTGTAGCGGTCACACGTACACATCTCACAAACGACGCTACATTGTTCAGCGATATATTGTTTGACCAAGGCGGACGTGTGGATGTTGTTCGTCATTATTATATATTAATATAATTATAAAAATAATAATTATAATATTATTTCAATATTTTGAAACTGAACGACATGTCAACGATCAACGATTTTCCACCCTATTTGCGATCATTCGGAGTCGCACGCAGGTGTCATACGGAATGTCGTCGCTAACAATGATGGAAGTGTGTCACGAAAAATGTGACCCCGATGACATATCGTCTGATAAATCGTAGCGTGTAAAGTGGCCTTTATAACCCTGTTCATCCTAATTGCCTTGGTGCGATGGCAATCAAGGTAATATAAAGGGTTAATGACAGCTTACAGCTGTCAATAAGCCCTAGATTAGTAATGGGTATTGATCTATGAGACTCTTCCATTACTAATCCTGTAAGTGAAATTAAATAAACACAAACATTGAAAAACTCCTGTATTTGAAATAAAATACAAAGAAACCCACCCTCTTTCTCCAATTTATTAACTTCCCAAACACCCAGGTCCGACGTAATCCACACAAGGTGCTACAACAATCCCAGTTCTGCAACTTACTGAAATCACAGCACGTGGGCACATCAGAGAACATGACCGCTCACTGTGTGTTCAGGCAGACACTGACCAAGCGACAGGTGGAAGCGGTGCCGTCACTGAGTTTACCTGCGGTCACAGTTGAAGCTTCTCATGGTACCACACCTGTGATCACTGGCAAACTCAACTCAGGTGAACTCATTGAACTCAGTGACCTCACCTCAGGTGAACTCATTGAGTTTAATTAAACCTGCATCTCCTGGTAGAAAACCGCAAATTTTTTGCCAAGAGATGCAGATTTGGTGCTGGAATTTATACATCAAATTTTGCACCAATACTGCATCTTCTGGCATGAAAACGCAATGGAGATTTGATGTGTTTTTTTGCTAAGAGATGCAAATTTGGTGCAGGAATTTGGTGTATAAATTCCAGCAGCAAACCTGCAGTTCTTGGCAAAAAAAAGTACTAAAAGCTGTCGAAACCACAGGGTTTTTGCCAGATTATGAAATTTTGCACTGAAATATATACACCAAATTGATGCACCAAATCTGCATCTTCTGGCAAAAGAAATGCATCAAAACGTGATGTGGTATTGATATGGTTTTGATACTTTTTTTTGTCAAGCGATGCAAATTTGGTGCAGTAATTTGGTGTATAAATACCAGCACCATGTCTGCATCTCCTGGCAGAAAACTGCACAAAAACCACGGTTCTGATGCCGTTTTGGTGCCGTTTTTTGCTGGGACATGCAAATTTGGTGCAGAAATGTCTGCTCTAGATATATGCACCAAATTTGCATCTCCTGGCAGAAAACTGCACCAAAATGGTGTCAAAACCGCCTTTTTTGTAGAATTTACTGCCAGGAGATGCAGATTTGGTGCTGGAATTTATACACCAAAATCTTGCACCAAGTCTGTATAACCTGGCAAAAAAAACACATCATTACCGCATCATGCTTTCATGTTCCCCCCCTCCTCCTCAGAAAATGCAGATTTGGTTCTTGAATTTGGTGTATAAATTTTAACACCAAATCAAGTCTCTTAGCAAAAAAATGCAATTTTCAGCAAGGAAATGCAGGTCACATTGAAATCAATCAGTCCACCTCAGGTGAGGTCACTGAGTTTAATGAGTTCACCTGAGGTAAGTTAACTCATGGTCATAGGTGTAGTACTTTGGGAACCTAGAAACGGAAAAAAATACCCAATAATTCATAGTTTTTTTAATTTTATTGCCAACCCATATAACTTGACAACACAGACTTAAAAAACATACACAAAAAAAGACCGAACCACAGATATCATATAAACACAATAAAAGGATAAAGTCCAGCACCAGATTCTTTCTTTAATTAAAAATTCTTTATTCTTTAGTGCCTTCCTGAAGCCACAGTGGGCAGTCATGTTTTCTAATGTGCATGCGCGCTGCAACTTTTGTATAGATTACAGATTGATTATTATCTTAAGCCCCTGGTCGAGACACTTCCCTCCTACCTCAAGGACACAACGGACGTGCTTAACAGGATTGACGGTATCTTTATGGAAGCGGACATGTTAATAGTCACGGCGGATGTTGAATCACTATACACCTGCATCCGCCATGAGGACGGGTTGGCGGCAGTCCGCTTCTTCCTCGGGACCTCCGGTCGGGACAGCGAGATGTGTGATCTGATACTCCAGCTGCTCCACTTTATCCTTACCCATAATTTTTTTACTTTTAAGAACTCTTTTTACCTACAGAAGCGCGGCACTGCGATGGGCGCGGCCTGTGCGCCCTCGTATGCTAATCTCTTCCTGGGCTTCTGGGAGAGAATGATTTTTGGCGACGAGGGTGACGTGGCCGTGTCCCATGTGCAGTGCTGGCTTAGGTATATTGATGATTTGTTGTTTTTTTGGAGGGGTACGGTGGAGCAGCTGGACCTATTTATGGGCAGACTTGGCATGAATTCTTTTAACATCAAATTGACTTACAAATATAACACCAAGCGCATTGATTTTTTAGATATACTTATTGATGTTGATGATAGAAATTTGATCCAAACTGATGTATTTCGTAAGTCAACATCTGTCAATGCGCTGATTCATGCCTCGTCTGCCCATCACACATCCACAATTCGCTCTGTCCCTACCGGACAGTTCCTGAGGATGAGGAGGATCTGCTCCTCGGATACTAAGTTCGAGGAGCAGGCCGCTGACCTGATGTCCCGCTTCCGTGAGAGGGGTTATAGCAATCGCAGTATAAAACGTGGGTACCTCAGGGCTAAGAACACCTCTCGTTCCCAGCTCCTTCTTTCTAGACAAAAATCTCCTCAGGATTATTCCAGTGTGAGATTTATTACCACCTATAATAGTGAATGGCAGCATATGAGGGCCATCCTTAATCGACACTGGCCCATCCTGAGGACTGATCCTGCTTTCAGGGATTCACTATCTTATTATCCCCTGATGACTGCTAGAAGGTCTTTAAATTTAAGGGATAAGCTTGTCCAGAGCCATTATGTTCCGCCTCCGTCTGGTTTTCTTGGCTCTACCCAACCTCGAGTTGGTTGCTTCCCTTGTGGCCACTGCCTGGCTTGCCGCAATGTCTCGCGCAGTTTTGTGTTTACATCTGCTGATGGGAAGCGCGAGTTTCACATCAGAGACTACATCTCTTGTGGTACATCCAATGTGATCTATTACGCGGTATGCGGGTGCTCACTAATTTACATTGGGTTGACATCCCGTGAGCTCCGCATCCGCGTAAGGGAACATGTGCGAGACATTGCGGCAGCTCGGACAGTGGATGATCTTGCCACTTTGAAGACGTTGCCGCGCCATTTTAAATCACACCATGGTTGTGATCCTAAATCTTTATTGGTTCGCGGCATTGAAGTTATTCACAGTGGCATCCGCGGTGGCAACATTAAGCGGAAGCTGGCCCAGCGTGAGACTAGATGGATGATGACTCTTGGAACAGTCGCCCCATCCGGCCTCAATGAGGCTTTGAGCTTTGCCTCTTTTCTTTGACACCACTTTGGGTTTGCCCCCCTTTTTTTTAGGGGTTTTTTTACTGCTTTTTATATACTTAATATGGTGGCCTATTATTCTTTTGGCCCAATGTTCATGTTTTTTTCTGCTATTCATGTTTTAATATTTTCTTTTCTTGTGTTTTCCCCTATTTTTATTTAGCACAGATTTCCCAGCTGGGTCTCTAAATATGATCTTTTGCGACACATCTCAATTCTCCATCTATATACGGATCCCTGGAACCAGATCATGCAGCTGTCCTGTTACTCCACTATGACTTTTTGTATTTATTTATGACTCATGGCCTTACCACAGCTTGTGTCCCTGGTTCTTTGAGCTCCGTCCCGCACTGATGTGCGCTTGCGTATTTCTCGCCGCCGACTCAGCCTGCCGCGGCCGTCTCTGACCGATCGGTGCGCATGCGCGGGAGCTATGGAGACGCGTCCCCGCTCCCGCGCATGCGCTGGATCGTGACGGCCGATGGGAGGCGCCGGGTCTGTATGGCGCGATGTGCGCACGCGCCGAGATTTATCAGTGCGGCGCCCCAGCTGTGTCTAGGGCTATTTATAGCAGCCCCTCTGTGCTACGTACCCACTCCCTGACGAAGCGAACACTTCACCATCGTGAAACGTACGTTGGAGTCTGTACTGGGGGCTCACCCTCCCTGTCACCCCTGGTTGGCTGCACGTCCTTTGGTATTTACAGGTTTGCGGTACTTGTGGACTAGGTCCACATGCATTTGGCTTGTCCCGGTTTTTCCTTTTTTTTATACTGAACCCTCATGGGTCTATCTATATAATAGGGGCCGCCCGATGCATGTGTTCCCTTAGTATGACCACTGCTTGCCTGTTGTTTATCCTCCGTTTGGGCCTGGGTATCCATCAAATAAATTTTGGCTGTGCCTTTGATAAATGAGCCCATTGGGGCCCCTTTTTTTGCCTTGTTGGATACATATGGCCTGGTGGATGGAGATTTGATTTCCCCCTAGTAACGGTCGTGCAGCCCCCTGGTGTTATTGCCTTTTATATCATCTTTTCCTCTTGTGCCTGGTTTATCTAATCTGACACTGTATGTTTAATAATTTGTCAATAAATTATTTTGATATTTTTTTAAGCAAATTTACTCTGTTCTCCTGGTTTTGATGCAACTTTTGTATGTAGCAAAGTTGGGATTGTTGTGGGACCTCGTGTGGATTAAGTCGGACCTGGGTGTTTGGGGGGTTTAGTCGGATAACCATAAATAAAATCCTGAGAGACCAATTGCCACCAGAAGTCACATGATTATTAAATTGAGTCTACCTGTGTAGCATAGTCTCTGTATAAGGGTACGTGCCCACGATTAAAGATGAGCAAACTTTTGTAGGTTCGGTTCACTGGCAGCAAATGAACTGAACCTCCACGTGTCCGAACATTGCCCAAGGAGATTCAGAAACACTAATTGGCAGTTTGAGTCTCCTCCCACATGCAGCCAGCCATAAGCAGATCACTTCCGGAGGGGGAAGGGAGGGCATTTTCAAATTTTTGTTTGGGGTTGCACACAACATGTGATCACGCTGTTGTTACCCACAGTGCGAGCCATTCAAACACTGCAAGCGGCTTGCACAGGGCTGAACACCAAGCGTACCTGTGCACAGCAATGCTTGTGCGAGCTCTGTTTTTTAAGTTGGTGTTCAGTTCGAAAACCGAACCTCAGGTTCGCTCATCTCTACCCATGATGAGTTTTAGTTGCGTTTTTGGAGCTGCATTTTTTCGCTGAGTCAAAAAAGCAATGTTTTTACAGTAAAAATAAAGCAGATGCGATTAATAGAAATCTCATGCCCGCTGTGCTTCTTTTTTACACTATGTAAACCTGAGATGTGTTTTTCCAAGTTGCAGCATGTCAATTTCTCTTGAGGGTATGCTGAGTTTTGAGTATGGAATTTCCCCATAGACTTGCTTTAAAAGCTGAAAATCCACAGGTAAAAAAACACACATGTTTTTAGTCCGTTGTCGAGGCAGAAAAACATAAAAAAACATATGTAATCCACACCTAAAAATGTCATTACCAGGTGGTTTAAAAAACATGGGGGTACCATAACAGAGAGTAATCTCCTCTATTTCAGATGTCAGGAGATTGAAGTGCAGGGCTACATGCAACTTCTACTGGTTGGATCTGCTTTGTTGCCAGTGGTGGCTTGCAATATCTTGGTCTTGGTGTGGAGATGTGAGCTGTGGACAAAGAAGTAGTTTAAGGACTCTTGTCTAGAACTTGCTGCATGGAAGTTTGTTTGGTCTCTTCCCATCTTTTATTTCCTTTTTAGTTTGCCTCACTTATCCTTTCTTGTTACTTCTGCCTGTAGTCTGGTGTGCATTGTATGAGTGCTGTTTTTTTGTCTTTTCCCCTTTGTGTCTTTATCCTAGAGTGTGACTGGTGTTCCTGCTGCCCTGTGCATTAGACAGGGTTGTGCTCAGGATCAGGAAAAGACAGGAATGAAAACATGATCACTGCACAGGGTAAAATAACCCATCAAGGGATGTCAGGTATTATTATTATTATTATTATTATTCATTTATAGAGCACCATTGATTCCATGGTGCTGTACATGAGAAGGGGGTTACATACAAAATACATATACAAGTTACAGTAGACAGACTAGTACAGAGGGAAGAGGGCCCTGCCCTTGCGGGCTTACATTCTATAGGATTATGGGGAGGAGACAGTAGGTGGGGTGTAGGTGGGGCGGCAGCTCCGCACGGTGGTGGGGCGGCAGCTCCGCACGGTGGTGGGGCGGCAGCTCCGCACGGTGGTGGGGCGGCAGCTCCGCACGGTGGTGGGGCGGCAGCTCCGCACGGTGGTGGGGCGGCAGCTCCGCACGGTGGTGGGGCGGCAGCTCCGCACGGTGGTGGGGCGGCAGCTCCGCACGGTGGTGGGGCGGCAGCTCCGCACGGTGGTGGGGCAGTGAGGTCATTCAAGGTTATAGGCATTTCTGAACAGATGAGTCTTTAGGTTCCGTTTGAAGTTTGCAAGTGTAGTAGATAATCTGACGTGTTGAGGCAGTGAGTTCCAGAAGACTGGGGATGTTCGGGAGAAGTCTTGGAGGCGGTTGCATGAGGAGCGAATGAGAGAGGAGGAGAGAAGGAGATCTTGGGAGGACCGGAGATTACGTTTTGGAGAGTAGCGAGAGATTAGTTCAGAAATATATGGAGGAGACAATTTGTGGATGGCTTTGTAAGTCAGTATTAGTAGTTTGAATTGGATACGATGGAAGATTGGGAGCCAGTGAAGGGACATGCAGAGAGGAGAAGCGGGGTGGTAGTGAGGCGAGAGGTGGATCAGTCGGGCAGCAGAATTAAGGATGGACTGGAGAGGGGCGAGCGTGTTAGCAGGGAGACCACATAGGAGGATGTTGCAGTAGTCGAGGCGGGAGATTATGAGAGCATGCACTAGCATTTTTGTAGATTGAGAATTGATGAAGGGACGGATTCTGGAAATATTTTTGAGTTGAAGACGACAGGAGGTGGTGAGGGATTGAATGTGTGGTATGAAGGACAAGGCAGAGTCAAAGGTCACTCCGAGGCACCGAACTTTGGGTGCTGGGGAGAGCGTGATGTTATTTATTGTAATAGATAGATCAGGTAGAGAGTGTAGGTGAGATGGAGGAAAGATGATCAGTTCAGTTTTAGCCACATTGAGCTTTAGGAAGCGAGAGGAGAAGAAGGAAGATATAGCAGATAGACACTCTGGGATTCTGGACAGCAGAGATGTGACATCTGGGCCAGAGAGGTAGATCTGAGTGTCATCGGCATATAGGTGGTACTGGAAGCCATAGGACTTTATGAGTTGTCCCAGGCCAAATGTATAGATAGAAAAAAGTAATGGTCCCAGGACAGAGCCTTGAGGGACACCAACAGAGAGAGGACGGGATGAAGAGGTTGTGTGGGAGTGGGAGACACTAAAAGTGCGGTTGGAGAGGTATGAAGAGATCCAAGAGAGGGCGAGGTCTCTGACACCAAGGTAGCTCAGGATTGCTCAGGGAAAGCGTCAGGGTTGTCCCTTCCTATTCTTCCCTAGTGGCAGTTCATCCTTTCCTCCCATCATATCGTCAAGGAGCTGGTCCAGAGTGGTACCTAGTGCCTATCATGAGCGAAGTCCAAGCTCACCATCAGAAGTGAGGACTGCGGGGAAAGCCAGGTTCTCGCAGCAGTAAGTCTACATCCCTCTCTAATCTCCATCTTATATTGTCACACAGAGCTGATAGGAAGATGGATGGAGCTAAAGAGGTAATCTTGGAGGCTGCAAAACACTTGAGGCTCACCTCCAGCAGGACAACAACCCTAAACATATTTCCAGAGCTGCAATATAATGATTTAAAGCATATTTATGTGTTTCAATGGCCCAGTCAAAGTTCAGACCTAAATCCCATTGAGAATCTGTGTCAAGACTTGAAAATTGCTATTCACAGACGCCTCCATCCAATTTCACTGAGCTAGAGCTATATCGCAAAGAAAAATCGGAAAAAACTTCAGTGTCTAGATGTGCAAAGCAGGCAGAGCTATAACCCCAAAACCCTTGCATCAGTAATTGCAGGTCCTACAGAGTAATGACTTGGGCTGAATACAAATGCACATAACAATAGTCAGATTTCTATTTTTAAAATATTAATAAAACCATGTATCATTTCTTTTAGGGCTCATGCGCACGTAACTGCTGAATATTCTGCAGCGATTTGACAGCACATGTGCGCGTCAAATCGCTGCAGAAACACTGCATAATGGATGCAGTTTTTCTGAACAAAAAAAAAAAAAGCTGATTTCATGCGCTATGGCTGCTGCCCCATCATGGACAGAGTGGGAGCTGCATGCATAGCGCATGGAATAATTGACATGCTCATTTTATGAACGCACGGATTTGGGTCACAATTTTAGCACTCAAATCGCTGCGTTCATAAAAGCAACGTGCGCACGTATCATGCACAATGTACATAGATTATGGTGGGGACGCAGGATGCATGTATTTACACTGCAGTGCAATACGCAGCATAAATGCATGCAATTACGCAATGTGCGCATGAGCCCTTACACTTCACAAATACTTGCTACTTTGGATTAGTATATCACATAAATCCCAATAAAATACATTTGTTTTTTCAAAGCACTGTATGTGTTTTTAGGAGACCTCAGTGCCTAAATTTCATGTGCAATCTCAACATGGTTGTAAAAGTGGGTAAACAGGCAAATGATATTCCATTGATTAAGATAATACTAAGCAATATAAAAAAAGAAACATATGCAACTTTCCTAAATGAATTGCTGGAGCAACATTTTTCTATTGAAGTCCATTCTTTCCTGCACCATCTAAACTTCGGTTGTAACATAATTCACATAGAATCCACTATGTGGGATTGTGTTCTTGTGTAGCCAAAGTTTACACGGTGCAGGAAAGAATGAACTTCAATAGAAAAAGGTTGCTCCAGCAACTCATCTGGGAAATTTCATAAAAACGCAACTTTATTTCATCATAATAAAAACATTGTAGAATCTTTTCTGTTGGTTTTTAGTCATAAACTACCAGGATCTCTGGTTGAATAACCTTCATATAAATACATCATTTCGTTAGCAGGTACCAGATTGAGACTGAAATTTACCACTGCCATTTCAAAGCACACAAGCTCTTGCTGTACAGTGAAAGTGAAATGAATGGATTATGGTCGGATGATCGGGCATATATGACATTTACAGAATACAATGGTCAGCCACCAAATAGTCATTCAGTAACCAAACAATAACTCTAAGGCTATGTGCCCACGCTGCGGAAAAAGCGCGGATTTTGCCGCGGATTTCTCGCGGAAAAGCCGCGGATTTCCCGAAAATCTGCAGCTCAGGCACTTCCCAGCCATTTCTATGGCATTTTGGAAATGCTGTGCCCACGCTGCGGATTTCTCCGCAGCGGATTTCGTGCGGATTTTGATCCAGAAAAATCTGCAACATGTCAATTATTGTTGCGGATTTTCATCCGGATTTTGGCTTTAAAATTGGGGGGGAAAAAAAAAAAAACCCGCACCAAAATCCGCATCAAATCCGCGTCAATTCCGCGGTAAATCCGCGGCAAATCCGCACCTTTGAAAAGGTGCGGATTTTGCGGGAAAGCTGCGGATTTTGATGTAGAAAAATCCGCAGCTACATTCTCCCGTGGACACATAGCCTAACAGCATAGTTTCCATGAAGGATGGCAACGTGGGCCTTGGATCCTCACTCGGAGGGGCCTACCCAGAGTGACTGCCACTCTTATCCGTATACTTAAGATCAGCAGAAGAACAGAGAGACATGATCTCACTGCACTACTGCTATCTGCTGTGTAGACTGCAGGTTGCTTTAAGCCTGTAGTCTACAGAACAGCAGGGTGATGCACGGGCCAAGGTGCAGACTGTGCGGCACGATGACATCACTGCACCTTGATTCGGACATCCTGGCAAGTGCCAGCCTATTACATCAACACATTGGTCTGCCTGCGCTTTGCTGGTGGACTCCTGGATTAGGTAAGTATATGATGTTTTTAATTTTAAATAAAACTTGTGGTGTGACTATGAGCATCATAAAGTATGGGGGACCCTCATACAGTGTCGGGGTTACTATTGGGGGGCCCTCATACAATGTGAGGTCTACTGTGGGGGGCTATCATACAGTGTTCAGGCAGCTACTGTACGGGGGCCCTCCTACCTTGTATGGACTACTGTAGTGGGCCCTCATACGTTGTAGAGCCCTCATAAAGTGTGGGGACTACTGTGGGGACCATTACACAGCATAGGAGCTGATGTGGGGGGCCTTTAATCAGCTTGGGAGCTACAGTAGTGACCATTATATGCTGTGAGGACTACTGTGGGGGGCCCTCATACAGTGTGGGGACTACTTTGCAGGCCATTATACAGCATATAATGTGTAGAAACTAATGGAGAGGCCAGTATACTGTTTGGGAGATACTGTGGGAGCCATTATACAGTTTGGGGATTACCGTGGGGGCCATTATACAGTTTGGGGATATACTGTGGGTCTATTATATAGTGTGGGGGCTAATGTGGGGCCGAAATCAAAGGCAAATCACATTGTATTTAAAAGGTAATCTGTCATCAGGTTTTTGCTACCTCATTTGAGAGCAGCATAACATAGGGGCAGAGATCCTCATGCCATGGTGTCTACATCTGGCATGAGGTTTTCCTGTGCTCTACTTGAGTGAAGCTCCCGTGATGAGTCTAATGAAATGCGTAGGGAGACCTAGGAGCATGCCTTTTGCGGATCATTAATAAGGGGTATTATGTAGCCATGAAATATGATTCCCCCCTGCAGATCCAGCATTCCTGTTTTTGGAACCATCACCGGATTCTATCCCTGCTGCCGGTGAGATTGTTCCTTTTTTAATATTGACGCTTTTTCACCCTGTATGTATATTAGTTGAGTTGACCATAAGATACCTCAATACTACTTATTAGTTTACAAACTAGGTTATACAGAGGTTTAATTCATACATAGTTGTGCCATCAGCATTTGTGACTGTTTGGAGACCAATCCATTCTGTATTTGTGGTCCATATTTCTTTGCTGTCCTTCTGTGTTACTTTACCCTGCTCTATGTTAATTACAACTAAGGAAACCTTGTATTAGGGTCACTATTCTTTCCACCCTGTGTATAGGGTGTTTTTTCATGTTTGTTGGTTTGTATGACCCAACTTGTCATATTTTTGTGTGTTCCTCCTTATTTTATTCGTATACTATTAAAAGTTACATTTTAATGTTACCTGGCTATTCATAATCCTGCTAATTGGGGTAATTCCTTGACTTCTGCTGCTAATTTTTTATTATTTGTTTTACAATTAGCACCATATAGTAACGTTGGCTAACATCTTGTAGTAATGTTCCCATCCTGGTCCTCATCTTTTAGTAATGTCCCCCATCCTGTTCCCCTTCTTGTAACAATGTGCACCATCCTGCTCCCCATTCTGTAGTAATGTGCCCATCCTTGTCCCCTTGTTGTAATGTGCTCATCCTTATTTCTACCCTATAGTAATGTCTTATCCTTATTTCCACCTTGTAGTAATGTGCCAATACTTGTCCCTGTCCTGTAGTAATGTGCCCCATCTTTGTTCCCATCCTGTAGTAATGTACCCATCCTGGTCCTCATCCTATAGTAATGTGACCATCCTTATCTCCATCCTGTAGTAATGTCCCGATCCTGTAGTAATGTGCCCATCCTTGTCCCCTTCTTGTAGTAATGTGCCCCAACCTTGTCCCCATCCCATAGTAATGTCCCCATCCTGGTCCTCATGCTGTAGTAATGTGCCCCATCCTGGTCCTCATCCGGTAGTAATGTGCCCATCCTGGTCCTCATCATGTAGTAGTGTACCCATCCTGGTCCCCATCTTGAAGTAATGTGCCTTATCCTTCTCCCCATACTAAAGTAATGTGCTTCATACTTGTCCCCATCTTATAGTAATGTGCCCATCCTTGTCCGCATCCTGTAGTAATGTCTCCATCCTGGTCTTCATGCTGTAGTAATGTGCCTCATCCTGGTCCTCATCCTGTAGCAATGTGCCCATCCTGGTACTCATTATGTAGTAATGTGCCCATCCTGGTCTTCATCTTATAGAAATGTCCCTCATCCTTGTCCCCATTTTGCAGTAATGTGCCTCATCCTTGTCCCCATCTTATAGTAATGTGGCCATCCTGGTCTTCATCCCCTAGTAATGTGCCCATCCTGTAGTAATGTGCCCATCGTGGTCCCCATCCTGTAGTAATGTGCTTATCCTTGTACCCATCCTGAAGTAATATGCCCATCCTTGTCTCCATCCTATAGTAATGTGCCTCATGTGGCGCCCTGGACAAAGCCAGGTCGTCACAGGTACTACAACAACACACCCCCACCCCCAGCAGTTCCCAGCAGACATCCCCAGTGTGACCTGATTTCCTCCCTCGGGTTCAGACAGACACACCAGGTGGGCGGAGTCAGGCAGATGGAGACGCCCACCCAGGAGTCTAGCTGGTCTGAGGCAGGAAACCACGCAATGAAGTCCAGGCAGAGGAAGAGAGAGGAGGTCTGCATAGAGGCAGACGCAGACTGGGGCCTAGGTTGGAGCCTAGGGCCCTCGTGTAGAGAGTCAGGCAGACGGTAGTGGCCGTCTGCGGGAGTCGGGAAGACAGTCTTGGTGGAACCGTAGGTAGCCGGGGCTGGGCGGTGGCCCACCGGTACTGAACCGGGGAGCCCGCTGGAAACCGGAGCGCAGGAGGAGCGTACACGAAGGTGAAGCAAAGGACTTACACTACCAACCTGGGGTCAGGGGAAAAACACCGCAGCCGTCTGTGGGACCCGTCCATCCAGCCGTTTGTTTTACCGGAGACTTTGTATTCATCATTGGCTGAGTGAGTACCACTGTGCCGTGCGGCACCGCGCTGCCCCCGCGACCCTGCACCTCACCAGGCCCCGTAACCCGCCTGCCATCCCTAACCCTCACCGGGCCCCGGGACAACCAACCCCTCTACCCACAGAGGGGAGAAACCACATCCAAGCTGCTCCCTGTCATCGCTCTCGGGATCCCCGTCCAGAGCAGTGGTGGTGTCACAACCTCACCACAACCGTGGGTGGCGTCACGGACAATATCCCTAAACCAAACCACCCCCTTTCACTCACGGTCGAGGAGTGCCGCTCGAGTCCCCGGGATCTGGCCCATCGCTCGAGCCACCACCGAGCAGCAGCAGCAGCTGGACCCGAGCAGTGGGTGAGCGCAGCGTCCCCTCCTCCGCCCGCGACAACTTGGCATCACGAACAGGATCTTACCGCTCTGCCGTCTGGTAGAGGTGCGCCTTGTGACCACCGGAGGTGTCCGGCCGAAAATTTTGAGAAGCTGCCATTTTGGGCACGAAAAGTCCCCACTCGAGCGTCCCCTCGAGCAGTGGAGGCGCGAAAACCGAAACCCCGCCCCTGTAGAGGAGGAGCCGAAAAAAGACTAAAGGGGACGGATGGCGTCTGGCCGCTTGTAAGCCGCGGCTATAAAGGCAGGGACGCCAGGACTCTGCGGCCATACTTGGTTCCTGGAAAGCACCGCTGCACGAGATGTCCCGTCCGTCCGGCACCGCTGAAACCTCAGTGCCATGCCGCGGCCAACGCCCCAACCGACCCGTTACCCCTGTCACCGGTAGCGGGGCTCGCAGCGTCTGTGAGGGAGGGCCCAGACCTGGGGTCCCCAGGCCTTATCTTTGTCACCGCCCTGCCACCGGTCCCGGCTTCCATCCCAGCCGCACCGCCGATGACGATGGCCCCGGCAGTCCTCCCAGCCGCAACGGAGATGACGACGGCTCTGGCAGTCTGCCCGACCGCAACGGCAGCGAAGTACCCGTCCCGTTAACAAATCTGGGCCCGTTCTTGGACTGGGGTCAAGGGGTGTTGCCCACTTCTTAGGGGCAGCATCAGGGCCAGGTTGTTTGGGTGGGTGACTGAAGGACCCATTCCATTGCTATTATTAAAAGTGTTTTATTGTAGTTGCAACGGTTGAAGTGATATGCCTAACGTATGGGAAGATTTGAAATGTATACTGTTTGGTGTTTGTTTTTATATCTTTTCAGTTTAAAAGAGAAAAATAAAACCGGTGGTGGACGGGCAGCCCGCGGACGGTCTGCATTTTACTAAGGGGGAATGTGACGCCCTGGACAAAGCCAGGTCGTCACAGGTACTACAACAACACCCCCCCACCCCCAGCAGTTCCCAGCAGACATCCCCAGTGAGACCTGATTTCCTCCCTCGGGTTCAGACAGACACACCAGGTGGGTGGAGTCAGGCAGATGGAGACGCCCACCCAGGAGTCTAGCTGGTCTGAGGCAGGAAACCACGCAGTGAAGTCCAGGCAGAGGAAGAGAGAGGAGGTCTGCAGAGAGGCAGACGCAGACTGGGGCCTAGGTTGGAGCCTAGGGCCCTCGTGTAGAGAGTCAGGCAGACGGTAGTGGCCGTCTGCGGGAGTCGGGAAGACAGTCTTGGTGGAACCGTAGGTAGCCGGGGCTGGGCGGTGGCCCACCGGTACTGAACCGGGGAGCCCGCTGGAAACCGGAGCGCAGGAGGAGCGTACACGAAGGTGAAGCAAAGGACTTACACTACCAACCTGGGGTCAGGGGAAAAACACCGCAGCCGTCTGTGGGACCCGTCCATCCAGCCGTTTGTTTTACCGGAGACTTTGTATTCATCATTGGCTGAGTGAGTACCACTGTGCCGTGCGGCACCGCGCTGCCCCCGCGACCCTGCACCTCACCAGGCCCCGTAACCCGCCTGCCATCCCTAACCCTCACCGGGCCCCGGGACAACCAACCCCCCTACCCACAGAGGGGAGAAACCACATCCAAGCTGCTCCCTGTCATCGCTCTCGGGATCCCCGTCCAGAGCAGTGGTGGTGTCACAACCTCACCACAACCGTGGGTGGCGTCACGGACAATATCCCTAAACCAAACCACCCCCTTTCACTCACGGTCGAGGAGTGCCGCTCGAGTCCCCGGGATCTGGCCCATCGCTCGAGCCACCACCGAGCAGCAGCAGCAGCTGGACCCGAGCAGTGGGTGAGCGCAGCGTCCCCTCCTCCGCCCGCGACAACTTGGCATCACGAACAGGATCTTACCGCTCTGCTGTCTGGTAGAGGTGCGCCTTGTGACCACCGGAGGTGTCCGGCCGAAAATTTTGAGAAGCTGCCATTTTGGGTGCGAAAAGTCCCCGCTCGAGCGTCCCCTCGAGCAGTGGAGGCGCGAAAACCGAAACCCCGCCCCTGTAGAGGAGGAGCCGAAAAAAGACTAAAGGGGACGGATGGCATCTGGCCGCTTGTAAGCCGCGGCTATAAAGGCAGGGACGCCAGGACTCTGCGGCCATACTTGGTTCCTGGAAAGCACCGCTGCACGAGATGTCCCGTCCGTCCGGCACCGCTGAAACCTCAGTGCCATGCCGCGGCCAACGCCCCAACCGACCCGTTACCCCTGTCACCGGTAGCGGGGCTCGCAGCGTCTGTGAGGGAGGGCCCAGACCTGGGGTCCCCAGGCCTTATCTTTGTCACCGCCCTGCCACCGGTCCCGGCTTCCATCCCAGCCGCACCGCCGATGACGATGGCCCCGGCAGTCCGCCCGGCCGCAACGGAGATGACGACGGCTCCAGCAGTCTGCCCGACCGCAACGGCAGCGAAGTACCCGTCCCGTTAACAAATCTGGGCCCGTTCGTGGACTGGGGTCAAGGGGTGTTGCCCACTTCTTAGGGGCAGCATCAGGGCCAGGTTGTTTGGGTGGGTGACTGAAGGACCCATTCCATTGCTATTATTCAAAGTGTTTTATTGTAGTTGCAACGGTTGAAGTGATATGCCTAACGTATGGGAAGATTTGAAATGTATACTGTTTGGTGTTTGTTTTTATATCTTTTCAGTTTAAAAGAGAAAAATAAAACCGGTGGTGGATGGGCAGCCCGCGGACGGTCTGCATTTTACTAAGGGGGAATGTGACGCCCTGGACAAAGCCAGGTCGTCACAGGTACTACAACAACACCCCCCCACCCCCAGCAGTTCCCAGCAGACATCCCCAGTGAGACCTGATTTCCTCCCTCGGGTTCAGACAGACACACCAGGTGGGTGGAGTCAGGCAGATGGAGACGCCCACCCAGGAGTCTAGCTGGTCTGAGGCAAGAAACCACGCAGTGAAGTCCAGGCAGAGGAAGAGAGAGGAGGTCTGCAGAGAGGCAGACGCAGACTGGGGCCTAGGTTGGAGCCTAGGGCCCTCGTGTAGAGAGTCAGGCAGACGGTAGTGGCCATCTGCGGGAGTCGGGAAGACAGTCTTGGTGGAACCGTAGGTAGCCGGGGCTGGGCGGTGGCCCACCGGTACTGAACCGGGCAGCCCGCTGGAAACCGGAGCGCAGGAGGAGCGTACACGAAGGTGAAGCAAAGGACTTACGCTACCAACCTGGGGTCAGGGGAAAAACACCGCAGCCGTCTGTGGGACCCGTCCATCCAGCCGTTTGTTTTACCGGAGACTTTGTATTCATCATTGGCTGAGTGAGTACCACTGTGCCGTGCGGCACCGCGCTGCCCCCGCGACCCTGCACCTCACCAGGCCCCGTAACCCGCCTGCCATCCCTAACCCTCACCGGGCCCCGGGACAACCGCCCCCCTACCCACAGAGGGGAGAAACCACATCCAAGCTGCTTCCTGTCATCGCTCTCGGGATCCCCGTCCAGAGCAGTGGTGGTGTCACAACCTCACCACAACCGTGGGTGGCGTCACGGACAATATCCCTAAACCAAACCACCCCCTTTCACTCACGGTCGAGGAGCGCCGCTCGAGTCCCCAGGATCTGGCCCATCGCTCGAGCCACCACCGAGCAGCAGCAGCAGCTGGACCCGAGCAGTGGGTGAGCGCAGCGTCCCCTCCTCCGCCCGCGACAACTTGGCATCACGAACAGGATCTTACCGCTCTGCCGTCTGGTAGAGGTGCGCCTTGTGACCACCGGAGGTGTCCGGCCGAAAATTTTGAGAAGCTGCCATTTTGGGCGCGAAAATTCCCCGCTCGAGCGTCCCCTCGAGCAGTGGAGGCGCGAAAACCAAAACCCGCGACACCTCATCCTTGTGCCCATCCTGTAGTAATGTGCCCATCCCATGGTAATGCGTCCATCCTTATGCCCATCCTGTAGTAATGTGCCCATGGAGGTCTTCTTGTACTATTGTCCCCTTTATTGGACCTCTTCATGTACCATCTTGGTCCCCTGTTGTGGCATTCTACACACGCGCACACTCATACACACACCCTGACCTGTCCAGCCTCAGCAGGAAACACACATGCACACACAAGAAAACTTTCTTCTCACTTGTCCTCCGTTCCCTTGGCATCCTCTTTCCTCTTTGCTTCATGCAGCCCCCAGGCATGAGGACCCGGTAACGATCGCTGCCACTGTACATTTTGCCACGGCCATGCAGAGTCAAGTGCTCTATAGCAGCCGGCGGCCAATCAGAGTCAAGCATTTGAAGTCATATGTGTCAGTTGCTTATTTTTGATTGGCCAGCTGCAGAATTGAGTTGTGCAGAGAGAGCTTGACTCTGCAGCGCTGGCAAAACGTTCATCTGAAATAAAGCTCTGACAGCTGCAGCACCTGCAGTGGCCGTGATTATTACCAGGTCCGCAGGCTGCAAAAAGAAGCCTCGGGGGCTGCATGCGGCTCACGGGCCACGTGTTTGAGACCTCTGTGAAAGGGAATGAAGATACCCAATGGGGATAGTGATGATTACATCTGTAAAGTGCTGTGGATTTAATAGTGCTATATAAGTGATTAAAATAAATAAATAATAATATAGCCACAATTAGGGTTCACTACCGTAGTTAAAAGTTCAAGGGTTTCTGGTTTGGATGTTTCGCATTTCCTGACCTGAACTCCTAGCTATACCTCTGACCACTTTATACAGTGCCTACAAGTAGTATTCAACCCCCTGCAGATTTAGCAGGTTTGATAAGATGCAAATAAGTTAAGGCCCCGTCACACTAAGCAACATCGCTAGCAACATCGCTAGCAACATCGCTGCTAACGAACAACTTTTGTGACGTTGCTAGCGATGTTGCTGTGTGTGACATCCAGCAACAACATGGCCCCTGCTGTGAGGTCGTTGGTTGTTGCTGAATGTCCTGGGCCATTTTTTAGTTGTTGCTGTCCCGCTGTGAAGCACAGATCGCTGTGTGTGACAGCAAGACAGCAACAACTAAATGTGCAGGCAGCAGGAGCCGGCTTCTGCGGAGGCTGGTAACCACAGTAAATATCGGGTAACCAAGAAGCCCTGTCCTTGGTTACCCGATATTTACCTTTGTTACCAGCCTCCGCCGCTCTCACTGTCAGTGCCGCCTCCTGCTCTGTGCACATGTAGCTGCAAGACACATCGGGTTAATTAACCCGATGTGTGCTGTAGCTAGGAGAGCAATGAGCCAGCGCTAAGCATTGTGCGCTGCTCCCTGCTCTGTGCACATGTAGCTGCAGCACACATCGGGTAATTAACCCGATGTGTGCTGTAGCTAGGAGAGCAGGGAGCCAGCGCTAAGCAGTGTGCGCTGCTCCCTGCTCTGTGCACAAGTAGCTGCAGTACACATCGGGTAATTAACCCGATGTGTGCTGTAACTAGGAGACCAGGGAGCCAGCGCTCAGTGTGCGCTGCTCCCTGCTCTCTGCACGTGTAGCTCCGTGCGCTGGTAACCAAGGTAAATATCGGGTTGGTTACCCGATATTTACCTTAGTTACCAAGCGCAGCATCTTCCACGCGGCGCTGGGGGCTGGTCACTGGTTGCTGGTGAGCTCACCAGCAACTCGTGTAGCGACGCTCCAGCGATCCCTGCCAGGTCAGGTTGCTGGTGGGATCGCTGGAGCGTCGCAGTGTGACATCTCACCAGCAACCTCCTAGCAACTTACCAGCGATCCCTATCGTTGTTGGGATCGCTGGTAAGTTGCTTAGTGTGACTGGACCTTTAGAGCCTGCAAACTTCAAAAAAGAGCAGGATTTATTAACAGATGCATAAATCTTACAAACCAACAAGTTAGGTTGCTCAGTTAAATTTTAATAAATTTTAAACATAAAAGTGTGGGTCAATTATTATTCAACCCCTAGGTTTAATATTTTGTGGAATTACCCTTGTTTGCAATTACAGCTAATAATCGTCTTTTATAAGACCTGATCAGGCCGGCACAGGTCTCTGGAGTTATCTTGGCCCACTCCTCCATGCAGATCTTCTCCAAGTTATCTAGGTTCTTTGGCTGTCTCATGTGGACTTTAATCTTGAGCTCCTTCCACAAGTTTTCAATTGGGTTAAGGTCAGGAGACTGACTAGGCCACTGCAACACCTTGATTTTTTCCCTCTTGAACCAGGCCTTGGTTTTCTTGGCTGTGTGCTTTGGGTCGTTGACTTGTTGGAAGATGAAATGACGACCCATCTTAAGATCCTTGATGGAGGAGTGGAGGTTCTTGGCCAAAATCTCCAGGTAGGCCGTGCTATCCATCTTCCCATGGATGCGGACCAGATGGCCAGGCCCCGTGGCTGAGAAACAGCCCCACAGCATGATGCTGCCACCACCATGCTTGACTGTAGGGATGGTATTCTTGGGGTCGTATTCAATGCCATCCAGTCTCCAAACGTCACGTGTGTGGTTGGCACCAAAGATCTCGATCTTGGTCTCATCAGACCAGAGAACCTTGAACCAGTCTGTCTCAGACTCCTCCAAGTGATCATGAGCAAACTGTAGACGAGCCTTGACATGACGCTTTGAAAGTAAAGGTACCTTACGGGCTCGTCTGGAACGGAGACCATTGCGGTGGAGTACGTTACTTATGGTATTGACTGAAACCAATTTCCCCACTGCCATGAGATCTTCCCGGAGCTCCTTCCTTGTTGTCCTTGGGTTAGCCTTGACTCTTCGGTCAAGCCTGGCCTCGGCACGGGTGGAAACTTTCAAAGGCTATCCAGGCTGTGGAAGTCTAACAGTAGTTCCATAAGCCTTCCACTTCCGGATGATGCTCCCAACAGTAGAGACAGGTAGGCCCAACTCCTTGGAAAGGGTTTTGTACCCCTTGCCAGCCTTGTGACCCTCCACGATCTTGTCTCTGATGGCCTTGGAATGCTCCTTTGTCTTTCCCATGTTGACCAAGTATGAGTGCTGTTCACAAGTTTGGGGAGGGTCTTAATTAGTCAGAAAAGGCTGGAAAAAGAGATAATTAATCCAAACATGTGAAGCTCATTGTTCTTTGTGCCTGAAATACTTCTTAATACTTTAGGGGAACCAAACAGAATTCTGGTGGTTTGAGGGCTTGAATAATAAATGACCCTCTGAATAAACTTTTCACCATTTAAAAAAAAAAAACAAATAAAGAAATAACATTCTTTTTTGCTGCACTGCATTTCACACTTCCAGGCTGATCTACAGTCCAAATGTCACAATGCCAAGTTAATTCCGAATGTGTAAACCTGCTAAATCTGCAGGGGGTTGAATACTACTTGTAGGCACTGTAAGTATCATCTTACTGTCAATGAACAAAATTCAGATACAAAGATGAATAATACCATTATACAAGAGACTAAGGGGGACTTTATACTAGCGATGCCGAGCGTGATAGTACCCGCCCCCGTCGCACATGCGATATGTGGTGATTGCTGCCGTAGCGAACATTATTGCTACGGCAGCTTCACACGCACATACCTGCTCGGCGACGTCGCAGTGACTGCCGAAATATCCCTCCTTCAAGGGGGAGGTGCATTCGGCGTCACAGCGACGTCACCGCGACGTCACTAATTGGCCGGCCAATAGAAGCGGAGAGGCGAAGATGAGCCGGACATAACATCCCACCCACCTTCTCCCTTCCGCATTGCTGTCGGGACGCAGGTAAGGAGATGTTTGTCGCTCCTGCGGGTTTACACACAGTGATGTGTGCTGCCGCAGGAGCGACAAACAACATCGTACCTGCGGTCGACCCAACATTATGAAAATGAACAACGCTACACAGATCACCGATTTTCGACACTTTTGCGATCGTTTATCGGCGCATCTAGGATTTACACGTTGCGAGGTCGTTACAGGCGCCGGATGTGCGTCACTAACGACGTGACCCCAAGGATATTTCAGAAGCGATGTCGCAACATGTAAAGCCCCCCTAATATTTCAGCCAGAAAACAATCAGATAACACCTCCACACAGGGACCATATACCACTAGTAGCAAAAGACACTCTACTACCAACAATAACAACATTGCTACTTGCAAATAACAAAACCTAGGGCATCTTGTTCTATCTCACATAGTCAAAGTGCTTATGCCAACATCTGACCACTTATGGGAATGAAAGTCCCTAATAGCAGTGTCCTCTTTCATATAAGATAGTGTCCCTTGCCACACTATAAACATTGTTCAGGGAAGGTTTCAGCAACATAACAAAGAGTAAAAGATGGTGACTTGTCCTTAACAGATACCACAGGACAAAGTCAGAAGTTTTGTAGAGAGGTTAAGGCCCCATTACACGCAACGACGTATCTAACGATATACCGCCTGGGTCACGGATTCCGTGATGCACATCCGGCATCGTTAGCAACGTCGTTGCTTTTGACACCAACGAGCGGCCGTTAACGATTGAAAATACTCATCAAATCGTCCATCGTTGACACGTCGTTCATTTTCAAAAAATCGTTGGTTGATGAGGACGCAGGTTGTTCGTCGTTCCCGAGGCAGCACACATCACTATGTGTGACACCTCGGGAACGACGAACTACAGCATACCTGTGTTCTCAACGAGCACCGAGGTGGGAGTGACAGAGATGCGGCTGCTCTCCGCCCCTCTGCTTATATTGGCGGCCCACTCTGTGACGTCGCTGTGATGCCGAACGAACCTCCCCCTTTCAGGGGAGGTTGTTCACCGCCCACAGCGACGTCGTTAGGGAGGGCTGTACGTGTGACACGGACAAGTGAGATTGTGCGCCATGGGCAGCGATTTGCCCGTGACGCACAAACGACGGGGGCGGGTGCCATCGCTAGCGATATCGCTAGCGATGTCGCTCCGTGTAAAGCCCCCTTTAGGCCATAGAATTTTAGATAGGTTGCTTTAGGGCTGGTTTTCTATATCTAATCTACAAACATATTTGGTTTCCAATTGATGTTGCGTAACCGCAATCAAACATCATTTCCTTTTCTATAGAATGGAAAGATGCCCACAACAGTATTTCCTGTCTAGCATCTCAGCAGCTTAAAAAAGACAAAAAAGGATGCATGATTTCCATTAATTCTTCACATGACTCAATATATTGCAGAAGCAAGATTCATGCCAAAGGATGGCCACAAGTTTACTCAGACTGAAAGAGTCATAATAGAGAAAGTGTAGCTATAATTGAGAAAGACCATTTAGAAGGGAATTTCCAGGTATCATCCACCATGTATATCTTCTAATAAGGATTTTGAATTGCCCTAACCATGCGGTAAATATCCAAAAGTCAGAAAGACAACACATCACTAAACACTGAATAGCAGCTTAGTCTTGTTTTTATTTATATATATATATATATATATATATATATATATATATATATATATATATATATATATATATAGTGCCTTGCGAAAGTACTAAGCCTCCCTGGGTTTTTCTACCTTTTCCCACATTTCAGGCTTCAAACATAAAGATAAAAATTTTAATGTTATGGTGAAGAATCAACAACAAGTGGGACACAATTGTGAGGTTGAATGAAATTTATTGCTTATTTTATACTTTTTAAAAAAAAAATAACTGAAAATTGGGGTGTGCAATATTCATCGTCCTCTTTAAGTTAATACTTTGTAGCGCCACCTTTTGCTTCGATTACAGCTGCAAGTCGCTTGGGGTATGTGTATCAGTTTTGCTCATCGAGAGACTGAAATTCTTGCCCATTCTTCCTTTGCAAATAGCTGAAGCTGAGTGAGGTTGGATGAAGAGCGTTTGTGAACAGCAGTTTTCAGCTCTTTCTACAGATTCTCGATTGGATTCAGGTCTGGACTTTGATTTGGCCATTCTAACAGCTGGATACGTTTATTTGTGAACCATTTCATTGTAGATTTTGCTTTATGTTTGGGATTATTGTCTTGTTGAAAGACAAATCTCTCCGTCCCAATGGGGAGATAAGGTATGCACACCAGTGACTATGTAAGGGGAATACATGAAATAGCAGAAACTGCTGTGTGAATACTGACTTGAAAAATCCAATAGCTATATGTAAGAGTGAAAATGTGAAAAATGGAATCTGCATTACTGCCGTGAACATATGAATCAAGAGAAATGTAGCTACTGAATTGATCAATGCAATAGAGCCCCAACACTACGCCAAAGTATTTCTCTACGTTGGGGTCCCTAGCTTGTGTGTGTCCTCTCATGCAGTTAAAAAAACTTACCGTGTATGGGAAGCTGAGACCCAGGCTATATATACATATCATGTGGATTGGCAATAGGTGTGGTTGGGGAGGGTTCACAAACGAAAAACTACTAACAAATAAGGAATAACGTTTGGAACACCATTCTAAGTCTGAACTGGGTGCAAAAACCTAAAAAAACATCACTATGGGGAGATAAGGTATGCACACCAGTGACTATGTAAGGGGAATACATGAAATAGCAGAAACTGCTGTGTGAATACTGACTTGAAAAATCCAATAGCTATATGTAAGAGTGAAAATGTGAAAAATGGAATCTGCATTACTGCCATGAACATATGAATCAAAAGAAATTTAGCTACTGAATTGATCAATGCAATAGAGCCCCAACACTACGCCAAAGTATTTCTCTACGTTGGGGTCCCTACCTTGTGTGTGTCCTCTCATGCAGTTAAAAAACTTACAGTGTATGGGAAGCTGAGACCCAGGCTATATTTTTTAACTGCATGAGAGGACACACACAAGCTAGGGACCCCAACGTAGAGAAATACTTTGGCGTAGTGTTGGGGCTCTATTGCATTGATCAATTCAGTAGCTAAATTTCTCTTGATTCATATGTTCATGGCAGTAATGCAGATTCCATTTTTCACATTTTCACTCTTACATATAGCTATTGGATTTTTCAAGTCAGTATTCACACAGCAGTTTCTGCTATTTCATGTATTCCCCTTACATAGTCACTGGTGTGCATACCTTATCTCCCCATAGTGATGTTTTTTTAGGTTTTTGCACCCAGTTCAGACTTAGAATGGTGTTCCAAACGTTATTCCTTAAATCTCCGTCCCAGTCTCAGGTCTTTTGCAGACTAAAACAGGTTTTCTTTAAGAATGGTCCTGCATTTGGCTCCATCCATCTTCCCATCAATTTTAACCATCTACCCTGTCCCTGCTGAACAAAAGCAGGCCCAAACCATGATGCTGCCACCACCATGTTTGACAGTGGGGATGGTGTGTTCAAGGTGATGAGCTGTGTTGCTTTTACGCCAAACACATCGTTTGGCATTGTGCCTAAATAGTTTGATTTTGGTTTCATCTGACCAGAGCACCTTCTTCCACATGTTTGGTGTGTCTCCCAGGTGGCTTGTGGCAAACTTTAAACAACACGTTTTATGGATATCTTTGAGAAATGGCTTTCTCCTTGCTACTCTTCCATAAAGGCCAGATTTGTGCAGTGTACGACTGATTGTTGTCCTATGGACAGACTCTCCCACCTCAGCTGTAGATCTCTGCAGTTCATCCAGAGTGATCGTGGACCTCTTGGCTGTATCTCTGATCAGTCTTCTCCTTGTTTGAGATGAAAGTTTGGATGGTCAGTTAAGTCTTGGTAGATTTGCAGTGGTATGATACTCCTTCCATTTCAATATGATCGCTAGCACAGTGCTCCTTGGGATGTTTAAAGTTTTAGAAATCTTTTTGTAACTAAATCTGGATTTAAACTTCTCCACAACAGTATCACGGACCTGATGCTATCTGCGCTTTAAACAGAACACTGAGACTATCACAGAACAGGTCCATTTATACAAAGACTTGATTACACACAGGTGGCTTATATTTATCATCATCAGTCATTTAGGACAACATTGGATCATTCACAGAACCTCAATGAACTTCTGGAGTGAGTTGCTGCACTGAAAGTAAAGGGGACGAATAATATTGCACGCCCCACTTTTCAGTTATTTATTTTTTAAAAAAGTTTTAAATAAGCAATAAATTTTGTTCAAATTCACAATTGTGTCCCAATTGTTGATTCTTCACCATAACATTAAAATTTATATCTTTATGTTTGAAGCCTCAAATGTGGGAAAAGGTTGAAAAATTGGCACTGTATATATATATATATATATATATATACATATATATATACATATATATATAAATATATATATATATATACATATGTGGCGCCCCTGAATACATCAGGGTGCCACAGGGAACTGCATACTTACCCAGGGTGCAGGGCCTACCCCCCATGGTTCTAGGTAACCAAGAAACTGATGTCACTCTCATCTGCACCTCAAAACCCAATCACCTCATACCAGACACTGCCAGACACACGAGGGGGGTTGGACTAACTGGAAAATGGGCCAGCCACTTGGGAACTGAGCAGACTGTGAGAGGGAGAAGAGAATTAGGCTCTAGAGAGAGAGGAGCTGGGAGAGTGAGCTCCTGGGGAGCTACTGAGGACTGGTTGGGTCGCAAGCGGTGACTCGGGTCCAGAGGAGTCGGGGACCGGTAGCAGGAACATTGGACAAGGGTGTGACGGACGTAGTCTTGGAGGACTGTTGGCACCAGAAAGGCCCAACAGAACTGACCAGTACCGAGCACGACGGGGTACAGGACCCTAGGTCAGGAGCCGATTCAACGTCCTGACAATTCACCTGAGAGGCAGAGGATCTTCAAGGACTTCCCTAGACGCTCAGAGGTTGAGGGCATCAGCACAACAAGGGGGACAGGGGTGTTTCCAGACACAGTAACCCACTGAAGTCCCAAGTGCCAGCCCTCAAGAGCACGGCTACACTACACATAGTGAGCAGGGCCCCCAACAGCTTCAAGCCACGAGGACCACCAACGGACAATAATTGTGCACAGAGACAGGCTCCGAATCACTAAGTGACACCAGTGGGACCGGGTACTTGGACGGGCTCCCGGCAGCGGCAGCTGTACACAGAGACTTTAGTTTACCTACAGCGTGTGTGTCTCCTTTCTAAACCTCATCCAGCACCACAACTACCCGCAGTGAGTATCCTGATCCCTGCACCCTGTTCTCCCAAAGCTGCCAAACCCCTGAGCCCGGGGCCTTCCCTACCTGCGGAGGGACTGACACCTTGCTGCTTAACACCATCTGCCCCGGTACTCCTTCCACCAGCAGCGGTACTCCCATTACCTCAACCCGCAGGTGGCATCACGAACTTATCCCCATTTTACAGATCAAAGTGTCCGCCAAGCCAGGTCCGGACTCCGGACCCCTTGAGCCACGACGATCCCGGATTCGAGCAGCCCGACTAACACCGGGGCGGTACACATACAGTGTGTATATATATATATATATATACATATATATATATTATTTATGGTAATAAATAACAAGCTTTCGAGACTACTCGGGACTCATCATCAGGCTTAGTATATCATACGACATGCCTGATGAAGAGACCTGAATAGTCTCAAAAGCTTGCTATTTATTACATCTTTTCAGTTAGCCAATAAAAGGTATCAACCACTGAGGACTCTCAGTTCTTTTAAACATTTTTTTTCCATGTTGGTGAATTAATAAAGCGACGGATCAAACTATGGTTTAACAAGAAAACATTGGAGCAATATCTGTTTAAGAATTTGATCCCAAGAGGATTGCAAGTACAGATTTATCCATCTTTTGGTAGAGAGGAAGCAGAGTTTACCAATAAATAGGAGAAGATTTGTAATATCAGCTTAAGAATTTTCATGCAAGCAGTCATTGATTATGACAAAGAACATTGGAAAGCCTAGATATAGAATTAGATTGTGTACAAACACAATTTGCAAATACTTGGACTACAGTAGAAATTGAATTGCTCAATCACGTGATTGATCATAAATCTAAAGTTTTGGAGAAAAAAATCAGTTAAGTTAAGAACAAAAAATTACAGCGGTATCTCCTTAATCAGAAAAATAAAACGTATAAATTGAAGTATAAATCATTAAACAGACAGACTAGAAGTTCATCCATCTCTTCAGCAATGTCGACTGAAAGCAAAATTCTACGTGACAACCATTTCTAGAGAAATTTCAATTTGGGGTTCAGCAGGTACACTTAGAACATTTGGTCTCTGCATCAGGGTTTCTGATGGATCCCATTAAGGTAGAGGTTGTCCTTGATTGAGTGCAACCTTGGGAGTAAAGGGGGCTTTACACGCTACGATATCGTTAATGTTTGGTCGCCGGGGTCAAGTTGTTAGTGACGCACATCCGGCGTCATTAACGATATCGCAGCATGTAATACTTACCAGCGACCTTAGGCGACCTCAAAAATGGTGAAAATCGTTCACCATGGAGAGGTCGTCCCTAACTCAAAAATCGTTAAGGGTTGTTTAGCGTTGTGGTTCATTGCTCATGCGGCAGCACACATCGCTATGTGTGACACCGCATGAGCGAGGAACATCTCCTTACCTGCCGCCGGCCCCAATGAGGAAGGAAGGAGGTGGGTGGGATGTTACGTCCTGCTCATCTCCGCCCCTCTGCTTTGATTGGCCAGCCGCTTAGTGACGTTGCGGTGACGTCGCTGTGGTGCCGAACGTCCCTCCCCCTTGAAGGAGGGATTGTTCGGCAGTCACAGCGACGACGACGACCAGGTAAGTATGTGTCACGCTGCGTAGCGATAATGTTCGCTACGGCAGCGATCACAAACAATCGCATGCGCGACGGGGGCGGGTACTTACACGCTCGCTATCGCTAGAAATTGCTAGCGATATCGCTACCGTGTAAAGCCCCCTTTACTCTAAATCATTGCAGGGGTTCTTAGGCTTTGCAAATTATCTGACGTTCATTATAAACTTCTCATAGTCAAGCCTTTAACTGATATGACCAAGAAGGGAACAGACTGCTCCTCCTGGTCTTCTGAGGCTATAAATGCCTTTTCTGACCGGCGTGGGAGTCATTAAAAAATGTAGTGGTGAACTTCCTCTGCAACCATCAAGCATATATGGTTCTAGAGCTATTGGGGAGCGGTGTCATCAGGACATCGTGCTACTTAATGGCCTTTATAAAGAGAAATGGAGCCCAAAATTACTTGCAGACTATTATTGTGGATTAAAAATGAACGCACCTGCAGCTAAATATTCAAGAAAACTGAACAATTTTGTTGCATAAATAAAAAACCTAAAATTTCAATTAAGTAATTTCTGTTAAAAATGAAAATTTTCAACAATTTAACCCTTTAACGACCGCGGGCACTAATATTACGTCCTAGCGGTCATAGTGTTACTGCCCGCGGTCTGCAGCTGGCAGCTTGCCACGATCGGCGAACATCTCAGCTGATTTTCACAGCTGAGATGTGTGCCTGCCAGGCACGAGCAGAATCATTATCTACTCGTGCCGATTAACCCCTTAAATGGCGCTGTCAATATGTGACAGCACCATTATAATGGCATCGGCGGTAAACATTTACTCATCGGCCAATACCGGAAGTCACGTGACGTGATCACGTGACTTCCGGTGGTTGTCATGGTAGCACAGGGTCATGTGATGACTCCTGTAGCTCACATGAATTACTTTTGGTTTCACCCAGCCCGGAGCTGCAGAAAATGAGCATATCTGCTGTTTACAGCTGTATAGCTGTGACCAGCAGATATGGCAGAGCGATCGGATTGTTGATCCATATAGCCCCCTAGGGGGACTAGTAAAATAAATAAAAAAGTTTAAAAAAAAGGTTTTAAAAAAATTAAAAAAATAAATAAACCTAAAAGTTCAAATCACCCCCCTTTCACCCCATTGAAAATTAAAGGGTTAAAAAAATAAAAAATATACACATATTTGGTATTGCCGCATTCAGAAACGCCCGATCTATCAAAGTATAAAATCAATTAATCTGATCAGTAAACAGCGTAGCGGCAAAAAAATTCCAAAGGCCAAAATTACGTTTTTTGGTCGCCACGAATTTTGCGCAAAATGCAATAACAGGCTATCAACACATATCATCTGTGCAAAAATGGTACAGTTAAAAACGGCAGCCTGAGACGCAAAAAATAAGCCATCACTGAGCCATAGATCCTGAAAAATGAGAACACTATGAGTATGGCGTAAAATGTGAGCCACTTTTTTCGGACAAACTTCTGATTTTTTTTTTAACCCCTTATATAAAAGTAAACCTATACATGTTTGGTGTCTACAATCTCGCACTGACCTGAGGCATCACACCCACACATCAGTTTTACCATATAGTGAACACAGTGAATAAAATATCTCCAAAACAATAGTGCTGTAGGACTTTTTTTGCAATGTTTCCGCATTTGGATTTTTCTTGCCGGTTTCCAGTACACTATATGGCAAAACTTATGGTTTCATTTAAAAGTATATCTCGTTCCGCAAAAGAATGAGCCCTCACATGACCATATTGACTGAAAAATAAAAAAGTTACATCTCTCGGAAGAAGAATGGCGAAAAAAAAAACGGAAAGCAAAAAATCGGCTGGTCGTGAAGGGTTTAAGGAGTGTTACTTAAAACCCTTGTCCGATAGAAAAATTCTGAAGGCAGATATGAAATCAGTGGACAAACTACCATAAGAAACAGCCTATTTGATGCTTTAAGCACAGAAAAAGTAAAAAACTTTGTAGGCCAGTGATATTAGATATTGATGATGATTTTAGGAGAAATTGCACAACAAATTATTAGCGATGGGTGATGCGTTCAGGCGCTATACGTATGCTGACCACTGGAGCGAGCATTGCTGTGCTCAGCCCAGTGCGAGCCGCTTGCAGCGTTTGAACGGCTCGCACTGGGGGCAGCAAGAGCAAGATCGGATGTAGTGTGCACCCCAAAAAAAAAAAAAATGGAAAAACTCTGCCGACCTGCCCCCGGAAGTGATCTGTTTATGGCTGTCCGCATGTGGGTGGAGACCCAAGGTGCCCAAATAGTGACCTTTTTGGGGTTCAAGTAAAGTCCGGGTCCCAAACCAAACTTTATCTAAAGTCCCAATCAACCAACCGAACTTCCACAGTTCCTCGCAACTCTACAAATTATGTATTCATTTTTTCCCCCTATTACTCATTGCGTAAATGAAAAATTTTGGCGAAAACAACATGAAAATTTAAATGGGGTTGACATAGGGGGAAGGGTTAGAACAGCTAATGCAGAGATGGGGAAAAATGCATAAAGAGCATGTATACTAATGCCAGAAGTCTCAACAACAGGATTGATGAATTTAGAATTAACTCCTTGCCACAATGAGGTCTATAGTTATGTCCTACTGCAGCTCCCTGATGCTCGGCTCACATCTTTCCTGGGAGATGATGGTTGTGATATTTATCTATCATCTGACTTCAAAAGAGGAGCTCCACCCACAGCTGTTAACATGTTACATGCCATTGCAATCTCTGACAGCAGTATTTACACCATACCAGCAGGGGGCGCGCTGTTTTAATTGCCCATCAGCACCTTTCTGACATGATCATGGGGCACCAATGGGTTGCCATGAAGGCCAGGTGTCTGCTGAATTTCCTTTGTCTGTCATTGTCTGTCATGATGGTTCTCTTATGAACACCAGCTTCTTGCTACTGCTGCAGATAGTACAAGCAATCAGATGAACCAGATGAACAGGTTCAAGTTCCCTAATTGGAACATCAAGTAACGTGAACAGTAAATAAAAAAAGTTTTTAAAAATGTGAAAAAATATAAAATCCCCTCCATTAAAAATAAAAAAATAAAACAATACACAAATATGGTATCATTATGTCCATAAAAGTTGGGTGTATCAAAATATCAAATTAACCTGATATGTAAACTCTGTAATGACAAAAAAAAATCAAAATGCCAGCATTTTTCAGCCGTTGCAATACCACAAAAATATGCAAGAAGCGGCGATCAAAAGATTATATCTACCCCAAAATCTAATATATAAAGCTGAGTGTATGTACAGTATGTATGTATGTGTGTATGTCCGCTAAAGGAATCCGCACCGTCGCATTTACAATCACAACATTTTGGACAGACACCCCATGTGACTCAGGGAACGTCATAGACTATGTTTTGACAGGAAAATTTAACCCCGCGCTTTACAGTTACACTCCAAAAATCCTGTCTCCATTAAAGTCAATGGAGATAGGAGCTACAGGTTATTAATAGGAGCTGTGAATGGTTGCTATAGGAACAAAATAAATTGTTAGTATAAGAAGCTTATGTGTGAGATAATAAGATGTCGGTGGGGAGATGGATAGAGAGACACAGAAAGAGACAGACAGAGAGACAGAGACTGACAGACAGGGAAAGAGAAAGAGAGAAAGAGACAGTCAAAGAGACAGAGAGACAGACAGAGACAGACAGGGAAAGAGACAGAGGGGGAAAGACAGAGGGGGAAAAGAGACAGACAGGGGAAAAGGGACAGAGGGGAAAAGGGACAGAGGGGGAAAGAGACAGAGGGGGGAAAGAGACAGAGGGAGGAAGAGACAAAGGGGGGAAGAGACAAAGGGGGGAAGAGACAAAGGGGGAAAGAAACAGAGGGGGAAAGAAACAGAGGGGGGGAAGAGACAGACTGGGAAAGAGACAGAGGGGGAAAAGAGACAGAGAGGGAAAAGAGACAGAGAGGGAAAAGAGACAGAGGGGAAAAGAGACAGAGGGGAAAAGAGACAGAGGGGAAAAGAGACAGGGGGAAAGAGACAGAGACAGAGGGGGAAAGAGACAGAGGGGGAAAGAGACAGAGGGGGAAAGAGACAGAGGGGGAAAGAGACAAAGGGGGAAAGAGACAGAGGGGGAAGAGACAAAGGGGGGAGAGACAGAGGAGGGAAAGAGACAGAGGGGAAAAGAGACAGAGGGGAAAAGAGACAGAGGGGAAAAGAGACAAAAGGGGGGAAGAGACAGAGGGGAAAATAGACAGAGAGGAAAAGAAACAGAGGGGGGAAAAGACAGACTGGGAAAGAGACAGACTGGGAAAGAGACAGACTGGGAAACAGACAGAGACAGAGGGGAAAGAGACAGAGGGGAAAAGAGACAGAGGGGGAAGAGACATAGGGGAAAGAGACAGAGGGGGAAAGAGACAGAGGGGGAAAGAGACAGAGGGGGGAAAGAGACAGAGGGGGAAAGAGACAGAGGGGGAAGAGGGACAGAGAGGGAAAGAGACAGAATGGGAAAGAGACAGAGACAGAGGGGAAAAGAGACAGAGGGGAAAAGAGACAGATGGGAAAAGAGACAGAGGGGGGAAAGAGACAGAGGGGGAAAGATACAGACTATGAAAGAGACAGAGACAGAGGGGGAAAGAGACAGAGGAGAAAAGAGACAGAGGGGGAAAAGAGACAGAGGGGGAAAGAGACAGACCTGGAATGAGACAGACAGACACAGAGATAGAGAGACAAACAGAGAGACTGATACAGAGACAGATAGAGAGATAAACACAGAGAGACAGACATGGATAGAGACTGACACACAGACAGACAGGGAAAGAGACAGATAAACAGACAGAGCCATACACACAGACAGAGACAGACACACAGACAGAAAGAGATAGACAGACGCAGACCGACAAAGAGACAGTTACTATCCCGGGCAACGCCTGGGTACTACAGTTAGTGTAATCAATAAAAATGAGGGCTCTGGACACTAAAGACAAGCCCTCAAGTAGCCCCATCGATTGAAAATCGAGATCCTTACGGTTCTCAGAATCCAGTGACATAAAAAGATTTTTTTATTTGTTAACCTACAAAAAGAGATTTCATTTTCTAGAATTAATGTTTATACTATATCAAAATAAAATTATTATGAAGGACAACTGTGATTATATACTAATAGGAAATTTATTGGTATAAATAATAAACAAAAAAGTATTTTTAGATCAATATAAATACCGGTAGATATAAAAAAAATGACAGAGTAAAATATGGAAGAGAATGGTAGGGGATTTATAGAGGAGATCCTTAATTCCCTAAAATATAAATAGTGGCACCCCTATCTGTACATTACCAAGGCAAAATTAGTATAAATAAATAGTAATCAGTAATTGGCAATGGAAATTTGACCCAAAATATGAATCATCAGCACATAGTCAAATAGAAATAGACATCAGTATAGTTGAAAATAATACACAATAACAGACAATAGTCTAGAGTTGATATGCATGTAAAATATAAACCAGAGATCCATAGTCACAGAGTAATAGACATAAAAATATCAATTAATAGTACACAGGTGCATATTAGATAAACTAAGATAAACTATTTGAGGACGATGGTCCACATATAACATTGAAGGAGCTGATCAAGCCTAAATGAAAATGCTAATGCAGAAATTACCTTGGGACAAGGTGAGATATAGCCAAGGGGAGTACAAAATGGGACCCAGAATCACCTTGATGCGCGTTTCACCACTTAGGGCTTTGTCAGGAGGCGTGGCATAGTAAAAAAATGGGCGCATTTTAAAGATCATGCACTAAGTGGCTGACATATTGTTGCGTGCCCATGCATTTTGCCCCACCCCCTGTGATGACGTGGCAGCCTCATGTGAAGCATAATGACAACGAGGACACATAAATGCGCCTTTCACCTGGACAAAGCAGCGGCAATGCCTGCAGGGGGTGCAGACATCGCATGTGTATAGCACATATGTGATAGTAATAGTAGAATATGAAGCCAACCAGCACTCTTTACTAGTGATCAGCGGACCTGACTGTAAAATTCTGGATTCATGTGGTTTCAAAAGTACTGGAGTGCGGGGGCTGGGCCCAGAGTCCTCAGGGAACTCCGGGTAATGATTCGGATCTGGCAACTTGGGGAATAAAAAATATATAGAAAAGTAAAGAAAATAAGAATCAAACAAGCTATTTATACTTACCGAGTCTCTGGCACAGCTTCAAGCAGCTACTACCGGGGCAGCTCATTATTGTTTACCCATATTCACTGCTAAGGCAGTCCTGACATTTATGATTGGTTGCAGTCAGATGCATCCCCAGCCTGTGTGACACCGTGTCTGGCTGCTTGCAATCACAAATGCCATGATAAAGATGACAGTTGGGAGCTGGTATTTTCAGGCTGAGGAGACTCATGGTTATTGCCCCCCCACCCTAAAAATAGCAGCCTGCAGCCACCCAGGATTTTCGCATCCATTAGATGTGACAATCCCGGCACTTTACAAGGCTCATCCCGATTGCCCTGGTGCAGTGGCAATCGGGGCAATAAGGGGTTAATAACAGCTCACAGCTGCTACTAAGCCTTAGATTAGTAATGGAAGGTGTCTATGAGACCCTCCCCAAAATACTAATCTGTAAGTGAAAAGAAATAAACATAAACACTGAAAAAATTCTTTATATGAAATAAAATACAAAAAAACACCCTCTTTCACCCATTTAGTAATAAAAAACACCCAGGTCTGACATCATCCACATGAGGTCCCACCACGATCCCAGCTCTGCTACATACATATTGAAGGCACAGTGCATGCTGATAGAACGTGACCATTCACTGTGAGCTTCAGGCAGAGAATGAGTTGTGTGATGAGTGGTGACATCACTCAGGTTATTTGCTGTAGACATTTTAGCACCAAATTTGTATCTCTTGGCAAAAGAAATGCAGTTCTCGGCCAGGAGATGCAGGTCTGTGAACTCAGTGAATTTACTGAGGTCACCTGAAGTCAGGTTACCTGCGATCACAGGTGGAGAACAGTGGGAACCTCCAACTGTGACCACAAATACGCTGAGTGACGTCATCACTCATCGTGTCGCTCAGTCTCTGCCTTAAGCTCATAGCGAAGGGGTCATGTTCTATGGCCGCCCACTGTCACTTCAGATGTAGCATAGCTGGAATCATCATGCGTCATGGGACCTTGTGTGGATTACGTCAGATCTGGATGATTTGGGGGTTAATAAATGGGTGAAAGAGGGTGTTTTTTGTATTTTATTTCAAATAAAGGATTTTTCAGTGTTTCTTTATTTCTTTTCACTTACAGATTAGTAATGGTGCGGTCTACACATTACTAATCTAGGGCTTAGTGGCAGCTGTGGTGGTCTGTAGCCTATGACTATATGCTTTTCTGCCCTGGGTATCATTATATGGGGGACCGTACAACAAGTTTTTTTCTATTTAGCTTTACACCATGATAGGGACCTGCATACGGCGTCTGTGATTGGTTGCAGTTTGACTCTCTGTCACTCAGACTGGGGGCGCATCTGGCTGCAACCAATCAGAGACAAGGCGACTGACAGTGGGCGGGGGAAGCAGTGATTATGGAAGAGCAATAATGACCAGCCCCAGAAGTAGAATGAGCAGCCGCGGGAGCAGTTGCAGCTGCGCCGGAGACTCAGTAAGTATACCACACTTGCTCCAATCCCCCTAACCCTTCTACCACCATTTTTAAGTGCCAAATTCTGATCTCTATAGGTTTATATGAGGACCAGCCTCCGACCAGATATCCGGGATCCATTTCGGCCAGAGCTGTTTTGGTTTTTTTTAATCCGGTGTCTCTGGAGCCATTTTTGAACATGACAAAACCAGGTTGTATGTTGCTTCTGCTGCTGTCAACAGCCTGCATGGCTTAAACATGCTACTATGGTCTGCAGGGTCTCTGGACTTGTTTCCCATTGAGCACATATAAGATGTCTTTGATTGGCAATTGCAAAGGGAGCTGCCAGCAGAGGATCTTGATGATTTGCATGCCCAAGTGCATTCAGCATAGCAGAACATTCCTAAAAAAAATTAATAACCTCATTGATAGCATCCAAGGCGTGAAAGTGTGTGTTTTTTTGTGCATGGTGATCGTACTCAATATTCAATAAATTGAGATGTTTGGAAAATTTTGTTTCCATTTTTCAGCAACTGAATTTTATTAGCATGTCTATCGATACTGTGATTTCCAAAATTCCATGACTTTTCCTTTTTGGTGTTTCAATTCCAATGTTGAGGAATATATTTTAGTGGTGATATTACTGGCTACCTCACTACAGCTATTGCTTTACACAGAAAAGCAATATAACAACAGATCTTCCCTTTCATGTGAGGGAAATAATGATTTTAGTAAGTCCATCAAATAGAAATGATCAATAAAATAAAAGATTTCTGTAAAAGTAGCATATTGAAGTGTTTTGGCAATAAACCACAGTAATATAATAAAAATATAATGGTAGCATGTGCAGTGTTCACATTGTATTTAATTTACAGGGTTCACTACTTTAAGTCCATGTGGGTTTTTACTGAAGAATCTGTAAGCTCGGGTGGTAGGGTCCTGGCTTTTATGAGGATTTAGTCATTGTAAGTTTGATCTGATTTCTGTTATGCCAAGCACTTGGTAGAGTGTCTACTGCTCTCATGTACATTTCTCAAAATGTTGTATCCCTCTTTCAGGTGTTTGATAATGTCTGCTTGAAAGATGGAATAGGAATCCCCATCTGTACTTATTTTGTCCTTTTTATAAGGCAGTAGTGACTAGCTACATAAGCCAATACTGGGTTGTGGAATTCAAATTTCCAAAGAATTGAACTGAATCAAGGATTATGAAGAGTGAGCTGCTACCAGTAGTTGGTGTTCTATCTCAAAGTGATATAGCTTGAAGATAATGTCTCTTGGTGTGTTCTGGCCCCTTGGTTGCCCTACTTCTCTATAAATGAGATTCATTTTAAATACTATGTTAAGGTCGGCCTGTATTAGTAGATATTGAAAGAGGTTGAGGACAGAATTCTTAAAGGTTGGTATATTCCCTTAGATCCTGTTCTTAAAGAATTTCTCCGGTAATAACAAAAATAAGAAGTAAAAGAAATCTCATTATATAAAAAAAATCCTAAATACTGTACATTTAAACAGCAAATCATAATCATTTTGTCTTGGGAGTCAATATATTTAGAATTAAAATGGCTGCCATATTAAATTAGCAGAAGGCTGTCCTAGAATGTTATGACAGGATCCCATGATCATATGAAATAGAAGCTCAGCCCCCCTTCAGGAGTAGGATTCATCAGAAGGTTGCATTTGCATAGAGTGACTGCAGACTGTCATCCCAAGCCTCATTTACGGCTATGTGCGAACGTTGCGTTTTTTCTAGCAATTTGGTTGCGTTTTAAACTGTACCGTGTCAATGACAAAATGCATGTGTTTTGCTTCCACAGTAAAGTCTTTGAGAAGTCAAAATTTACATGTGCATGTTGCTTTTTTTAGGCAGCATTTTGTTTGACAAATATTTATCAAAATCGTTGCGTAAAAAAGAGCAGCATGTTCACTCTTCATTGCGTTTTATGAACATTTTCCACCCATTGAAATGAATGAGGTGTGTCAAAACGCAACCAAAATGTTTAGCTGTTCATTTGCACTGCATTTTGGTTGCAATTTGCATCCGTTCTTGTCAACAAAAATGCAAGTCTCTCAGTCTCTCGCTATGTCAGTCTCGTTCTCTCTCTCTCTGTCGGTCTCTCCCTCCCCCTCCCTCCTTCATACTCACAAATCACCGGCGTGGCTGTCACACTGCTTCCCCCACCCATCGGCGCCTATGATTGACTGCAACCAATCCCAGCCGCCAGTAGGCGGGTCTATATTGTGCGATAAAATAAATAAATAATTTTAAAAAATGACGTGTGGTCCCCTCCAATTGATTCCCAGCCAAGATAAAGCCTCACAGCTTCTGGCTGGTATTCTCAGACTGGGGAGGCCTATCGTTTTTAGGCTGCCCCGAAGCCTAAAAATATCAGCCAGCAGCCGTCCGTAGTTGCCGAAACCCATTAGATTCGACAGTCCCGGGACCTTACCCGACTCTTCCCGATTACTCTGGTGCGGTGGCAATCAGGGTAATAAGCAGTTAATGACAGCAAATAGCTGCCACTAAGACCTAGGTTAATCATAGCAGTCGTCTATGAGACACCCCACATGATTAATCTGTAAGTGAAAGTAAATAAACACATACACCCAAAAAATCCTTTATTTGGAATAATAAAAACAAAAACCACCCTATTTGCCCACTTTATTAACCTCAAAATACCTCTCCAGGTCTGACATAATCCACATGAGGTCCCACGTCGCTTGCAGCTCTGCTACATCAAAAGCTCACAGCGAGCAGCCATAGAGCACAACCGCTCGCTGTGGACTCCACGCAACAGCTGAAGTGAGTCACGCTATCAGCGATGACCTCACTCAGGTTACCCGTGGCCACAGCTGGAGTCCTCCACCTGTGACAGCAAGTCACCTGAGAGACTGAAGTGAGCCACGTGATCAGCGGGACGTCACTCCAGTGATTTGCGGTCACAGGTGAGTCCTTCATCTGTGACCACAAATCAGGCCGCGACACAGAGGCAGAGCCGCACGATGAGAAAGAACTCGGGTGAAGCTCTGATGTCACAGATGCGGGCCCCGCACTACTTCCTGGATCGCAGCACTGATGTCGAAGGTTCACCCGAGTTCATGATAGCACACAAGAGACAGAGCAGCGCGATGACAGTGAACTCGGGTGAAACTCTGATGTCACAGCTGCGGGCCCCGCACTACTGCCTGTATCGCGGCACTGACCTCAGAGGTTCCCCCGAGTTCATTCTCATCACATAGCTCTGTCTGCTGTCAGTCATGCTATCTATTCTTTCTATGTATTTTTTCTATCTATCCCTTTATCCATGTATTCTAGCTATCAAATCCTATCCTATCATATTTTATTTCTCCTTTAAAAACGCAATGTCAAAAACGCAGCCCAAACGCAGGGAAAATGCAGTGAAAACACATCGAAAACGCATGCATTTTTACTGCTTTTTTTTGTCAAACGCAGTGTTTACATTTGTCAAGAGTGTGCCAGAGGGTGATTTTTTGTTGTCAAACCAGAACGCAGGATGCCAACATAGCCTTATGCGCATGTTGCGTTATAGCATGCATTTACGCTGCGTATTGCACTGCAGCGTAAATGCATGCGTCCTGCTTCCCTTGCACAATCTATGAAGATTGTGCATGAGACGTGCGCACAATGCTTTTAAGAACGCAGCGATTTGGGTGCTAAAATTTTGACCCAAATCCTTGCGTTCCTAAAAGCAGCATGTCAATTAATTCTGCGATTTGGATGCAGCTCTCACTCTGTCTATGGTGGGGCTGCAGCCAGAGCACATGAAATCGGATTTATTTAACAAAAAAACTGCATTCATTATGCAGTCTTTCTGCAGTGATTTGATGCGCACATGTGCTGTCAAATCACTGCAGAAGATTATGCAGTTACGTGCGCATGAGCCCTTAATCTGTTTAGCCTGGTATCTAAACTATTGTAGCTTTCTCACTACTAATATTATGATGATATTTGTGTTATCCTTACTTACATCTGTAATACAAGGCAAATGTGATTAAGAAACTTTCTGTTTGTATAATTGTATGCTTAGTTTAGAACTTTCATTTTACAATGTATTTTCCTAGCTTCTTATTCTATATTATAGCAAGAGTTAATCTGTTCACATTCCTCTGTAGTTTATGAAATACTAAACTTGGGAGGAGTGTGTGTGGGCTAGGAGAAGGCAAATGCTGGGAGATTCCCTTGTTCTGTGAAAAGGAGTTTTGGGTGTCATCTTCCTATCATCACACCACATTGTCTTTTATCACACCACTATGACGAACTAAACTTAGTTTCCACATTTGATATTACATGGGACAAACTTCTACACCACCTTCTTTGCTGAAATTACACTTTCATTTCTTTAGGCTGTAGAATTTGTTTCATCTCGGGGAAACTACTCTTTCTTAGAGAATCAATTCCAAAAACCCACAGAAACCAAAATATGTTTTTTTTGGGAGGGTTTATACAATGCAAACTTTCAAGTGTATAGTCATTTTCTAATTTTACATATTTAAAAAATCCTTTTATGTTCCTTTAAAATTAGTAAATCAGTATATCAGTGTATCTGTGGACACACACATATATATATGTGTGTATCGCCCGGGTTAAAAACTGCTGTTAACAAAATAGAATGTATTAACAAAAATGTATTCTGCACACAAAAACCACAAAACAAATAGACAGAAATGTAATTATTAAATTGTTGCCTATATTAACCAATCAGAGCACAGATTAATTAACTAAAGCAAAATAGAAGCTAAGCTGTGATTGGTTGCTATTGACAGCCTGATAAATCTCCAGGCAACAGAAAGCCCTCCCCCTTGACAGTATATATTAGCTCACACTTACACATATAGACAGGTCATGTGACTGACAGCTGCCGTATTTCCTATGTGGTACATGTGTTGTTCTTGTAGTTTGGATGCTTATTAATTAGATTTTTATTTTTGAAGGATAATACCAGACTTGTGTATGTTTTAGGGCGATTATGTGGTGAGGTTGGTGTATGTGTGGTGAAATGTGTGCTGAGGGTGGTATATGTGTTCAAGCACGTGGTAGTGTGTGGCGCATTTTGTATGTGTGTTCATATCCCCGAGTGTGGTGAGTATCCCATGTCGGGGCCCCACCTTAGCAAATGTACGGTATATACTCTTTGGCGCCATCGCTCTCATTCTTTAAGTCCCCGTTGTTCACATCTGGCAGCTGTCAATTTTCCCCCAACACTTTTTGTTTCACTTTTTCCCCATTATGTAGATAGGGGCAAAATTGATTGGTAAATTGGAACGCGCGGGGTTAAAATTTTGACTCACAACATAGCACCCGGCGCTGCCCGGGATAATAACTGTCTCTCTGTTTCTCTCCCATTCTCTGTCTGTCTCCCCATCTGTATATATCTCTCTGTCTCTCTCTCTCTATCTCTTTGTCAGTCTGTCTCTTTCCCTGTCTGTCTCTGACTGTCTCTGTCTATTTCCCTGTCTGTCTATCTATCTCTTTCCCTGTCTGTCTATCTATCTCTGTCGCTTACCCTGTCTGTTTCTTTCCCTCTCTTTCCCTGTCTCTTTCCCTGTCTGTCTCTTTCCCTCTCTTTCCCTGTCTGTCTCTTTCCCTGTGTCTGTGTTTTTGTCTGTCTTTACCTGTCTGTGTCTGTCTCTTAACCTGTCTCTCTCTTTCCCTCTCTTTCCCTGTCTGTCTCTTTCCCTGTCAGTCTGTCTTTGTGTCTGTCTCTTTGTGACTGTCTCTTACCCTGTCTATGTTTGCCTCTTTCCCTGTCTGTGTCTGCCTCTTTCCCTGGCTGCATTGTGACACGCCAACATTCCATATAAGGGCGTGGCTGCGCATTCTTCTGAAGTTCTGGCTGCACTGTGGCTCCCAGCTCCATTCGCTTTAATGGAGGCAGGTTTTTTGGTGAATAACTGTAAAGCGCGGGGTTAAAATTTCCCCTCAAAACATAGCCTATGACACTCTCGGGGTCCAGAAGTGTGAGTGTGCAAAATTTTGTGGCTGTATCTGCGACAGTGCTGATGCCAATCCCGGACATACACACACACACACACACACACACACTCACACACACACACACACATACACACATTCAGCTTTATATATTAGATATATATCTAATATATAAAGCTGAATGTGTGTATGTGTGTGTATATGTGTGTATGTATGTGTGTATGTATGTCCAGGGTTGGCATCTGCACCGTCGCAGCTACAGCCACAAAATTTTGCACACTTACACTTCTGGACCCTGAGAGCGTCATAGGCTATGTTTTGAGGGGAAATTTTAACCTCGCGCTTTACAGTTATTCGACAAAAAACCTGCCTCCATTAAAGAGAATGGAGCTGGGAGCCACAGTGCAGCCAGAACTTCAGCAGCCACGACCTTATATGGAATGTTGGTGTGTCACAATGCAGCCAGGGAAAGAGACAGACACAGACAGGGAAAGAGGCAGACACAGACAGGCTAAGAAACAGACATAGACAGGGTAAGAGACAGACACAAAGACAGACACAGACAAAGAGACAGACTGACAGAGAAAAAGACAGACAGGGAAAGAGAGGGAAAGAGAGAGACAGGTTAAGAGACAGACACAGACAGGTAAAGAGACAGACAAAAAGACAGACACAGGGAAAGAGACAGACAGGGAAAGAGAGGGAAAGAGACAGACACTGAAAGAGACAGAGATAGATAGACAGACAGGGAAATAGACAGAGACAGTCAGAGACAGACAGGGAAAGAGACAGACAGACAAGGAGATAGAGAGAGACAGAGAGATATACAGAGGGGGAGACAGACAGGGAATGGGAGAGAAAATGAGAGACAGTTACTATCCCGGGCAGCGCCGGTTGCTATGTTGTGAGGTGAAATTTTAACCAAGCGTGTTCCAATTTACCAATCAATTTTGCCCCTATCTACATAATGGGGAAAAAGTGAAACGAAAAGTGTTGGGGGCAAATTGACAGCTGCCAGATGTGAACAAGGGGGACTTAAAGAATGAGAGCGATGGCGCCAAAGAGTATATACCGTACATTTGCTAAGGTGCGGCCCCGACATGGGATACTCAACACACTTGGGGATATGAACACACACACAAAATGCGCCACACACTACCACGTACTTGAACACATATACCACCCTCAGCACACATCTCACCACACATACACCAACCTCGCCACATAATCACCCTAAAACAAACACAAGTCTGGTATTATCCTTCAAAAATAAAAATCTGATTAATAAGCAGCCAAACTACAAGAACAACAAATGTACCACATAGGAAATACGGCAGCTGTTAGTCACATGACCTGTCTATTATGTGTATGTGTGAGCTAATATATACTGTCAGGGGGGAGGGCTTTCTGTTGCCTGGGGATTTATCAGGCTGCCAATAGCAACCAATCACAGCTTAGCTTCTATTTTGCTACAGTTAATTAATCTGAACTCTGATTGGTTAATATAGGCAACAATTTATTAATTACATTTCTATCTGTTTGTTTTGTGGTTTTTGTGAGCAGAATACATTTTTGTTAATACATTCTATTTTGTTAACAGCAGTTATTAACCCGGGCGAAGCCGGGTAGTACAGCTAGTATATATATATATATATATATATATATATATATATATATATATAATATATAAAGCTGAATGTGTGTATGTATGTGTGTGTGTGTGTATGTGTATGTGTGTGTGTGTGTGTGTATGTCCGGGATTGGCATCCGCACCGTCAAAGCTACAGCCACAAAATTTTGCACACTCACACTTCTGGACCCCGAGAGCGTCATAGGCTATGTTTTGAGGGGAAATTTTAACCCCGCGCTTTACAGTTGTTCGCCAAAAAACCTGCCTCCATTAAAGCAAATGGAGCTGGGAGCCACAGTGCAGCCAGAACTTCAGAAGAATGCGCAGCCACGCCCTTATATGGAATGTTGGCATGTCACAATACAGCCAGGGAAAGAGACAGACACAGACAGGGAAAGAGGCAGACACAGACAGGGTAAGAAACAGACATAGACAGGGTAAGAGACAGACACAAAGAGACAGACACAGACAAAGAGACAGACTGACAGGGAAAGAGACAGACAGGGAAAGAGAAGGAAAGAGAGAGACAGGTTAAGAGACAGACACAGACAGGTAAAGAGACAGACACAGACAAAGAGACAGAGACAGATACAGGGAAACAGACAGACAGGGAAAGAAAGGGAAAGAGACAGACAGGGTAAGAGACAGACAAAGACAGGTAAAGAGACAGACAAAAAGACAGACACAGGGAAATTGACAGAGGGAAACAGGGAAAGAGACAGACAGGGAAAGAGAGGGAAAGAGACAGAAAGGGAAAGAGACAGACAGGGAAAGTGACAGAGATAGACAGACAGACAGGGAAAGAGATAGATAGATAGATAGATAGACAGATGAAGAAAGAGACAGAGACAGTCAGAGACAGACAGGGAAAGAGACAGACAGACAAAGAGATAGAGAGAGACAGAGAGATATATACAGAGGGGGAGACAGACATTATAATTACATTTATATCTATTTGTTTTGTGGTTTTTGTGTGCAGAATAAATTTTTGTTAATACATTCTATTTTATTAACAGCAGTTATTAACCCGGGCGAAGCCGGGTAGTACAGCTAGTATATATACAGTGAGGTCCAGAAATATTTGGACAGTGACACAATTTTCGCGAGTTGGGCTCTGCGTGCCACCACATTGGATTTGAAATTAAACCTCTACAACAGAATTCAAGTGCAGATTGTAACGTTTAATTTGAAGGTTTGAACAAAAATATCTGATAGAAATTGTAGGAATTGTACACATTTCTTTACAAACACTCCACATTTTAGGAGGTCAAAAGTAATTGGACAAATAAACCAAACCCAAACAAAATATTTTTATTTTCAATATTTTGTTGCGAATCCTTTGGAGGCAATCACTGCCTTAAGTCTGGAACCCATGGACATCACCAAACGCTGAAATGCATGCTCAATTGGGTTAAGATCTGGTGATTGATTTGGCCATTGCAGAATGTTCCGCTTTTTTGCACTCATGAACTCCTGGGTAGCTTTGGCTGTATGCTTGGGGTTATTGTCCATCTGTACTATGAAGCGCCGTCCGATCAACTTTGCGGCATTTGGCTGAATCTGGGCTGAATGTATATCCCGGTACACTTCAGAATTCATCCGGCTACTCTTGTCTGCTGTTATGTCATCAATAAACACAAGTGACCCAGTGCCATTGAAAGCCATGCATGCACATGCCATCACGTTGCCTCCACCATGTTTTACAGAGGATGTGGTGTGCCTTGGATCATGTGCCGTTCCCTTTCTTCTCCAAACGTTTTTCTTCCCATCATTCTGGTACAGGTTGATCTTGGTCTCATCTGTCCATAGAATACTTTTCCAGAACTGAGCTGGCTTCATGAGCTGTTTTTCAGCAAATTTAACTCTGGCCTGTCTATTTTTGGAATTGATGAATGGTTTGCATCTAGATGTGAACCCTTTGTATTTACTTTCATGGAGTCTTCTCTTTACTGTTCACTTAGAGACAGATACACCTACTTCACTGAGAGTGTTCTGGACTTCAGTTGATGTTGTGAACGGGTTCTTCACCACCAAAGAAAGTATGCGGCGATCATCCACCACTGTTGTCATCCGTGGACGCCCAGGACTTTTTGAGTTCCCAAGCTCACCAGTCAATTCCTTTTTTCTCAGAATGTACCCAACTGTTGATTTTGCTACTCCAAGCATGTCTGCTATCTCTCTGATGGATTTTTTCTTTTTTTTCAGCCTCAGGATGTTCTGCTTCACCTCAATTGAGAGTTCCTTAGATCGCATGTTGTCTGGTCACAGCAACAGCTTCCAAATGCAAAACCACACACCTGTAATCAACCCCAGACCTTTTAACTACTTCATTGATTACAGGTTAACGAGGGAGACGCCTTCAGAGTTAATTGCAGCCCTTAGAGTCCCTTGTCCAATTACTTTTGGTCCCTTGAAAAAGATGAGGCTATGCATTACAGAGCTATGATTCCTAAACCCTTTCTCCGATTTGGATGTGAAAACTCTCATATTGCAGCTGGGAGTGTGCACTTTCAGCCCATATTATATATATAATTGTATTTCTGAACATGTTTTTGTAAACAGCTAAAATAACAAAACTTGTGTCACTGTCCAAATATTTCTGGACCTAACTGTATATATATATATATATATATATATATATATATAACGACCCTGGACTATCGGGTCGTCACAGGGTATTGCACAATCTGCCCTCCCGTGCAGTATTCACCTCCTTCTTGGTTTAGGGTCCCTAACTACATGGTGTTGCCTACATCAGCTAATCAAATCCTAGATACACCCTGCACCACACCCACCAAACACACCAGTGGACGGCTTGAGTGAAATAGAGTCGCCCTCCTGGGGGGTTGGAGAAGGGAGGTCAGGAGTGTCAAGAGGAGAGAGTTGGGTCTGAGAAGTGAAAGTGAGAGGAGGTCAGGAGCAGGGCTCCTGGAAAGAAATCTAGGTGCCAGACGGTGGTCTGGGCCTAAGGGAGCTGGGCCCCCGGTCGCAGGGGATCGTGGCAAGGGGCACGGATCTGTTGAGGAGGACAGCCGGCGGCCTTGCACCATCACTGGGCTGGGACCAAGGCACGACGGGGTACGTGGACCCTAGATCGGGGAGTAGCTTCAAGCAACCCGATCATTTACCCAAGGAAAACAGAGACTTCAAGAGCCATTCCCACCCGCTCCAAAATCGGGGCATTAGCGCAACGAGGGGGATAGGACTTTCCAATTCAAAACGGTCCAGAAAATCTCAAGTGTGAGCCCTGAGAGCAAGCTCCCACACTTAGCCATAGTGGGGAGCGGGACCCGGCAAGTTTCACACTACCGGGACCACCAAAGAAGTAAACTTAGTGCCAGGAGGCAGGTCATGGATCACCAGGCAGCTCCATTGATGATGAGACCCGAACTAAGCTCCCCTCAGCAGAAGCGGTGTCCAGAGACTTGCTTGATCAGTTGTCGGTGTCAGCTTAATGGACTGAGTGAGTACAACAGTGACCCCCTTGCATCCAACGGCACTCTCCCTACCATCACCGAGTCCCGGGGCATTCCTCCCTATCCGTGGAGGGTCACAAAACCTGGCTGTCCCATTCCATCATCCCCGGGTACTCCCAACTGCAGCGATGGTACTCCTTATTACCACATACCACGGGTGGCGTCACAAACTCTATAAAATCCCTTGTAAATAACCTTCATTTGAGTGGCCGCACGAGCCACTGAGAACTCGGATCCGAGCAGCTGGCTGCTGGCACGGGGGCGGTACACATATATATATATATATATATATATATATATATACAGTATATATATATATATGTTATTATATAGGCTCATGCCTATAAAATAGTAATCAAACAGCTTAAAATGAGCATTTTAACATGTTAAATAATGGCAGCATGTACACTAGATCATGGACGAACTGTCCACATCATTTACATTAGACAGAGGACTGACCAACTTCATCATATACACTGGGAACTAACCACATCATTGTGGGCTAACCACAACATTTAGGGCTCATGCACACGTTGCGTACTTACTAGAGATGAGCCACCCCCTTAGAGTTCGAGTTCGGTTCGTTGAACGGAGGACAAGTTCGTCGAACGTTCGAAGAACCAATTCGAACCCCATTGAAAACAATGCAAGCAAACACAAACACATAGAAAACACCTTCTAAGGTGTCCAAAAGGTGACAAACAACTCACAAGACACCACAAACACATGGAAAAGTGACAAGGACATAAACTCATGTGAAAACAAAAGAGCTGGACGAATAAAAAGAGGAGGAGACACAGATATCGGAGTATCTGCAAGTGAAAATCGATGCCATTACTGTGCAACTTGAGCCTTGCTCATTTTGGGCTTCCAATCTGGATAAATTGCCTGAGCTCGCTACTTACGCCTTGGGGATCTTGTCGTGTCCCGCAGCAAGCGTTCTCTCGGAACGTGTCTTCAGTGCTGCTGGGTGTGTGTTGACAGATAAGCGCACGCGTCTGTCCAGTGACAATGTGGACAGACTAACGTTCATCAAGATGAACAAGTCATGGATCCGCAAGGACTTTTCTACCCCTGTGTCAACCAGGGGAGATGAAAGGCTGGTGGATTTTTGATAGTGCTTCATGCAAATCAATTTTTAAGTTTGCAACTGGGGGACAACTGATGCCAGTGAAGTGGTGTGTGTGGCCCAATTTTTGGAAAAGAGGGAGACTGTGGTTGGAGTCCCCTTGCTGTGTTTTACATGATTTTAGAAGGGCATGACATGCCTAATATGTTGACTTTTAGCATCTGCAAGCTGTTGGCTACAGAAATGCTGCCTTTCCACACTTTTGACACAGAGGATTTTCGAGACCTTATGCCCATTGCAGTGCCCCAAGAGCAGATGCCCAGTCGCCACTCCTTCTCCAAGAAAGGCGTGCCTGCGCTACACCAGCATGTTGCATACAATATCACCGCTTCCTTGAGAAACTCTGTGTGTGACAGGGTGCATTTCACCTCAGATACTTGGACCAGTAAGCATGGAAAGGGGCGTTACATGTCGCTGACTGGGCACTAGGTAACTATGGTGAGAGATGGAGAAGGGTCTGCTGTACAAGTCTTTCCATCCCCACGAGTTGTGTGTCAATCCTTCCTCTGTATGTAGAAGTTCCTCCATTGCTTCTGCCTCCTCAACCTTGTCTAGGTCCTCAACCTCCGCTCAAAACCTGTCTGGTAAGGCCACCCACGTTGTAACTGTGCACAAGGAATCCCGCACACCTCCTAACTATGCTGGCAGCAGAGCTCAACCCCATCAGGCGGTCAAATCTTTACTTTGAAATGTATGGGAAATGTGAATCACACCACAGAGGAGTTGTGGACGGTTAGCTCTGGAGACCGAGTTTCATCAATGGTTGTCTCCACTCAACCAGCAGCCAGGGAAGGCCGTGTGCGACAATGATGCAAACCTGCCAGGGCAATGTGACACACGTGCCTTGTATGGGTCACGTGTTGAACCTGGTTGTCCAGCAATTTTTAAACCACTATCCCGGCCTACATGGCCTTCTGCAGAGGGTACCCTTGCTATGTGCTCACTTCCACCGTTCACACCCCGCAGCTGAACAACTTGCATTGCTCCAGAAGTCTTTCCGTCTGCCTGTTCACCGCCTGAAATGCGAAGTGCCGACACGCAGGAATTTGAATCTGCACATGTTGCAGCGTCTGTGGCAGCATCGGCGAACCCTGCTGCAAAACGTTATAACTATGTAATACGTTAGCCTGGGCTAACAAGATCCAGAGGTGGGGCAGATCATGCTGCTGGAGTAGTCTCAGATCAAGTACCTATGCATCCTTTTTCACAGTTTACAAATGGCGATGAAGATGTTTAGCGCTGACGATGCCATTATCATTATGACAACTCCGGTCATCTACATGCTGGAGCACACTCTAAACATTATTCAGAGTCAGGTGGTGGGATAAGAGGAAGGGGAGGAAGTACAGGAGGAGTCATATGCGGAAGGGATAACAAGATCTACAAGGTCCACACGTTCAGCAGCACCAAGGCGGTAGGCATGGGACGGTGGGGAAGAGGTATTAACAAGGGTGCATAGTATCAGCCAAACTGTTGAGGAGGGTGCAGGAGCCCAGGAAGAAATGGAGGACGAACTGGCGATGGCATGGAAGACTCAGTAGATGAGGGAGAGCTTGATCACATTTCTGTTGTGCGAGGTTGGGGGGAGAGGGCAGAGGAAGGAAGCATGATTCTCACCTCTCCGCCACCAACACAGCAAGGACTTGGTCCTCCTGGATACGCAAGACACATGAGCGCCTTCTTGCTGCACTACCTACAACATGACCCTCTGATTGTCCGAATTCGAAGTAATGCTGACTACTGGGTTGCCACACTGTTAGATCCCCGGTACAAGACAAAATTTGGCAAAATAAGTACTGCCATAGAAAGGGACGCATGTATGCATAAGTATCAACAGAAGCTGGTACGCAATGTTAGATCGGCTTTTCCACTAAGCACCAGTGCTGCACAGGGTGAATCTCAACGCTTTGTCATGGCTAGGAGGAAATGGTCTTTTACTTGTCCACATCTGAGGGACCGAGTGCTGGCTGCTGTGCTGAGACGGCGTTGAGTAGGGTGTCCCTGCAGAGTTGCAAATTTGGTCATATACAAAATGAGTGGAAAAAGGCCAGATGCTGGTGGAAAGGGGAATAGGTGGGTTAGAAAGGGGAAAAAAGTTTGTGTCCGTGGGTTTGGTGGTTAAGCAACAGTAACATCTGCTGAAAAAACACCATTTGTTACGGGAGGACTGGCAGATTTGGATAAGGTGGTATATATCCCAATCGCCAGTCGGGGACCACCGTGCTCCTAGATGGAAAAGGAGATGCTGGCAACCCGAAGGTTAGGTGAGGATACAGAACTGGGTGGCTCTGAAAAAAATAGTAGCCTGAACCGAGTTAGACGACACTCGGATCTGGAGACTGGGAACCCTGTTAGCGTCACAGGGTCCACAAACCCAGCCCAGGAACTCCCTGTTAATAACACAGGGGCCATTGGGTACGCTGTCCGTGTGCGTAGGGGGCACACCTGTGGACAGCAGGCGCAGCAGCAGCAGCCCAGTTAATGCCACTGTGCTGCACTAGCTGGACTGGTAGGAAAGGAGCTGGTCGTAACTGTTCTGTGTTACCAAGTGTGGTGGCATCCTGCACTGATGCCCTATCCCTGCCTACCTCTGCCTTAAAGCCACAATGGGTTCAACACATGGAGGTGTGCTCTGTCTGAGCATTATAGAAGACTGCGCACCTCCTTGTTGTCTCCAGCCTTTTTTCTAACCTGGGTCCGCCCCAACCCAGGGTGGACCACAATGCCCCTCCATGAGCCAAAAGCAGAGTGCCACGTCATCAGTTACATAACCAGCAGCCTATCCATAACCGCCACTTCAATGATGACCTTATGGCAGCCACGCCCCAAACACCTCACCAGTCATCGTCTGACGAACAATGATGAGGTGCCAAATCATAGGGGCGGGCCTCTGCGAGCCAGTCCGGAGTGGCCACATAATCAGGACACCTGATTCCCTCTGGACTATCATGGACTGCCACCTCACGGACATGGCCAATGAGTTCTTTAATGGACCTAGCCTCTGATGCACTAAGTGCCTGAGCATGCTCATTTGCCTGAAAACAGTCTCAGAAAACAGACTATCAGCTTCTGCATGCTCTGTAGGACCAACACAGGACTTAGACATGGCATGGAGTCCAAGTACCTGTGCAAAGAGGCTTTTCTCACTAAGTGTGGAAGCATGCTCAGTAGCACTAACTGAGGACTTAGCCTCAGGAATGGCACAGTCATGCTGAGCAAGCTCACTAAGCGAAATACTGTACTTAGGCTGTGTCTGGGGTAAATCAGCACATGCATGCGCACTAGCCATCTCTCCACACTTAGGCGGGCTTTGCACACTACGACATCGCAGGTGCGATGTCGGTGGGGTCAAATTGAAAATGACGCACTTCCGGCATCGCATGCGACATCGTAGTGTGTAAAGCCTAGATGATACAATTAACGAGCGCAAAAGCGTCATAATCGTATCATCGGTGCAGCGTCGGCGTAATCCATGATTACGCTGACGCGACAGTCCGATGTTGTTCCTCGCTCCAGCGGCAGCACACTGCGGCTTCCGTAGGATATGCGGAAGGAAGGAGATGGGCGGGATGTTTACATCCCACTCATCTCCGCCCCTCCGCTCCGATTGGCCGTCTGGCGTGTGACGTCGCTATGACGCCGCACGACCCGCCCCCTTAACAAGGAGGCGTGTCGCCAGCCAGAGCGACGGTCGCAGGACAGGTGAGTCCATGTGAAGCTGCCGTAGCGATAATGTTCGCTACGGCAGCTATCACAAGGAAATCGCTGCTGCGACGGGGGCGGGTACTATCGCGCTCGGCATCGCAGCATCGGCCTGCGATGTCGCAGCGTGCAAAGTACCCCTTAGACGTGGATGAGGAAGCAGCCAGCTGGACGACCCAAGGCACGGCCAAAAATGGCAGCTGACGCCTGGGCGCAACTGGAACCGCAGCAGGCTGCTTGCGTCTGCGGCGGCACCGATTCACAACATCAACTACCAGCCAAAATAAGAGGTGTACTTCTTCCCGTGGATAATCTGATATGATCCCTTTTTTCAGGGACACGACCATCGCTACCAAATGTAGATGAGGCACCAAAAGAGCAGGTGCTTAAATGGATCTCAAGTGCTCCATCAAGTGGCCTCTCCTCCACCTCAACTTCAATATCCCAAATACTCCATTCCTCTGTGGTGTCAACCCAATCGCACTTGCTTCCTAACAGCTCTCACGTTTCCACCAGCCCTGCTGAGTATGGGGTAACAGTGATGGTTGAGTCTGCAGAGCTGTTCAGTCACACTATACCCTGGGAATCAGAGGTCTGCTCCAAAGCTGCAGTGAGTCCAGACAAGGAAATGATCTGCACTGATGCCCAGAAGCTTTGTGAGTCAGATCCAGGCCCTGATGAAGAAGGTGCTGAGCATAATCTACACCCTCATTCCCAAACTGTAAATCCTCCTGGTGGAGACAATGGGGAACATGCTGATGAGACTCAGATACCTGATTGGAGCGACAACTTTACTATTCGGACAGGGCAGGAAGAGGTTGGCTCGGAGGAGTCAGGAAGAGGGGAGTGAAAACACGCAGGGTGATGATGAGGTTGGAGACCCCACTTACTGTCAAACCAAAGTCAGCCAGTCGATGAGGTCAGCAGAGGAGGAGGAGGATGCTACTGACGACGAGGTTACGTTGTGTCTTCCTGGACAGAGACAAAGTACTGGAAGAACGTCAACAACTGAATCCTCAGCCACAACTCTGCCTCTGAGCAGAAGTCGTGGTGGCTCTGCAGGTCGCATGGGCTGTAAGCCTTGCCTAGCCTGGGGCTTTTTTTACATCGCAAAAGATAACCCAAGTCACGTCATCTGTAAGATTTGTCACCAATCTCTAAGTAGAAACCAAAAACTCACTACTTTGAGTACTTCATCCATGAACTCTCACATGGATATGAAGTGATAGCGTGAGGGTGTATTGATGATGCACTGTGAATGGAACATGCTTATTTGCCATTCATTGCATGCATTGTTGCAGACTACCCACAAGGGGCTGCTGTTTTTTTGCATCAGTCTTTGACTGTTTGGTCACTATAGTAATAGCAAAACGGTCTTCAGCTGTGGACTTGGAGAGCGGAGGAGGTGCTGTCTGTGAAGTGAAGGAAAAGCTAAAGGTGTGCGTTACAGCAGGAAGCCACCGCGGAAACACTTTGGTGAATTGTGAGGGGACTCGTGTTGGAGTTTGGTGAGGAGGACCGTAACGCCTGTGAGAAACATCCTCTGCCGGAGACTGACATTCTTCCGCTGCTGTCTATACTGTTTACCGGGAGAGGATCGTAAACTCTGTATTGATGGCAATTGGACACCACAGTACCCGGGTACGGTAGGCTGGGACCAGACAGCAATGCGTGCACGCAACACTTTGTTTTCATAGCAAAACACATATCTGTTCTGCTTAGGCCAACTATATAGACAATAAGACTTGATTCCTCTGCTCTGTCAATTTGTCAGTTACAGTTAAAATCATAGAGGGACAGCGACACATGTTTGCATTGACTGTTGCTTTACAAGATTTCCAAGACTGTGTTGCTGAGCTGTGTGGTTTGCCTTCACACTGTTATCATCTGCCTTATCTGTGAGGCTTCAGCTAACAAGGGTATTCAGGGGGGCTAATGGGTTTTGTCTATGTTTAGGTAGATAAGTTGTAAGCTCTTGTGATGCGACACTGGTAAGTCGTGTTCGCACACACACACACACACACACATACACACACACAATTACTCCTGCTACGCAGAGCGATTACCAGGTAGTAGGCAACTGTTTAGACAGTCCCTTGGTTAGGCAAACGCTGGTGATCAGGGGGTATAAATTGCCATCATGAGTGTCGCAGCATAGGGGTGTAGGCTTTTGGAATTGTGAATAGATTGTTCTATTCTTTCAGTTTTATGCATGGTTCTTAGGGGGGCTTTACACGTTGCGACATCGCTACCGATATATCGTCGGGGTCACGTCATTAGACATCCGGCGCCGGTAGCGACATCGCAACATGTAAATCCTAGGTGCGACGATGAACGAGCACAGAAGCATTCAATATCGCTGATCTGTGTAACATCATTCATTTCCATAATGTCGGTTCGACCGCAGGTACGATGTTGTTTGTCGTTACTGCAGCTCCACACTGTGTGTAAATCCGCTGTGTGTAAATCCGCAGGAGCGACAAACATCTCCTTACCTGCGTCCCGACGGCAATGCGGAAGGAAAAAGGTGGGCGGGATGTTATGTCCCGCTCATCTCCGCCCCTCCACTTGTATTGGCCAGCCGATTAGTGACGTCGCGGTGACGTCGCTGTGACGCCGAACGCACCTCCCCCTTGAAGGAGGGATTGTTCTGCGGTCACAGCAACGTCGCTGACAAGGTATGTGTGTGTGAAGCTGCCGTAGCGATTATGTTTGCTACGGCAGCAATCACCACATATCGCATGTGCGACGGGGGCGGGTGCTATCGTGCTGGACATTGCTAGCAATTGCTAGCGATGTCGCAACGTGTAAAGCCCGCCTTATTGTTTGTTTTTTGAAAGTTAAACAATCATTTATCAACCCAACTGCCTAGAGTCCTTTTCCTAGTGTGTGATTTTGCTGTATACTGGGGAGCCCACCCTGTACACAACTTTAAATGAAGCATAAGTTGCAATGGGAAGTGCACTGTGCTACAATGCGGCCTAGCGGGGCTGTGCAACCACCGTCTGCCCCATCAATGGCATCTGCTTCATCCTCTGTAACTGTGGGGACAGCAGTCACACATGCTTTTTGACGCTGACCTTCCAACCCTTTATCCGCAACAGGCAGTGTGATTGGCAGGTCGTCAGTTGTTTTTGAAGTAGAAACAGCTGATGGTGTTGAGCTCTCTCAGACATAGAGAGAACCACCTTTGGATGAAGGCAACATTATATCCACACCTGCACCTTCGTCACAGATTGCCTGGACTATCTGCAGTTAAAAATTGCGTAGCAGAAATGGAGAGGAGTGTAGAATGCACATGTGGTGTACCTTGCTTGACAGCAAAGAAACCCTAAGGTAGTATCCCAGACAATTTTACTATGCCCCTAAAAGTGTCAGCACTTTCGGAAATTAAAATTGCGTAGCAGAAATGGAGAGGAGTGTAGAATGCACATCTGGTGTACCTTGCCCGCCCCACTGTACGCGCGGTTAGGAAAAAAAAAATGGCGATCGCCCTTCTTTCAGCACTCAGCAGCAGCACTGATCTAAACCCCGTCCCCCCCGCACACTATACGCTGAATTTTGATAATATCATAATTCACAGTGACTCTATTACAGTGAAAAGCCAGCTAGTAACTAGATACGCTTTTTGGTGATCGAACCGTTCTCGAACGTAACTCGAACAGCTGAACTTTAAGCAAATCGTTCGAGTTCGTCAAGTGACTCGAACACCCCCCAAAATCACTCGAACATGAAATTGGCGAACTGTTTGACTCGAACATCGCTCAACTCTAGTACTTACATGCATTTACGCTGTGTATTGCACTGCAGCGTAAATGCATGCGTCCTGCATCCCCTGCACAATCTATGTAGATTGTGCATGATACGTGCGCACAATGCTTTTATGAACGCAGCGATTTGGGTGCTAAAATTTTGACCCAAATCCGTGCGTTCATAAAATGAGCATGTCAATTAATTTGTGAGCTTTGGATGCAGCTCCCTTTCTATCTATAGTGGGTGCAGCAGCCATAGCGCATGAAATCGGCATTTTTCTACAAAAAAACTGCATCCGTTATGCAGTGTTTCTGCAGCGATTTGAAGCGCACATGTGCTGTCAAATCACTGCAGAATATTCAGAAGGTACGTGCGCATGAGCCCTTAGGCCGCACTGTGGACTGGCAAACGACTTTACATTATGTTGTGGACAGAAAAGACTGCTGCATTTACACTAGACTGTAAAATGACTAACATGACAGTTTATATATATTATATATATTGAAAGACTGCAAAAAGTATGCTAGACTTAGGGCTGATTGACTGTCTGCAGCAGTTACACTAGACAGAGAACTGCTAGACCACAGTGTTTACACTGAAATGTAGAATGACTGACTGCAATGTATGCATTAGACTGTGGAATGACTGACTGCAACATTTCCATAAGACTGAGGGTTGACTTGTACAGCCCCGCTCTCAGCAGCCGAGCTGCTCGGATCCGGCCCTTCTGTGGGTGCCTCAAGGGTCTCCGGACCCGGGGGCCTCACGGTCACTTCACATGAAAAGGGGTAGTGATGGGATGGTGGATGTGGGACGTAAATGTACGGGCTGAGCCGTACGGAGTTCGTGACGCCACCCACGGTGTGTGGTGATATCGGACACCACCGCTGCAGTTATGGGGCACCCGGGGGAGATGTTGTGCAGCAAGTTGTTAACCCCTCCGTGGGCAGGGATGGTGGCCTTGGGACCCGTTGGGGGTTTGGCGATGCAAGGAGATGGGTGACCGCAGGATGCTGGTGTACTCACTATTAGAAAACACACAAGTCTCTGGTAAACCAAGGTGATGGTGGTCGGTGCCCGTAGCCGGCTGCGTTCGGGTCCCCCACCCGGCTGGTGGTCTCTGTCTTTCTCCTGCACCTGTTTAGAATGGTGGACTGCCTGCGTTGCAACTTCAGGAGTCTGCTCCCGGCTTGTGGTCGCCTAAGGAGCCCTTTGCCCGCAGACGCTGGCCCGTGGGATCTCTGAGCCGTGGCGATGGCCTTTTATCCCCCTCGGTGGGCTGTTGCCTTCAGTCGGGACTTTGGGTGGGACAGGACCTCTAGTCCTGGCCGCAATCAGTTAATTAACTAAGTCCAGTCGCTTCTGGGCCTAGCTTCCGGGTCTGAGTACCCCCCTGTGTGCTCCGGTTTCTGAGTCGGTTCCCCGGGTCAGTACTGGCGGGCCACTACCCTGTCCCGGTCCACCTCGGTTCCACCGAGCCATCTTTCCGGCTCCTGCAGACGGAGACCGCCGTATGCCTCCTAGCCAAAGGCACCAGGGCTCCTACCCTGGTACCTGTCAGTTTTCCTCAGGCCTGACACACAGGCCTGACCTGCACTCTCCTTGAACTCTGAAACTGATCTGACTTTTTCCTGCCCTGGGCTGTCTAAAACTCCTAGGTGGAAGTCTTCCAACCGCCTGGTTCCGCCCCCTGGTGTGTCTATCAAGCCCTTGGGGTGGTGACTAGGGTTTTTAAGTTAGCTGTGTGCTACCTGTGAGGGAAGGGTGTAATGCGGGGCCCTATTTGTGACTACCTGGCCCGGCCAGGGCGTCACACTCCCCCTTGGTTAAACACAGACCGTCCGTGGGCTGTCCGACCACCATCGGTTTATTTTGCTTTTTGAACTGGAAAAGATAAAACTCATGTACAATTATAATAACATATTTACATTATATCAAGGCTTGGTTTCTTCCCTTACGGGAGGCAGTTTGCTTAAATGTTACAATAAAACAATTTTATTAACCGGGACGGGACCGGGTCCTTTTCATTTTTGCCCTTCCAAGCAAACCTAGCCCTGGTGCCACCGCTAAGCACTGGTGCGCACCCCTTTTTCCCAGTCCAGGAAACGGGTTCGGGTCCGGGTGTTGCCCACACGGGCCGGGTAATAAATTCCTTACCCGGAAGTCTCTCTCAGAGGCCCCACGTCCAGGGGACCCCTGACCCGGAGGTTAGTCACCGGTCTCCATGGTGACGGGACCTCGGTCTACTCTGCCGCAGGCCCTTCCTCCAACCAGCCTCTCCGGAGACTGTAGGACGATGAAAAGGGTGGTCAGGGACTATTTACAAGGCCCAATAGTTTTTGGGTTGGCCTGCAAGTTCTCAGCCATGTCTTTTTTGTATGAAAGATAATTAAACAACGGGAACGTCAACAGGGTCCCAACGGGGACTTGCAGAAAGGTAGCCGGGAACCGCTACCACTTAACACTCTGAATCAGGACTGGATGGCGGGGGAGGGGAATGGGCGCGCCTCCGGGCACTGCTGCTCACCCTTCTCTTGACATCGAGGGCGAACCATCCCCTCTCCCCGCAATGTCGGGTGTAGGTTACCAGTTCTCCGGGTTCCAGGTCCCGGTCGGGATGGCCAATAGGGAGATGCGGGTAGACGTCCCTCTGGGACACGAAGATCTCTGCGTGTGTCGGGCCCCTTACCCGAAAGGTGGCATTGCGGAGGTTATCCTTCTCCGTGTAGGTCCGAGCCAGCACCTCCGCTTTCCTCTTTTCACGGGCGGCGATCTCCCGGCCCAGCTGGCGCGGCTGCCGCTCCCAGTATGGAGCATCTGCCTGCTCCGGTTTGCTCTGCGCGGGGGTCGGGCCCATCCGGAGTTCACTTGTGTCGGCTACGACCAACACTCTCTGCACTGGGGAACCCCGCTGTGTTGTGGCCTGCTCGGCTGCCTGACAGCTGCAGCCCCGCTGTGCCTCAGCCTAGGCCTGGGTTTTGGGAGCGGCCAGCTTTGCCCGCTGGGCCCACTTCCGGTCAGCACTTCCATCTTGGCCGGGCGGATTGCCGGAGCCGGGGTCGACTGGGGTGCGGCCTCTTCCGGGACTGGCGGGTTCAAGGCGGGACAGGGCATCCTCCGGAGATTGATCTTTCGTGGAGCTGGGATTGGTGCGGGGCGGTGATGGGCTGGCTGTCGGCGGCTTCCTCGAGCTGGTCCTCGCGGGTTGGTGGGACGAACTCCACTGCCAGTGTTGGTGGTAGCGGACCGAGCGGGAGGTCAGCAGCAACCGGTACGGACGGCGAGGGAGGCAATATAGAGGGCAGGGGCAGAAGGGGTCCCTCAGCCTGGTCGGCCGGTCCCTCGGGAACATAGGGGCGTGGGTCACTTACCCGCTCCTCTAAGGTTGCCTCCACTTTACGTGCCCGCATGGCCGCAGCCAGCTCCTCCATCTCTGCAATCCACCGCTCCATTATAAAGCGCGCCTGCACCTGGATCCGGCAACACATTTGCACGGTCTGGGCTTCTACCCATGCCGCTGTTCCGGGCACGGGCTCTGGCACTCCGGGCTTGTTGGACGGGTCAGCCATGTCACTCTCACGGGGTCCAGGAACCAGAAGGGTGGCAGAGTCCTGGAGTCCCTACCCTTTTTCTGCTCGGTCACATGTCGCAGAATTTTCACCCGCCCCCCCTTGGTCTTTTCTTGGCCCTCCTCTTTCTGGCCGGTAAGTTTTATTTTGCGACTTCCGGCTTTGCTTTTCGGCCGAGTTCCCAGTGGGAAGGGCCTCAGTTTCGCGCCCTTTCTCGGGGAAGGAGACCCTGGGCGGCAAGATGGCGGATTCTGAAAAATTTTTAACGGATAACCGCTTATTTCAATGCAAGGCGCACTTCCACAAGGTAATTGGATGGGTAAGTATCCTGTTCGTGACGCCAGAAATTTGAGGTGTACCGCCCCGCTCTCAGCAGCCGAGCTGCTCGGATCTGGCCCTTCTGTGGGTGGCTCGAGGGTCTCCGTTTCCAGACCCGGGGGCCTCACCACAGCATTTACAGGACACTGTGGACTGACTACATTTCTACACAACTCTACTCTAATGGTTCCATTCTAATGGCACCTGATAGTATCCACATTTATGATACATGGCATCCAGCAAAATCTGTACTCTAAAATGACGTTCCTTTCCCTTTGAGCTTAACAGTGTGCCTATACAGTAGTTTCTGACCACATTGGTGTTGTAACTTTCAGACTAGGACCTCTGTTCCCATTTTGGTTGATGGGCAGCACCACACTATTGTTGAGGGCGATGTGGGGCAGTGAAGAGTCAAACCTGTTTACCTTCTTGGACTTTTGAAGCAGCTCAGTTAGAGATCTATTGGCTTATATCTTAGCTCCTTTCTGTGAGCCATGGATGAGGTTGTCTTCTATTTAACCCCTTCAACTCTTAGCTTGTTTTCACCTTCACGACTAGATGAAGTTTATTAATTTTGGCCAGTGTCACTTTATGAATTAATAACTCTGGAACACTTCAACAATATCCCAGTGATTCTGAGACAGTTTTTTCGCGACATATTGTACTTCATGATAGTGATAAATTTAAGCTGGTATTTTTTGCATTTATTTCTGAAAAAATCAGGAGTATGATGAAAATTGAGCAATTTTTATACTTTATTTCACACAGTATAGTTAATAAATAAAATTTACCACCAGTCTACTTTACATCAATAAAATTTTTGAAGAATCTTTTTTTCTGTTAGAAAGTTAAAAAGGTTAAAAGCTTATCAGCAATTTCCCATTTTTACAACAAAATTTTAACCATGACATTTGAAGTTACTTTTTTAATGGCCTAGGTGAAAATACCGAAAAGTGACATTCTAAAAACTACACCCCAAAATCTGCTTAAAATCACATCCATGCAGTTATTAACCCTTTAAATGCTTCACAGGAACTAAAGCAATGTGGAAGGAAAGAATGAAAATTTTACCTTTTCCCACAAAAATGTTACTTTACCCCCAAATTTTGCATTTTCACAAGGGTAAAAAGAAAATTCACATTACATTTTGTTGTACAATTTCTCCTGAGCACACCGACACCCCATGTACAGTGGAAATTTACTGTTTGGGCTCATGTCATAGCTCGGAAGGGAAGGAGCGCCATTTGAATTATAGAGAGCAAAATTGTCTTTAATAGATAGCAGATGCCATGTTGTGTTTTCAGAGCCTCTGATATGCTTAAAGAGTGGAAACCCCCCACAAATGACCCCATTTTGGAAACTAGACCCCTTAAGGAATGTATCTACATGTTTGGTTAGTACCTTGAACCCGCTGGTGCTTCACAGAATTTTATAGTGTTGAGCTGTGAAAATAAAAAAATAGATTTTTACCACAAAAAAGTTGCTTTAACGCCAAATTTTTCATTTTTACTAAGGTAACAGGAGATAATGGACAAAAGATTTTGTTGTGCAATTTCTCCTGAGTTCACCAATACCCCATATGTGGTTTAAAACTTCTTTTGAGGCCCAGTACAAAGCTAAGAAGGGAAGGAGCGCCATATTGGAGTTCAGATTTAGTTGGAATGGTTTCTGGGTTCCATGTCACATTGGCAAAGAACCTGAGATGCCAGAACAGCAGAAATCCTCAACAAGTAACCCTATTTTACAAACTGAACCCCTTAATGAATTCACCCAGGAGTGCAATGAGTATATTTACACTACTTGTGTGTCATAACGTTTAAACTATTGGGCGATGAAAAAAAAAATAATTACATATTTACCACTAAAATATTGTTTAGCTCCAGATTTCCAATTTTCACAACAGGAATAGGTAATAAAAAGCCCCAAAATATGTTACACCAATTCTCTTGAATGTGGCAACAACCCATGTTTGACTGTACAGAACTGTTTGGCCACACGGCAGAGCCTGGGAGGGAAGGAATGACATTTGACTCTTGGAGCACAGATTTTCCTATAATAGTTTGCAAATTCCATTTCCCTAAGTGACAAAATACCAGAAACTCCCTGAAGTTAACAAATTTTGGAAATTACACCCCTCTGGGAGTTCATCTATGGATGTAGTAATGATTTAGTCTCTGGAAAACAACCATGGAGTCAAGCGTAGTGAATTTTGCAGAATTAAAAATTGCAAATAAGCCCTTGTCATGCCCAGTACATTATAGTGCCTGTACGTACGTTGTGCCCAGCTTGTGGTTCTGGAGACACACCCTCCAAAAATTAAGCGGGCTTCCTCACTACAACAATGCCAAACATGTGGACGTTAACAATGGATTAGGCAGATTGTGTGGCTTAGAAAGGAGGAGGGCATTTAGATTTGGGATTGCAGATTTTGCTGGATTTCTTTTTTGGGGTGAGCCATAGTGCATCTCCAGGCCCTTTGTGCTACCAGTAGCGTGGAAGCTCCCTATAACGGATGATAGACCTGAGTGAGAACTTGTGTTTTTTGTGGGTTGAGTTGAATACTATTTGGTGGCTATTTCGAGTACAGAACATTTTGGATCAGTTCACATTTATCCTGTGATCTATGCTGAGCACTTACATTAGGGTTTCCATCTACATCTCCGAAATACGTGATTTAGGTGAAACCACCGACAAATCCATTCACTAATAAGGCAACAGATTGACTCAGAACTCCATTTGTAATCTGCTCAGCGGTGTCCATCTTTTCAATGGTGCACAAAAGTTTTGTTGACCGTGCTTTTGTGCATGCCTAAAAAGATGAGTAAAAACACAGACACTGACGGACGACAGGCAAGACAGGAGTTCAAAGTGACTCCCTCTGCCTCTTTACAGTGAATTTTCTGTTGTGAATTTTGTCTGAATCTCGTTTTTCAGAGATTTACATGAAATCTCTGATGTAAATGCTCAGCATAGAGCACAGGAGGTAGAATTATCAAAATCCACAGTAGTTAATAAATTGGCTTTAATACTGTTTTAAGCTGTTCACCTTGTGGTATAAGTGATAGGGCAGCTTTATTCATCAGGTCGGCGATTACAGTGATTTTTTGCATCACCGAATTTTGAAGCCTATATATATATTATTTTTTTTCTACCGAGAGAGTCATATGAGGGCTTGTTTTTTGCAAGATGAGTTGGAGTTTTTATTGGTACAATTTTGGAGCACATAATATTATTTGATTGGCATTATTTGTGAGGCAAAATAAAGAAGAAACAGCAATTCAAGAATTGTTTTTCTATTTTGTTTTTTTATATATACTGTTCACTGTGTCATAAAAGTGATAAGACAGCTTTATTCTTCGGGTCAGTGTGATTACAGAGATACCACAATCTGCACATTGAGTAATTGGTTGCAGACATTAGTTGCAGACATTTCTGCAACCAAATACTCAACGTTTGCACATAGCCCCAAACCAAGTAATCTGGTATTAACTTCAGTGACTTCACCTCAGGTGAGGACACTGAGTTCAATGAGGTCATAGTTGGGGTATCATGAGAACCACCAGCTGTGACCTCAGGTGAACTTAGTGACGTTTTTTAATGTGACCGTGCACTGTGACCTCAGATCTAGCATAGCCGTAATCATCTTGGGACCTCTTGTGGATTACATTGGACCTACAGGGGTTAACAAATTGGAGAAAGAGAGTGTTTTGTTTTTTGGGTTTTTTTAAAGGATTTTTCTTTGTGTTTCAGTTTATTTCTCTTCACTTACAGGCTTAGTAATGGACCTCTCCCCATTACTAACCTTGGAGTTGATGAGAGCTGTGATTTTTTTGACAAATCACAGCTGTCATTAACCACTTATATTACCCTGATTGCCACTGCACCATGGCAATTGGGATGAGAACTGGTAAAGTGCCAGAATTGGCACATCTAATGGATGCAACAATTCTGGGGCAGCTGCAGGCTGCTAATTTTAGGCTGGGGAGAGCCCAATAACCATGGGCCTCTCCAGCCTGAGAATACCATCCTCCCAGCTGTCCGCTTTAACTTGGCTAGGATTTTTTAAAATAATTCTTTATTTAAATAATTTTAAAAAAGCCTCATGGGGTCCCACATATTTTGACACACAGGCAAGATAACACACACAGCTGGGGGCTGCAGCCTGCAGCCATGTGCTTTATCTGCACTGGGTATCAATATACGAGGGATCCTATGCAATTTTTTTCTATTATTTATTTATTTTTACACTCCACAATCAAACACATTTACCTGCACGCCAGCAGTCTGACTGCAACCAATCATAAACACTGTCACAGGGGGTGTTCTGGGGTAGAAGTAAATATGTAAAAGTTAATTATTGTGCCCAGAAGCAGTGTGACAAGCCATGCGGGAGACTAGGTAAATATAACTGTCCAGCTCTAATCCCCAAATTCACTCTTTTTGCAGCCCACTAACTCTTACTAACACCGTTTTACAGCACACAAGGTCGGGTCCCCATAAACTTATATGGTGTTCGACGTCTAAGCTCAAGTTCGGGTTCAAGTCTGGTCCCAAAATTGACTTTTTTTTTTCCTAAGTCCGGCCGAACCTAAACATTTGCGGGTTCACCCATTTCTACTCAGGATAAATTATGTTACAAATTGTGTGGCCCATTTTCTCCTATAACCGCTTTTGAAAATGAAATATTTGTAGCTAAAAGAACTAAAGCAAAATTTTAGAGAAAAAAAAATGTAATTTTAAGCTTTCATATCCCAATGTCCTAAGATTTCATGATTTACCTGTGAGAGTAAAAATGCTGGGATTTGGGCCAAAATGCATAGCTTGGTGTCATGGTTCCACCTCCCTGTCCACATGGCTAGGGGGCGGAGACTTCTCTCGGGCCTCACTTCCGGAGCTTGGATGCATTAAATTCTGTCATCTCTGGTGAACTATAAGCTTAGCACTGCTTTGCCTGTGTTCCGTCCCACCTCCTTCCTTCCCACAATAGCCCCAATCATTCCCGCTTCTCCTACCTCCCCACTCAGTTGCTTCCTCTGGTACTGACCTCGGCCTGACCTCGACCCCGCTTTTGCTCGTTCCTCCAGTCTTCTTTCTCACCGTACTGTGTATGACCTGGCCTGCCAGACCATCCCCCGTACGCCCCGTGGCCTCTGCATTCTGGCTGACTCTGCAGGGCAGTGCTCCAGCACACACTGTGTGTGCACCTCCATGCTGATTCAGCTCTGTGTAGTGTCTTTTCCTGCAGGGCTCCAGCTCCCCCTGGTGGTAGCCTGACACTTGGGTTCAGTTGTTGTACAGAGCCCCCACGGCAAGAGTGAGAGCAAATGTTGGGCTGTCTGATAGATTGGAGCTGTTTAGGGAAACCAGACAGGGCTGCCCGCTGTCCCCTCTAATATTTGCAATAGCTATTAAGCTACTGGCCTATATAGTTTGAGCCCATCAAGGTCTAGAGGGGTTTTGATACAGAAGAGAAGAAAATAGAATAACACTTTATGCAGATGATATATTGTTATTTATTGGGAAGGCTGAGCGTTGACTCCTGTGTGCCCAAACTATAAGGAGATTGGGGTCTATTCAGGTCTAAGGATAAATTGGGGAAAATCTGCAATGATGCCTCTGAGTCATGATGCTGCTCAAGCTTCCTCCCCTTTCTTTAATATTCCAGTGGTTTAGGAATTTAAATACCTGGACATAAATTTCTCCACTAACCCGGCTGACTATTTAGCATTAAATCTTGCCCCCCTAATGAGTAAAATCAAGGATAAAATTAAGTCCTGGTCGAAGCTCCCATTATCAGCTTTGGGTAGGACGAATCTTATTAAAATGTGTCTCATGCCTAGTATGTTATACATATTACACAACTCCCGATTTGGATTCCCAAACTTTGGTTCAGATGAATGCATACATAACATTTTCAGAGATTTGGTTTGGAAAACGGGGATCCCTAGGATTAAGCTTGAAAAGTTACAGTTGCCTAAAGACCAGGGAGGGTTAAGCTGGGTTCACACTAAGCGACAGCGACAACGACGTCGCTGTTACGTCACCATTTTCTGTGACGTAACAGCGACCTTGTAAGTCGCTGTTATGATCGCTGCTTAGCTGTCAAACACAGCGACGCAGCAGCGATCATAACGTCGCTGTGCTACATGTGGAGAGAGCAGGGAGCCGCGCTTAGCGCTGGCTCCTTGCTCTCCTAGGTACAGTACACATCGGGTTAATTAACCCGATGTGTACTGCAGCTACATGTCACAGTGCAGAGAGCAGGGAGCCGCGCACACTGCTTAGCGCTGGCTCCTTGCTCTCCTTGCTACAGTATACATCGGGTTAATTACCCGATGTGTACTGCAGCCACATGTGCACAGAGCAGGAGCCGGCACTGGCAGCAAGGGCGGAGGCTAGTAACGAAGGTAAATATCGGGTAACCAGGGAAAGGTCTTCCCTTGGTTACCCGATGTTTACGCTGGTTACAGCTTACCGCAGCTGCCAGACGCCGGCTCCTGCTCCCTGCTCGCTTCATTTCGTCGCTCTCTCGCTGTCACACACAGTGATGTGTGTGTCACAGCGGGAGAGTGACGACCAAAAAATGAAGCTGGACATTCAGCAACGACCGGCGACCTCACAGCAGGGGCCAGGTCGTTGCTGGATGTCACACACAGCCACAGCGACGGGACGTCGCTGCAACATCACAGAAAATGGTGACGTAGCAGCGACGTCGTTGTCGTTGTCGCTGTGTGTGACACCAGCTTTAGTGTTACTGCACACTTGGAGCTACTTTCTAGCATCCTAGTTACAAAATCTTAGGGGCTGGGCAAGGGTGGGGGAGCAGGAGATTAGGGAACCAGTAATTAAACATCTACTGGGGAAGGGATTTCTCCTAGACTATCTTGAAGCTTATCTCTTTAAGACCAAAGCAAGTGGCCTGACACTAATACACAATGTATGGCATACTTGTAAAGAGTTACTGGGTGTAAAGAAGTGTTCCAGATATACTCCTATATGGAACAACCCCAGTTTGGGTGAACTAAACCGATTAGAGGGGTTTGGAAAATGGAGGAGGGTAGGTTTGAGAAAGGTGTATCAGCTTTTTTCGGATGGACAGTTCCGCTCATGGTCTGCCGAACTCTAATTTTTTCAAGTACTTACAATTGAGGCATGCCATAGAAATTCAGGGGCATACGATAGACTTGTCTGTTTCACACAGTGGGATCTTGGAATGTGTATTACAGTCTAGTGCTACAAAGGCAATCACCTCCTTATTGTATAACTCCTTGCTGGGGGGGCATCTTGGGGGACCCTATGGATAGCACAAAGTTAGGGTGGGAGAGAGATGTTGGTCCTATTACCCCAGATGAATGGGTAAGAATTCTAGAGTCCATTAAAGCACTTTCTATAAAAACGACCCAGAGAAGGTCGCAATTATTTCTGATCCACAGGGTCTAGGAAACCTCAAAAGTGTTATTTAAAATGAAACTTAGAAGATAAATGTCCAAGGTGCAGGAGGGAGAGTTTAGATTTGCTTCATATGTTCTTGTCATAGTTCTATTTAACTGACCTCTGGGAAAAGGTAGGTAACTTGATAGAGAGAGTATTCAATGTCGATATACGCTTGAGCCCGAAATTGGGAATCTTGGGAGTAGTAGGAGAGGAGGTAAGTCGTGCTGCTACACAACTCGCAATATCGAAAAATTCTGAACCAGACGAGAAAAATGATTTCTAGACACAGGTTGGCCGTTAGCCCACCTGGGATGTCCGAGTGGTAGCCTAAATAATACCATTTTAATGGAGAAGAGAATTTATATCAAAAGAGTCGCGAATCCCAAGTTCAGTAAACAATGAGTGGATTCGAAGCCCTCCTGTGGTTTCTGATGAGCTTGCCAGCAATTTGCTCTTTAATTGTTTGCCTTCATGATCTTGTATTTGGTATGACTTGTATTACAAATTTTTCTCACCAGGGGGTTTAGTTAAGGGGATAGTGGGAGGGGCAGGAGTAAAGGGGATAGACTGTTTTTAGTTATATAAACAATATTAGTAACCTTGACATATATTGCAATCTGATGATGTCGCAATCTGTTATGACTATAATGTTACTAATAAAATTTGTTTAATTTAAAAAAAAAATAATGCTCTTTTCTCCCCTTGATGAATTCCTTACAGGGTATAGATTCCAAAATCCGGTGATTTGTGGGAGGTTTCAGCTGTTTTGGAACCTCATCACTTCTGCAGCATGATATCAGTAATTTATTTCAGCCAAATTTCCTTTCCAATCATATAATGGTCATTTTCTGCTAAGCACCTGTATGTGCCCAAACAAATTTTAAGGTCTATGTTCTCTTGTGTGAAAGAGAAAAATTTGGGCGAAAGCAACGTTAGTGAAAACATTTTCCATTTTAGTAGCTCAATATTATAAATTTTTATGAAGCATATGTGGGTTCAAAACTTTCTTTAGGGGTGTAGTTTTAAAAATAGGGTCACTTCTGACTAGCATCCTGCTGTTTTGGCACCTCATCAGCTATGCAAATTTGAGATGGCGTCCACAATTTATTCCAGTAAAATTGTGCTCCAATTTTTTCTTTATTTTTTCCTTCCACTTTGCGTTAATTCCTCTGAAGCACCAGCATATAGTTACAAATACACTGAAAGGAACAGTTTTTAAAATATGGTCTTATTTGAGGATTTCCTGACATATGAGCACCTCAAAGGCACTTCAAAAGTGAATTGGTCCCTAAAAAGTAGGTTTTCTAAGGTTCATTGAAAAAAAATGAGACTAATACTAAACTTTTAACCCTTCTAACATTAAAATATATTTAAAAAATGATAGTGAGAAACAGTAGACATATGGTAACTACGGTATTTTGTATGGGATCACTATCTGTTTTAGGGTTCGCTCACACAAGTATATACAGTGCTGGCCAAAAGTAATGGCACCCCTGCAATTCTGTCAGATAATACTCAGTTTCTTCTTGAAAATGATTGCAATCACAAATTCTTTGGTATTATTATCTTCATTTATTTTGCTTGCAATGAAAAAACACAAAAGAGAATGAAACAAAAATCAAATCATTGATCATTTCACACAAAACTCCAAAAATGGGCCACACAAAAGTATTGGCACCCTTAAGGCCACTTTACACACACAGATAAATCTTTGGCAGATCTGTGGTTGCAGTGAAATCATGGACATATTGTTTCATTTGTACACAGCCACAAACCTGGCACTGATTGTCCACAATTTCACTGCAACCACAGATCTGCCGCAGATTTATGTGTGTGTGTAAAGTGGCCTTTAGCCTAATACTTGGTTGCACAACCTTTAGCCAAAATAACTGCGAACAACCGCTTCCGGTAACCATCAATGAGTTTCTTACAATACTCTGCTGGAATTTTAGACCATTCTTCTTTGGCAAACTGCTCAAGGTCCCTGAGATTTGAAGGGTGCCTTCTCCAAACTGAAATTTTGAGCTCTCTCCACAGGTGTTCTATGGGATTCAGGTCTGGACTCATTGTTGGCCACTTTAGTAGTCTCCAGTACTTTCTATCAAACTATTTTCTAGTGTTTTTTGAAGTGTGTTTTGGGTCATTGTCCTGCTGGAAGACCCATGACCTCTGAGGGAGACCAAGCTTTCTCACACTGGGCCCTACATTATGCTGCAAAATTTGTTGGTAGTCTTCAGACTTCATAATGCCATGCACACGGTCAAGCAGTCCAGTGCCAGATGCAGAAAAGCAACCCCAAAACATCAGGGAACCTCTGCCATGTTTGACTGTAGGGACAGTGTTCTTTTCTTTGAATAGGTACTTTCAGGTAAGTTGTGGCAAACTCCAGCCTGGCTTTTTTATGTCTCGGGGTAAGAAGTGGGGTCTTCCTGGGTATCCTACCATACAGTCCCTTTTAATTCAGATGCCGACGGATAGTACGGGTTGACACTAATGTACCCTCGGACTGCAGGGCAGCTTGAACTTGTTTGGATGTTAGTCAAGGTTCTTTATCCACCATCCGCACAATCTTGCGTTGAAATCTCTTGTCAATTTTTCTTTTCCTTCCACATCTAGGGAGGTTAGCCATAGCGCCACAGGCTTTAAACTTCTTGATGACACTGCGCACCATAGACACAGGAACTTTCAGGTCTTTGGAGATGGACTTGTAGCCTTGAGATTGCTCATGCTTCCTCACAATTTGGATTCTCAAGTCCTCAGGCAATTCTTTGGTCTTCTTTCTTTTCTCCATGCTCAATGTGGTACACACAAGAACACAGGACAGAGGTTGAGTCAACTTTAATCCATGTCAACTGGCTGCAAGTGTGATTTAGTTATTGCCAACACCTGTTAGGTGCCACAGGTAAGTTACAGGTGCTGTTAATTACACAAATTAGAGAAGCAGCACATGATTTTTCAAACAGTGCCAATACTTTTGTGTACCCCCTTTTTTATGTTTGGTGTGGAATTATATCCAATTTGGCTTTATGACAATTTTTTTTTATTTTTTTTTCATTGAAGACAAATTAAATGAAGATAATAATATCAAAGAATTTAAGATTGCAATCATTTTCAAGAAGAAACTGAGTATTATCTGACAGAATTGCAGGGGTGCCAATACTTTTGGCCAGCACTGTACATCTGATGAGTGCTATCCAATATTTTATGGGATAGTACTCGAACCAATGTTGTTCTATAGGGCAGTGCTGATGACCATTTTTTTTTCATGCCGAAACGGATGGCACGTACCCATTCAAGTCTATGGGTGTGCGGAAATCATTGGACTACACTTGTATGACATGTCACACAAAAAAAATCTCAGAATTACCAGCAGATCTAAAAGCAATCCATTGTAATTACCAAATACAGTGGGTACAGAAAGTATTCAGACCCCTTTAAATTTTTCACTCTTTGTTTCATTGCAGCCATTTTGTAAATTCAAAAAAGTTCATTTTTTTCTCATTAATGCACACTCTGCCCCACATCTTGACAGAAAGAAAAAAAACAGAAATGTAGAATTTTTTGCAAATTTATTAACCAAGAAAAACTGAAATATCACATGGTCATAAGTATTCAGGCCCTTTGCTCAGTATTAAGTAGAAGCACCCTTTTGAGCTAGTATAGCCACGAGTCTTCTTGGGAATGATGCAACAAGTTTTTCACACCTGGATTTGGGGATCCTTTGCCATTCTTCCATGCAGATCCTCTCCAGTTCCGTCAGGTTGGATGGTGAATGTTGGTGGACAGCCATTTTCAGGTCTATCCAGAAATGCTCAATTGGGTTTAGTTCTGGGCTTTGGCTGGGCCAGTCAAAAATGGTCACAGAGTTGTTTTGAAGCCATTCCTTTCGTTATTTTAGCTGTGCGCTAGGGTCATTGTCTTGTTGGAAGGTGAACATTCAGCCAAGTCTGAGGTCCAGAGCACTCTGGAAGAGGTTTTCTTTCAGGATATCTCTGTACTTGAACAAACAAGAATATCCATGAGGAACAAGTGTAAGACTTCAATGGAACATGTAACATGACTAAACAGTCTAGCTCAAATAAAGTATAGAATGTCCTGTTTAGACATCTATCACTATCTATATATGCAAACCACTAAAAACATAGTAAACAGACAGGAGAGCAAGCGTGGTTGTGTTGCAAAAGATAAATATCTGATTTTTATTGTGTCATAAAACATCTATAATTAGATGCAGCACAAATTTATACAATTAGAGTACAAAAAACAGAGGGCACCAAGGCACAGAGCAAGATTAATCAAAAGCTCACATGGCAGATATAATGGCAACACATGTACATATCATTAAATGCAAATTACAAAGTTTTGTGCCATGTGAAACCAGAGAGCAATAGCTGGTGTCCAAACCAGAAGATGATTTGAACAGCACACTAGGTATTACTATGCATCCAAATAACGTTACATACCAGTGGCTATGTGGGGTAGAGGAGGATTACCAGTAATTGATTAAAGTGCCAAAGTGCAGGAAACAAAGACCAAAGGGTCCCCCCTAGAACAGGTAACGCGCGTTTCACGTGTTTACGGTGTAACGCTTCGTCAGACCAAAGAGGGGTGGTGACTCATTGATTCCAAGGACCTTTTTAAAAGGAGCATGTGATGAATCATGTGGACGGAAAGTAACCAGTCAGTGGAGGTCTTTCGGCGCGTGCGCGATCATCACACATCTCCCCAGCTGATGCGAGCGGCGTCAGGCCGAGGAGTGCAGGGGAGGAGGATGTAATCACGCCCCCTCACCGGCACAACTCCGCCCCAGAGACACCGCCAGGCATGCCAGGGAGAGAGCGAGGACCGCGCACGCGCACACAACACATGCTGGAACATAGAAAATTGAATACACAAGCTCCCACACGGCAGTGTGGAGATTTTCAGGTAGGAGGGGACAAGTAACGGAATAACAATGATTCATAAATAACAGTAATCATCCCACATCCAAAATCCAAAGCATATTCCAGATTGTCGTGGAGGGAGCCTTCTTATAAACGCAGTCCAGATGAATGATGTGCTCAGGCAGTCATGTGGAAGAAACAAAAAAGGTCCCAAGGAAACAAGAGAAAGGGCTGCAAAAAAGAGAAGCACACATGGCATAAAAACACATACAGCAAGAAGGTTAAAAAAGGTGTATCATACAAAAATACCCCCAATAAAATTGTAATCAAAGAAACCCCTCTAAAAGAAAAAGGAGAGGGGGGGGAGGGGGGGGGAAATAGGGATCTACAGGAAGGAAGCGAAGCTAAGGGACTCATTCAATCCAGACGGGACCATAGTGCCCAACATAACAATCCATTTAATTTCTTTTTGGGCAAGAATTTTTTTAAAATTCCCGCCCCTACTACCACAATGTACGACGTCTATCCCTGTGACTCTCAAAGATCTCGCATTACATCCATGGTGATGCCAAAAATGTCTTGGGAGAGTTTTCAGAGTGGAAGTGTCCGTCACTGTCTTCGCCGCACCAATGTCTCTCACATGTTCCCGCACTCTCACTCGCAGCTCCCTAGAGGTTAGACCTACATATATCTTGGGACACCTGCACGTCGCGTAATAAATGACATAAGAGGTAGCACATGAGATGAAACTCCTAATGTCAAAGGTCCGGCTACCATCTGCGGTGGAAAAGGTCTTACTGCGAGAGACATTGGTGCATGCGAGACAGTGACCACACGGAAAGCACCCACGGACAGGGTTAACAGAACCGAATGGGTGAGGGGTCACAGAGACATAATGGCTATGTACGAGAAGATCTCGTAAATTTCTTGAGCGTCGTGCCGTCATTAAAGGGTAGTCTGGAACCAAATCCTTAAGAGAAGGGTCAGATTTTAGTATTGGCCAATATTTGTTCAAAATGGCACGCATATTATACCATTCATGGTTAAAGACAGATATGAATCGTGCCTCTCCTGCCCCCGAATTCGCCCGACCGAATGGTTGCAGGAGTTCCAATCGCTGTGTATTTTTTGCCCTATTGTACCCTTTCTTAATAACCCGGCGGCTGTATCCCCTATCACCCAATCTGGATGTTAGGTCATTGGCCTGGGATTGAAAATTCTCAGATGTCGAGCAAATCCGCTTCATCCTGAGAAATTGTCCAACCGGGATGGCTTGAATGGTACTGAAAAGGTGAGATGATGAAGCATGTAGAAGGGAGTTGACCGAGGTGGGCTTCCTAAAGACATCCGTCTGTAGTTGCCGACCACGGTCAACCCCGATCATAATGTCCAAAAAATCAATAGACTGTAAATTATATCTAAAAGTGAGCTTGAGGTTCAAAGAATTATGATTTAAAGTACCCATAAAATCCGAGAGCTGCTCCACCTTACCCTGCCATAAAATAAAAATATCGTCGATGTACCTTAACCAGCACTGCGCATGGGCAGCGGCCGGCACGCCCCTGTCGCCAAAAATGTCCCTCTCCCAATGGCCGAGGAACAGATTAGCGTACGAAGGCGCACAGGCCGCGCCCATCGCAGTGCCTCTAGTCTGTAAATAAAACCGGTCTTTAAAAATAAAAAAGTTGTGTGTCAGGATAAAGTGGAGCAGCTCAAGGATCAGCTCACATAAATGGCCATCACGGTTGGTATTGCCCAGGAAGAAGCGGACTGCCTCCAGGCCATCATCATGGTTAATATTAGTATACAGGGACTCAATGTCCGCCGTAACCAAGAAGGTATCAGGATCCACAAAAATCCCGTCAACCCTATTCAGGACGTCCGTCGTATCCTTTACATAGGATGGCAATGTTTCCACAAGGGGTTTTAGATAGTAATCAATAAAGCGACAAACAGGGTCGCATAAGCCATCTATGCCGGATACGATAGGACGTCCCGGGGGGTGTTCGGGATTCTTGTGGATCTTGGGCAGAAGATAGGTGGGGATTTTCGGAGATGTAACGAAGAGGCCATCAAACACCTTCTTCGTTATAATTCCTTCATCCAAAGCCCCCTGCAAAATCCGGTAGAGCGAATCTGAAAAGGGAGCAAGAGGCCTCGAGTCAAGTCTGCGATATGTGTTTATGTCCCTCAGTTGGCGGTAGGCCTCCCTTTCATAAAGATTATTAGGCCAGATCACAATATTCCCTCCCTTGTCTGCGGGCTTAATCTGAACATCACTCAGGGATTGCAGGTCCCTAAGTGCTGTTCTTTGGGATGAATTAAGGTTGTCATATCTACGCCTCGTAGATAAAGTTTTGAATTCTTCCGTGACTAACCTAGTAAAGATCTCAATTGAAGAGCACAGAGACAAGGGAGGGAACTTCGTACTCCTGGGCAAAATTGAGGGTGGAAACCTACCTCGTGAGTCTGGAGATTGTTCATTAAGGAGATCTTCTAAGGCCTGTAATGCTTCTCTCTCAGACTGATCAGAAGTGTTGAGTGGTGTAACGATTTTTGAATGCAGTTTTTTCAAAAGAATTTTGCGTGAAAAAATATTAAGATCTTTTATGGCTGTAAAAAAATGAAATGAATCAGTAGGAGAAAAACTAAGACCTTTTGACAATAACTCAATCTGAGTCTGTGATAAGGAATGGGATGACAAATTGATTACCTGTAATGAGTCTTTGTGTGATTGTTGTCTAGTTCTAGGAGGGTCCATAGTGGTTTTCCCAAAGTCCAATTGCTTCTTCTTATACTTTTTATTGGAGGAGCCGCCAGCTCTCTCCAATAGAGTGGGGGGGGGTCCGGAATGTCAGTATTAGATTCCTCTCCAGATGTATAAGACCTAAGTGAAGTGGATCTAGAACGTGACTGGTTATTAAACCGCCTAAATGGTCTAGATCTTTCCACGGACATTTTCCATTTATAAACCTTGTTGGAGAGGAAGTCCTGTTGGTCCCTATGGAACTTTTTTATTTTATTTTCTTTAAGTTCTTTTTCCCATTTAGTTATATCAGTCTCAATTTCTAGTTCCAACTTTTTAAAGGCCTCCTTATTGAGACCCCCCAAAAGTTTGGTATGTGACTCATCCATCTCCGTCTTCAACGCAGTGAGTTGAGTACCATTAAGGTCACATAAAAGTTGGAGGAAAGCCCTGGAGCACGTATTGGCGCATTCCTCCCATTTATCTTTAAAGGAGTTGTCCTCAATAGTAAAAGAGGGAAACACCTGGACCCTCAATCCTCTAGGGATGAGTCCTTCTTGTAAATAGCGTTCAAGGAACGCCCGATTCCACCAGGTTTTAATTCGTCTGTGAATGAGTCCCCTATACCTCATTGCTTCCACCTGGAGCCCTGCCTCCCCAGGTCTTGTTTCGCCGCCTCTGTCATGCCTGAACACATCGTCCAGCTGGGACCGCCATGATTCTTCCCGGGCAAGAAAATCCTTATCCTCTTGCGGATACGCTGTGCAAAACACAGAAAACACAGTTAAACAAACAAGAATATCCATGAGGAACAAGTGTAAGACTTCAATGGAACATGTAACATGACTAAACAGTCTAGCTCAAATAAAGTATAGAATGTCCTGTTTAGACATCTATCACTATCTATATATGCAAACCACTAAAAACATAGTAAACAGACAGGAGAGCAAGCGTGGTTGTGTTGCAAAAGATAAATATCTGATTTTTATTGTGTCATAAAACATCTATAATTAGATGCAGCACAAATTTATACAATTAGAGTACAAAAAACAGAGGGCACCAAGGCACAGAGCAAGATTAATCAAAAGCTCACATGGCAGATATAATGGCAACACATGTACATATCATTAAATGCAAATTACAAAGTTTTGTGCCATGTGAAACCAGAGAGCAATAGCTGGTGTCCAAACCAGAAGATGATTTGAACAGCACACTAGGTATTACAATGCATCCAAATAACGTTACATACCAGTGGCTATGTGGGGTAGAGGAGGATTACCAGTAATTGATTAAAGTGCCAAAGTGCAGGAAACAAAGACCAAAGGGTCCCCCCTAGAACAGGTAACGCGCGTTTCACGTGTTTACGGTGTAACGCTTCGTCAGACAAAAGAGGGGTGGTGACTCATTGATTCCAAGGACCTTTTTAAAAGGAGCATGTGATGAATCATGTGGACGGAAAGTAACCAGTCAGTGGAGGTCTTTCGGCTCGTGCGCGATCATCACACATCTCCCCAGCTGATGCGAGCGGCGTCAGGCCGAGGAGTGCAGGGGAGGAGGATGTAATCACGCCCCCTCACCGGCACAACTCCGCCCCAGAGACACCGCCAGGCATGCCAGGGAGAGAGCGAGGACCGCGCACGCGCGCACAACACATGCTGGAACATAGAAAATTGAATACACAAGCTCCCACATGACAGTGTGGAGATTTTCAGGTAGGAGGGGACAAGTAACGGAATAACAATGATTCATAAATAACAGTAATCATCCCACATCCAAAATCCAAAGCATATTCCAGATTGTCGTGGAGGGAGCCTTCTTATAAACGCAGTCCAGATGAACGATGTGCTCAGGCAGTCATGTGGAAGAAACAAAAAAGGTCCCAAGGAAACAAGAGAAAGGGCTGCAAAAAAGAGAAGCACACATGGCATAAAAACACATACAGCAAGAAGGTTAAAAAAGGTGTATCATACAAAAATACCCCCAATAAAATTGTAATCAAAGAAACCCCTCTAAAAGAAAAAGGAGAGGGGGGGGGAAGGGGTGGGGGGAATCAAAGGTCCTTGGAATCAATGAGTCACCACCCCTCTTTGGTCTGACGAAGCGTTACACCGTAAACACGTGAAACGCGCGTTACCTGTTCTAGGGGGGACCCTTTGGTCTTTGTTTCCTGCACTTTGGCACTTTAATCAATTACTGGTAATCCTCCTCTACCCCACATAGCCACTGGTATGTAACGTTATTTGGATGCATTGTAATACCTAGTGTGCTGTTCAAATCATCTTCTGGTTTGGACACCAGCTATTGCTCTCTGGTTTCACATGGCACAAAACTTTGTAATTTGCATTTAATGATATGTACATGTGTTGCCATTATATCTGCCATGTGAGCTTTTGATTAATCTTGCTCTGTGCCTTGGTGCCCTCTGTTTTTTGTACTCTAATTGTATAAATTTGTGCTGCATCTAATTATAGATGTTTTATGACACAATAAAAATCAGATATATATCTTTTGCAACACAACCACGCTTGCTCTCCTGTCTGTTTAATATCTCTGTACTTGGCTGCATTCATCTTTCCTTCAATTGCAAGCAGTCCTCCTGTACCTGCAGCTGAAAAACACCCCCATAACATGATGCTGCCACCACCATGTTTCACTATTGGGATTGTATTGGGCAGGTGATGAGCAGTGCCTGGTTTTCTCCATGCATACCGCTTAGAATTATTATTATTATTTACCAGCAATTTCATGGCGTGTTACATGGGAAAGGGGTAATTATCACCAAAAAGTTTTATCTTCATCTCATCAGACCAGAGAATCTTATTTCTCATAGTCTGGGAGTCCTTCATGTGTTTTTTGCAAACTCTATGTGGGCTTTCATATGTCTTGCACTGAGGAGAGGAGAGACACTCTGCCATAAAGACCCGACTGGTGGAGGGCTGCAGTGATAGTTGACTTTGTGGAACTTTCTCCCATCTCCCTACTGCATCTCTGCAGCTTAGCCACAGTGACCTTGAGGTTCTTCTTTAACTCTCTCACCAAGGCTCGTTTCCCACGATTGCTCACTTTAGCTGGACTGCCATGTCTAGGAAGAGTTCTGGTGGTCCCAAACATCTTCTATTTAAGGATTATGGAGGCAACTGTGCTCTTAGGAACCTTGAGTACTGCAGAAATTCTTTTGTAATCTTGGCCAGATCTGTGCCTTGCCACAATTCTGTCTCTGAGCGCCTTGGGCAGTTCCTTTGACCTCATGATTCTCATTTGGTCTGACATGCACTGTGAGCTGTGAGGTCTTATATAGACAGGTGTGTGCCTTTCCAATTCAAGACCTATCAGTTTAATTAAACACAGCTGGACTCCAGTGAAGGATGATCACAAAGAAATGGACAGCATGTGACTTAAATATGAGTGTCTGAGAAAAGGGTCTGAATACGTATGACCATGTGATATTTCAGTTTTTCTTGTTTAATAAATTTGCAAAAAATTCTATATTTCTGGGTTTTTTTCTGACAAGATGGGGTGCAGAGTACACATTAATGAGAAAAAAATGAACTTTTTGGAATTTATCAAATGGCTGCAATGAAACAAAGAGTGAAAAATTTAAAGTGGTCTGAATACTTTCCATACCCACTGTATATTTGCACATTCAGATTTCAAAAATTTGACCCAGTAATATAGGTGAAAGCTGGCTTCAGTTTGAAGGGGTTGAAATAGTGTCTTAGGGAAAAAAGTAAAAAAAAACATTTACCATAAAAAAATGTATATATTTTTTTACAATAGTTTTTGTTAAATAATAAACATTTCCTGAAAATGGTAAATGGGGGTTCAAATTTTATCCAAGCATTTTTTTTTACAGATATCAGAGAATTCATTATCTAAATGTCATTCAATGAGAGCATAATGAGTAAATCAATGAGCATAAACGGATTGCATTTCAGTAGTGGGTCAGTATAAGGGCACAGTGATACTGCCGTATTACTCGCCTGAGAATCATATGCTCTGACTGGCCATCTGCTCTCCTGACCTGGGTGTGACAGCTGTATAGAGATACACATGCTGACACACTCGGATCAGGAGAGTAGACGGCTATTCAGAGCATTGTGATGCGATCCTCGGACGAGTTATAAGGCCATGTGACTGTGCTCTAATGCTCACTTTGCAACTTGGTGTATTTTTAGGCTATGTGCGCACTTTGTGTCGAGGTAGTTGCAGTTCTAAACGCATCCTCTGGCAGAAATTGTCTTTGTCAAATTTGGTTGTGACCACAAAAACGCTATAAATACACTTGCTTTTTTACCGCGTTTTGGCCGCGTTTTTAGTGCTTTTACATGCTTTTTCATTGCTTAAAGTCAGATGCATTTTGACTACAAATACACTACTAAATAAAGTTTAAACATTCAAATACTATGTAAAAAAAGGGAAAAAATTATAACAAATATCATGATTAAAATCACACACAAAATAGATTATTTTATTGAAATGATAATTGTGTTCTAACATATATGTATAAAATAACGCTAAAATATGGGTTTTCATTAATTTAATTGTCGGACTATGTGTGTGTGTAAAGGGACATATCATTCCCTTAATATAATGTCAAAAACGCATGCGTGTATTTTGTCAAAAAAGCATGTTTTTTGCATCAAAAAAGCATGTAAAACGCTAGTATTTTGACTTAGGTTGCGTTTTGAAAGTTCTCATTGACTCTAATGTTAGCAAAAACAATTGACATGCTGCTTCTTTAAACGCTGAGTTTTTGCCAAATTTTCGGCAACTGAAACGCTGCGTTTTTAACAGCATAGTGCGCACAAGAAAGCCCTATTTCCCATACACTTTGCTTGAAAATCAAAATGCATGCATTTTGGCATTAAAATGCTGCAGTTCAAAAAGCTGCGGAAACGCATGAAAAAACGCAAAGTGCGCACATAGCCTTAAAGTGTGAAGGATTGTTTCTCAATGATAATTTGGATCTCTTCATCTTGAACCTCATGTTATCAGTAAACCAAAGCTTTGTTTTTTCTTTAAAGCGTAATTGTCATTTTAATTTTTTTTTCATAAATCAATAATACACATGAAAATAAGCAATTTTGTAATAAAATATAATCAGAGAAATCTGCTTCTCTCTCCTCCAGAATTGATCAGTCATTATTCTGGGGAAAAATCTGTGTTCAGTGAAGACTTTCCCATTACTAAGATAAGAGATGAGAGTTCTTACTGAGGAGATTCTGATGGGAGGAGCAAGAGGCAGAACTCCGCCCCCTTCTACATAGAATCTCATCAGTAACAGCTGCCATCTCTATATCTCAGTAATGGGAAAGTCTTCACTGAGTACAGATTGTACCTTATAATAATGACTGATCAATTCTGGCAGAGAAAGAAGCAGATTTGTCTGATAAGATATATTACAAAGTTGCTTATTTTCATGTGTACTATTGATTTATGGGCAAATAGCTGAATCCAGGCAAAAATAGGTGCTAGGAAAGGGAGACCTAAAATATAACTTTTATTTCACGTGCTTGGTAAAAAGTGAACCTAGGCTCACTAAGGGGTGAGTAAAAACAAATCACAGACGTAATATCCTGTTAAAACACAGGGACAGAAGAAACAGACCAAATAAATCTTGGCCCTTGGTGATAGGGTACGGCAAAAACTGGCCTCAAAACTAGGTTGAGGATGCTACCAAAAAAGCCACCCACCACGGTATATGTTAACAATTGTACTGATGCACAGCCCTACTAATTTATGAAGCTGAATTTGATAACAGCATAAGGGCATGTGTCTCAAGTATCAAAAGAGTGGACCACAGGGAGTCATATTAAATTGTCCCATAAGGGAACGATCTTACCCGGTCCAGCTGATATATAAGAGAAGGGCGACATATGGGAGGACCACCAAAACGGCTTTTCAGGGAGGCTGTCCACCAGCTCATCAAATCCCACAATAATAATGCCAGAGGGTCACTTCCATGCTAGGGCAGGTACTCACTCCCAACGCGTTTCATGGAGAACAATCATCAGGGGTGTCTGGTGAGTTAAATCATGTATGGCCCATACCATCCTATGTGGCCATTTTATTATGCCCAAAGAATTTCTAAATAGAAACAAAAGACTAAATTACTTACGGTAATGGGATTTTCCAGAGTCCACGACAGCACCCACGAGAGAGGGATCCGCCCCCTTCAGGACAGGAAACCTACAGATAAAAAGGGGCGGTCCCCCTCCCTCATCAGTTGGTTTCAGAGAAAATGGAGAGGAACCGCCACAAATTAGTAACAATATAAGACAAAAGTAGAACCATCAAACCCAAAGGGTGAAGAAAACAAAAGGGCAGGGGTGTAAAGGGTGCTGTCGTGGACTCTGGAAAATCCCATTACCGTAAGTAATTTAGTCTTTTCCTTTCACCACGACAGCACCCACGAGAGACTTAGAGAGATAACACACTTAGGGAGGGACCACCTGCTGAAGAACCGATCTCCCAAAAGAAAGGTCAGAGGAGGAAGAAAGGTCCAATCGGTAGTGCTTGTAAAAAGTAGAAGGAGAGGACCAGGTCGCAGCCTTACAAATACCGTCAATGGAGACATTCGCCATGGCAGCCCAAGATGAAGCCATCGCCCTAGTAGAGTGAGCCTGTACAGGAGACGGAAGGGGCTCCTGTTTCGATTCATATGCAACAGAAATAGCATCCCGCATCCATCGGGCCAAGGACTGTTTCGTCACCTGATGACCACGTCTGGAACCCTGAAAGGCAATAAACAAAGCCCTATCCTTTCTCCAAGGGGCTGTCCTAGAGATATATGTGAGAATAACTTCCTTAACATCTAGTGTATGAAACCTGCATTCTTCTGGTGTGGAAGGGTCAGGAAAGAAGGAAGGAAGAATGATTTCCGCCTGTCGGTGAAACTGTGAGGCTACTTTAGGCAAGTAGGCCGGATCAGTTCGAAGAACAATATGATCTGGGAAGACCCTAAGGAAAGGAGGATCCACAGAAAGAGCCTGAAGATCGCTAACACGCCGAGCAGAAGTGAGTGCAACTAAGAGGCAAGTTTTAAAAGAGAGCAATTTGTCAGACGCCGAGGCGAGTGGTTCAAAGGGTGGACGAGTTAGGGAATCTAGAACCAGAGTGAGATCCCAGGGTGGTGTACATGGGAGACGGAGCGGCTGACCCCGGTCACAGGCCTTGATGAAACGTATGACCCACTTATCCCCCGCTATATTAGAATTATAAAGGGCGCCCAGAGCTGACACATGACCTTTAAGGGTACTGACTGACAGACCCAGATCTCGCCCAGACTGGAGAAATTCCAGAATAGAAGAAATCGGGACCACCGAAGGTGCGGCATCAGGAAAGGAAACAAGGAACCGGTGCCATACCCGACCATACTGACGGGTAGTCACTGGTTTTCGACTCTGCAGCAAGGTATCCACCAAGCGACCGGAAAACCCCCGTGATTCTAGTAACGCCCTTTCAAATTCCATGCCGTCAAGTGGAGCCCCTTGACGCGTGGATGCAGGAAAGGCCCCTGTGATAGGAGATCCGGTCGGGATGGGAGAACCCAGGGGTCCGTCACTGACATCTGTCTCAGGAGGGAGAACCAGGGACGTCTGGGCCAGAAGGGAGCTATAAGGAGAATGCGAGCCTGATCTTCCCTGATTTTCCGAAGGACCGTTGGCAGAAGAATTATGGGAGGAAAGGCATAAGCAAGACTGTACCGCCAGGGAACCTGAAGGGCATCTAACACTGTTGGCTGATCCGCCCTGCTCAGGGATCCAAACAGTTTCAACTGCCTGTTGGCTCTGGTAGCAAACAAATCTATAACCGGGAGGCCCCAGTACTGTACGATTTGAGCAAACACTTCCTGATGTAAGACCCATTCTCCCTGATAGAGAGTGTGCCGGCTGAGAAAATCTGCCTTGACATTGTCCACCCCTCGGATGTGCACTGCAGAGAGGGATAACAGATGAGTCTCGGCAAGTTCCAACAGTTGAACCGCCGTAGACATGAGGGAAGACGATCTCGTTCCCCCTTGGCGGTTGATGTACGCCACCACTGTCTGATTGTCCGTACAAAGTCGTACATGGGTTCCCCTGAGGAGGTGAAGAAACGACATCAGTGCACGAGAGACTGCCATGAGTTCTTTCCGGTTGGAGGACTCGGTTGATTCTTGCCGGGACCAAAGACCTTGGGTCATCGAGTCCCCCAGATGAGCCCCCCACCCCCAGGGACTGGCATCCGTCGTGAGGACATTGGTGGGGTGAACATGCCATTCCTTCCCCTTGGTTAAGTTCTCCTCCCGAAGCCACCAAGTCAGGGATGCACGAGTAGCGTCTGTCAATCTCAGAGGATGATCGAGGGACCCTGGATGGGATCGTGCAGCTGCAGGAACCTCCCACTGAAGCTGTCTGGAGTGAAGTTGGGCCCATTGGACAGCGGGGATACAGGAGGTCAGGGACCCCAACAGGGACATTGCAGAACGGAGAGATAGAGATCTGTGAGTCTGTGTGCGTCGTACAATCCTCTGGATTTTTACTATTTTGTCCACTGGGAGAAAACAACGCTGTTGTCGAGAGTCCAGAAGCATGCCTAGGAAAGCCTGAAAAGTTGAGGGCGTGAGTCTAGATTTTTGGAGATTCAAAAGCCACCCAAGACGACCCAGAGTTGACATAGCATTATGGAGACGGAGAGAACATTGTGCCGCCGTGTTACCCACAACCAGTAGGTCATCTAGATAAGGGATCACGAAAGTCTGTTGCTCGCGAAGGTGAGCGGTGACTTCAGCCATAATTTTAGTGAAAATCCGAGGGGCGAGTGAAACACCGAAGGGCATAGCCGTGAACTGGAAATGGTGAACAGAGTTGTGCATAAAGAGTGCCACCCGGAAGTACTGCTGATAAAGTGCGTGAACTGGGACGTGGTAATATGCATCCTTTAGATCAAGGACCGCCATGTAGCAATTGGGATAGAGCAACTTTATGGTGGTCAGGAGGGATTCCATTTTAAACCGTCGGTACGTTAGAAAGAGATTAAGTTTTCGTAAATTAATTATGGTCCGAAATGACCCATCAGGCTTTGGTACTAAGAAAAGAGGGGAGTAAAACCCTCTTTCCTACTCATGTAATGGGACCGGCGTAAGGACCCTTTTTTCCACCAGAGTGAGAACTTCCGTCACCAGTGCATTATGTTGATCTTCCGACTTCCTAGTGGGTGTAAGACAATAACATTGTGGAGGGAGGGAAGTGAATTCTAGCCGGAGACCGTGAGAAATCACATCTAGTATAAAAGAGCTGGAAGTGATGGTTTTCCAAAGGGTTGCAAAAAACCTTAGTCTGCCTCCCACTGGAACCCCCCCATCATTGTTTAGGGAACTTCCTACGGGAGGAAGGGTTTCCAAACAGGGTCCCCTTGGACCCAGAGGCGGGGTTGTCCAATCTATCCCTGCGATCAGGGCGTGTGGGTTGGAAACGACGTTTGCGATACGGGAGCCTAGAAGGAGGAGCAAATGCATTAGGGAACCCCTTCTTACTATCACCCGCCTTGGTGAGTATGTCATCCAGCTGTGGACCAAAGAGGAACTCACCCTCACAGGGAAGCGCACATAGTCTCGATTTCGAGGATGTGTCCCCTTTCCACGATTTCAACCAGAGTGCCCTCCGGGCTGCATTAGAAGACCCTGCCGCTCGGGCCGCCAGGCGGACAGAGTCAGCAGAAGCATCTGCCAGGTAATTAGCTGCGTCTTTGAGTAAGGGCAGCGAGGAAACAATCTTATCTCTGGAGGTACCTGACTTAAGCTGCTTGTCTAGGGTATCTAGCCAGACTAAAAGTGACCTGGCTGTACATGTTGCAGAAATGGCTGGTTTCAGTGCCCCAGCAGAGGCTTCCCAGGTTTTACGCAGGAAGGCATCTGCTTTACGGTCTAGAGGGTCTCGTAGAAATCCCATATCCTCGAAGGGCAAGGCTGATTTTTTAGAGGATTTTGCTACTGCCACATCCACCTTTGGTACCTTGCACCATTGGGACAAGTCTGCATCATCAAAGGGGTATCTCCGTTTTGAGGAAGACGGGAGAAACCCACGATGATCCTGTTTCTGCCACTCCTTGCGAACAAGGGTTTTTAGGGCCTCATTCACAGGAAAGGATTTCCTTTTCTTCTGAGTGAGACCAGCAAACAAGGTATGATCAGCAGTCTTGGTGATTTTTTCTTCTGTAATCCCCATGGTTGACCGAACAGCCTTTACTAATGTGTCCATCCCATCCAATGAGAAACACGCTTTTCCAGCCTCATCAGAAGAGGAAGAGGTAGAGGCTGAAGAAGCATCACTCTGGCTGTCAGCTGAGTCAGATGGGGGGGAATCATGCTGTCGGTGAGACTTCTTAGATTTCTTAGAGCCGTGCAGGGACTGAAGAGAAGCCTGAATTTCAGTACGAATCAGTTCCCTGAGATCCGGAGGGGGGTTGGTAGAAGCTGACGCCTCCCCCCGAATAGCTTGGATACAGGACCTACAAAGCTTCTGTATATAGTCCTTGGGGAGGGGACAGGCACACAGTGGGCACTCATTATTAGTTTTTGCGGTGCTTTACTTAGGGCCCTGTAACAGAACCGGAAGGGAACATCAGTATAGGGCAACATTCACGAAGGTCACTCACCCATACCAGGAAAAGAACGGATACCGGCTTTGGAGGTGGGGACGAACGATTTGTCCGGTCCTTGGAGGATGCAGAGTCCTCGGTCCTCTTACGACCTGTGGAACTCCTGGTGTCACTTGAGTCTTTACGTCCAGCATCTCTGGATGGAGAGGTGTCCCGAGCAGGGGAGTCGCGGGGACTTCCCATCTTTGTAGAAGTGGCCTGTTTCTGCCACTGAAGATTCAAATAGAAAGGAAGCCCGCTTCCTCACCACTCCTGCAGCCCTGTCACGCTGAGGCAACGAGTGCTGACGCAGCAGGTCCCGGACACGCCCCCCCCCCCCCCGCGCGTGTACACGTTACTGTAAGCACGCGGTGCAGGGGAAGCGCCAGACCGCCGCACACAGCAACTCACCGGCCCGTTGATTACTGCAAGTTCCAGACGCGTCCGAAGGAGGAGTCCACGAGTCTCCCAGCCATCCGTTCACCCGGAAGTGCCTTTCGCTTCCGGGTCCCTGCAGGAAATCGCGCGTGAGCTGACGTGGCACCGGACATGCCCCCCCCGGCACATGCTCCACAATCCCGAAGGAGTTGGAATCATGCAGCACAGGGAGAGCACCGTTCCACGAATAGCCTACTTACCGGCGCGATCCTGCAGGCGCCATTTCCCCAGAGGATTAGACCAAGCCGAGGGAAAGAGGACGGGATGCACCGGAGGATGGAGTCCGCGAGGGGAGCTCCACCGACCGTGCTTCTGGAATCCTGAGCTCCGCCGTTCCCTTAGACACCGCACGGACTCCTAGATCCAGGTATAGTAGGTTCCGATCCTTCCAGGACAGGAAACCAACTGATGAGGGAGGGGGACCACCCCTTTTTATCTGTAGGTTTCCTGTCCTGAAGGGGGCGGATCCCTCTCTCGTGGGTGCTGTCGTGACGAAAGGAAAAGGTTCACAATAAGCCCTCATATACAAAGACAAGAATAGAGGCCTATTTTCTTTGCCCCACAATTCATATACTCACCGCACTCTTGTGTGCGTCAGTCATAAGCCTCTTCAAAAGTGCCGCGCTCCGTTCCCGGAAGCGGGCTCCCTCTTATACAGAGGCGCATGCGCAGTAGCATCGTCCCGGCCGATGACGCGCGTTCCCAGAAGACACTGGGACCGGAAACACGCGTCATCGGCTGCCGCATCGCAATGAGGCGGGCGCGGCCTCACCAGGTAAACGTCATATCCTGGAGAGTGACGCCTGCTAGACAGCACAAACCAGAGCACGGAGCCCGTTGCCATAGCAACGCACAGCAGCTCCGGTTCTGCCTGCAGAACATCAATATATAGAAAAACCATGTTTGTTAATCACTCGAGTCAAAACATGGTGGGTATAAATAGCTATGACGGCAGCATTCGTATCATAATGATGGTACAGTATAGACCCGTCCACATAGACCCTAATGGTATTTGTATAGAAAAGATTACCACCTATAAGAAAGGGCCATACTAAACAAATCAAAATATGATAAAGCAGTTCCAGACTGCCCGGAGAGGTAACAAAATTACAAGTATCAGGGCCAGGGGTATACATAAGGAAAAATTGCTGGAAAAATACGCATTATGTCCATATGTCACCGTCCCAGAGTGACAGTCACTAAAACACCCATATAGGTATAACGGTGACATATTTGCACATTAAGTATTTCTGAGTGAGGAAAAACCAGCGGGAACAGAAGCGGAGCATAACAAGCTATACAAGAGGGGGTGCGAAAAAGGGGGGGGGGAATTTATACCGGCCAAGACTGGAAAAGAGGGGGGGGGTTTATTTGGGGTGTATGTAGGGTACCTAATGTGATGTTAACCTAGCGAACCCTCTGACCCTACCTATCATGTGGGGGTCGGCACCCTAAAATGCCCCACGCCCATGGTGCCCCCACTCGGCCGTCGTCTTTCCCTCCTACACTTACCCTAAACCCTGCAGTGCTCCTAAAGGAAGGGGGTGAAGGACAGGGACTCATTTAGGCCCATCGGTGCCATGGTGTTGAGGCTGTAGATCCAGTAACACTCCTTCCGGAGTATCGTCTTGTCCCAATTCCCTCCCCTGATAGGGGGGCGAATGAGATCAATCCCCATAATCGCAAAACTTTTCAAATCGCCATCATGAAAATTGTTGATATGTCTAGCAACCGGTGTGTCATTTTTCTCAAGGATATCATTTTTGTGTTCGCCAACACGTCTTCGCAGCTCTCTAATGGTTTTTCCAATATAGAGTTTTCCACACATACACTTAACCCTGTATATGACTCCCCTTGATTTGCAAGTGATCAGTGATCTTATGGAAAAACTCTTTTTGTTGTTATAATTAGCGAACTCCCTTCCTTCCTCGATGTATTTACAGTTGACACAGTCATGACATTTAAAACATCCATAGACCGCATTCGTTGTTCCCACCGGTCTATCCTCACTGAAATGGCTATGGACAAGTCTATCACCCAGGGACTTGGCCCTCCTATAGGTAATAGAAGGATACGTCAAAAGATGTTTATCAATCAGAGGATCCATCTGTAGGACATGCCAATACTTCGAGAGGATTCCCCTGAAGGCACCCGCCCCATTGTTGAAAGTAGTAATGAATCTAAGAATATCAACAGACTCCTTCTTTTGATTGGGGTTTAGAAGTTTAGTACGATCCACATTGCGTACCTCATTGTAGGCCTTGTGGATAATGCCTTCGGGGTAGCCTCTTTCTTTTAGGCGTCCCATCAAATCGACTGCCTGTTTGTTAAAGCCCGCTTCCTCCGAGCAGTTACGCCGCATCCTTATGAATTGCCCCTTTGGAATTCCTCTTTTTAGGGGGACAGGGTGAGCACTTTCCCACTTCAACAGGGAATTTGAAGATGTATTTTTTCTAAACGTGCTGGTGACCAAACGACCACCCGGCCCTCTCTCCACCATCACATCCAGGAAAGACAGTCTTTCCCCACCAATCTCGCTGGTGAACCTCAGGCCAATCCCATTGTCATTTAATTTAGCCATAAAATGATGGAAATCACATACCTGACCCTTCCAGACAACGAAGACGTCGTCAATGTATCTAAGCCATAGGACGACGTCCTCGGTGTCCAGGAGGCCGCCAAACACCACAGTCTCCTCCCACCAGCCCAGGAGGAGGTTCGCATACAACGGGGCACAACAACTCCCCATCGCAGTCCCCCTGAGCTGGTGATAGAAACTCGCTCCAAAGGTAAAGACGTTTTTGGTCAGGCAAAATTTAAGTGCCTTCATGACAAAGTCATTGTGTTGGCGGAATTGACTTCCTCTGGATTCTAGGTAGTATTTGACAGCTCCTATTCCTGCTGTATGTGGAATGGAGGAATACAGCGCCTCTACGTCGATGCTGCATAGGAGCATGCCATCCTCCAAGAAGATGTCCTCTATGCGGCGTAAGAAGTCTGTCGTGTCTCTGAGGTAGGAATTGAGAGACAGCACAAAGGGTCGTAGAATTTTGTCAATGTATATGCTCAGTTTCTCAGTTATGCCTCCTATACCCGAAACAATGGGGCGACCCTTTAAGGGATTTAAACCCTTGTGCACTTTAGGTAAAGTGTAAAAGGTCGCCACCACTGGGAAAGTTGGTAAAAGGAATTCATATTCGTTTTTATCAATGATGTTGGACTCCAAAGCCTCCCCGAGCAGGGTTTTTAGTTCTTCTTTATACCCCGGAATAGGGTTGGAGTCCAATTTCGCGTAACAAAGTTTGTCACTAAGGATCTTTAGACAGATCTCTTTATAGGCGCTAGAGTCCAGTATCACCACATTCCCCCCTTTGTCAGAGGGCTTTATGGTGATACTGGAGTCTCTCTCTAGATTTTTGAGACTGAGCATCTCATTTTTGGTCAAATTATATTGACTTCCGCAAAAGCCCCTGCTGTCTCTCACATCCTCCATCACCAAGTTAACAAAAATTTGTATATGAGGGCTTATTGTGAACCTTTTGTTTCTATTTAGAAATTCTTTGGGCATAATAAAATGGCCACATAGGATGGTATGGGCCATACATGATTTAACTCACCAGACTCCCCTGATGATTGTTCTCCATGAAACGCGTTGGGAGTGAGTACCTGCCCTAGCATGGAAGTGACCCTCTGGCATTATTATTGTGGGATTTGATGAGCTGGTGGACAGCCTCCCTGAAAAGCCGTTTTGGTGGTCCTCCCATATGTCGCCCTTCTCTTATATATCAGCTGGACCGGGTAAGATCGTTCCCTTATGGGACAATTTAATATGACTCCCTGTGGTCCACTCTTTTGATACTTGAGACACATGCCCTTATGCTGTTATCAAATTCAGCTTCATAAATTAGTAGGGCTGTGCATCAGTACAATTGTTAACATATACCGTGGTGGGTGGCTTTTTTGGTAGCATCCTCAACCTAATTTTGAGGCCAGTTTTTGTCGTACCCTATCACCAAGGGCCAAGATTTATTTGGTCTGTTTCTTCTGTCCCTGTGTTTTAACAGGATATATAGTATGCGAACCTCCTCCTGGGCTGGTGGGAGGAGACTGTGGTGTTTGGCGGCCTCCTGGACACCGAGGACGTCGTCCTATGGCTTAGATACATTGACGACGTCTTCGTTGTCTGGAAGGGTCAGGTATGTGATTTCCATCATTTTATGGCTAAATTAAATGACAATGGGATTGGCCTGAGGTTCACCAGCGAGATTGGTGGGGAAAGACTGTCTTTCCTGGATGTGATGGTGGAGAGAGGGCCGGGTGGTCGTTTGGTCACCAGCACGATTAGAAAAACTACATCTTCGAATTCCCTGTTGAAGTGGGAAAGTGCTCACCCTGTCCCCCTAAAAAGAGGAATTCCAAAGGGGCAATTCATAAGGATGCGGCGTAACTGCTCGGAGGAAGCGGGCTTTAACAAACAGGCAGTCGATTTGATGGGACGCCTAAAAGAAAGAGGCTACCCCGAAGGCATTATCCACAAGGCCTACAATGAGGTACGCAATGTGGATCGTACTAAACTTCTAAACCCCAATCAAAAGAAGGAGTCTGTTGATATTCTTAGATTCATTACTACTTTCAACAATGGGGCGGGTGCCTTCAGGGGAATCCTCTCGAAGTATTGGCATGTCCTACAGATGGATTCTCTGATTGATAAACATCTTTTGACGTATCCTTCTATTACCTATAGGAGGGCCAAGTCCCTGGGTGATAGACTTGTCCATAGCCATTTCAGTGAGGATGGACCGGTGGGAACAACGAATGCGGTCTATGGATGTTTTAAATGTCATGACTTTGTCAACTGTAAATACATCGAGGAAGGAAGGGAGTTCGCTAATTATAACAACAAAAAGAGTTTTTCCATAAGATCACTGATCACTTGCAAATCAAGGGGAGTCATATACAGGGTTAAGTGTATGTGTGGAAAACTCTATATTGGAAAAACCATTAGAGAGCTGCGAAGACGTGTTGGCGAACACAAAAATGATATCCTTAAGAAAAATGACACACCGGTTGCTAGACATATCAACAATTTTCATGATGGCGATTTGAAAAGTTTTGCGATTATGGGGATTGATCTCATTCGCCCCCCTATCAGGGGAGGGAATTGGGACAAGACGATACTCCGGAAGGAGTGTTACTGGATCTACAGCCTCAACACCATGGCACCGATGGGCCTAAATGAGTCCCTGTCCTTCACCCCCTTCCTTTAGGAGCACTGCAGGGTTTAGGGTAAGTGTAGGAGGGAAAGACGACGGCCGAGTGGGGGCACCATGGGCGTGGGGCATTTTAGGGTGCCGACCCCCACATGATAGGTAGGGTCAGAGGGTTCGCTAGGTTAACATCACATTAGGTACCCTACATACACCCCAAATAAACCCCCCCCCCCTCTTTTCCAGTCTTGGCCGGTATAAATTTCCCCCCCCCCTTTTTCGCACCCCCTCTTGTATAGCTTGTTATGCTCCGCTTCTGTTCCCGCTGGTTTTTCCTCACTCAGAAATACTTAATGTGCAAATATGTCACCGTTATACCTATATGGGTGTTTTAGTGACTGTCACTCTGGGACGGTGACATATGGACATAATGCGTATTTTTCCAGCAATTTTTCCTTATGTATACCCCTGGCCCTGATACTTGTAATTTTGTTACCTCTCCGGGCAGTCTGGAACTGCTTTATCATATTTTGATTTGTTTAGTATGGCCCTTTCTTATAGGTGGTAATCTTTTCTATACAAATACCATTAGGGTCTATGTGGACGGGTCTATACTGTACCATCATTATGATACAAATGCTGCCGTCATAGCTATTTATACCCACCATGTTTTGACTCGAGTGATTAACAAACATGGTTTTTCTATATATTGATGTTCTGCAGGCAGAACCGGAGCTGCTGTGCGTTGCTATGGCAACGGGCTCCGTGCTCTGGTTTGTGCTGTCTAGCAGGCGTCACTCTCCAGGATATGACGTTTACCTGGTGAGGCCGCGCCCGCCTCGTTGCGATGCGGCAGCCGATGACGCGTGTTTCCGGTCCTAGTGTCTTCTGGGAACGCGCGTCATCAGCCGGGACGATGCTACTGGGCATGCGCCTCTGTATAAGAGGGAGCCCGCTTCCGGGAACGGAGCGCGGCACTTTTGAAGAGGCTTATGACTGACGCACACAAGAGTGCGGTGAGTATATGAATTGTGGGGCAAAGAAAATAGGCCTCTATTCTTGTCTTTGTATATGAGGGCTTATTGTGAACCTTTTGTTTCTATTTAGAAATTCTTTGGGCATAATAAAATGGCCACATAGGATGGTATGGGCCATACATGATTTAACTCACCAGACTCCCCTGATGATTGTTCTCCATGAAACGCGTTGGGAGTGAGTACCTGCCCTAGCATGGAAGTGACCCTCTGGCATTATTATTGTGGGATTTGATCAGCTGGTGGACAGCCTCCCTGAAAAGCCGTTTTGGTGGTCCTCCCATATGTCGCCCTTCTCTTATATATCAGCTGGACCGGGTAAGATCGTTCCCTTATGGGACAATTTAATATGACTCCCTGTGGTCCACTCTTTTGATACTTGAGACACATGCCCTTATGCTGTTATCAAATTCAGCTTCATAAATTAGTAGGGCTGTGCATCAGTACAATTGTTAACATATACCGTGGTGGGTGGCTTTTTTGGTAGCATCCTCAACCTAGTTTTGAGGCCAGTTTTTGCCGTACCCTATCACCAAGGGCCAAGATTTATTTGGTCTGTTTCTTCTGTCCCTGTGTTTTAACAGGATATTACGTCTGTGGTTTGTTTTTACTCACCCCTTAGTGAGCCTAGGTTCACTTTTTACCAAGCACGTGAAATAAAAGTTATATTTTAGGTCTCCCTTTCCTAGCACCTATTTTTGCCTGGATTCAGCTATTTGCCTAGGTTGATACTGTGGATCCTCTGGGTATTTTGCTATTGTACTATTGATTTATGAATTAAAAATTTAAACAATGGTTATGCTTTAAGACTTAAGGCCACGTCTCACTAAGCAACATCACTAGCGACATCGCTGCTGAGTCACGGTTTTTGTGACACAACAACGATCTTGCTAGCGATGTCGCTGTGTGTGACATTCAGCAACTACCTGGCCCCTGCTGTGAGGTCGCCGGTCGTTGCTGAATCTCCTGGACCATTTTTTGGTTGTTGCTCTCCCGCTGTGAAGCACACATCGCTGTGTTTGACAGCGAGAGAGCAACGATTTGAATGTGCAGGTAGCAGGGAGCTGGCTTCTGCGAACGCTGGTAACAAAGCTACACAACGGGTAACCAAGCAAAGCGCTTTGCTTAGTTACCCGATACCTTGGTTACCAGCGTCCGCAGCTTCTAGAAGCTGGCTCCCTGCACATGTAGCCAAGGTACACATTGGGTAACTATAAGCAAAGCGCTTTGCTTCGTAACCCGATGTGTACTATGATTACCAAGCACAGCGTCGTTACACGGGTCGCTGGTGACTGGTGGCTGATCTCTGATCGCTGTGGAGATCTGCCTGATTGACAGCTCACCAGCGACCATGTAGCGACGCTCCAGCAATCCCTGCCAGGTCAGATCGCTGGAGCGTCGCTAAGTGTCACGGTACCTTAATGAACATAGTCATATTATGATTTTGTTTTGTCATAGGCATCCACAAGGCCACTACTTATCTCTGTATGCTTCTACTACAGATAAAGAGATTACAGAGGTACAAGTGCTTCAGAAAAAAAAGTGGTCTGTATCATCTGATTCTGTATGAATGGAGATATTTTCCCTTGGAAACACTGCTTTTAGGTGAAGGATAGCTCTGAAATTATGACATACCCAGGGGCCTCTGCTGTGTACGTGAGCACTTAAAATTGAACCTAAATTGCTTTGCTTCTTTTCTCACTTTGAGGAATCAATTTTATTTTGTTAAGGTAATTGCTTTTCTCCAAAATGCAGGATTTACTATTCATTTTCAGACTCAATAATCACATTCCAATAAATGGGCCAGTAAGTATCAAAGAGCCATATTACTTCTTATTAGGATCTGTTTTAGTTTTGGTGCAATATAATCAATTTATTGGCTAGGGCACTCATTTATTTTTACAGCAGTGAGTGTCATTCATGCACTAAAGAGCAAAAGAATTACAGTATCTTTGAAATGGATACAAGCTGTTTCTCATTACTGTATTTAGTTGTAATTTAAACATAAGATTTTCATTTAGCATTGTAAACTATTCACACAAAGATTATGCCTCACGTGTCCGGGACTCACATGTAGTCTTAGAGAGCACCCACCACCTGTCTGAGTCTACCTTTTTTTAACAAAAGAGTGGGCACTCACAGATAGATAAATCCCATGCCCCTGTCTTATGCTAACCCCTCAAAGTGTTCATTTTTTATTTGTCATCCCATGGCACCATCTTGTGCCTGTAAGTCTGAAGTTACATCACTAGCTCTCATTACAAGTCTAGGAGAGTGAGAACGAGACTTGTATTGAAAGGTGACCTCCAACTTGATCAATGAAGTACTGGAGCAGCCGGCAGGTGACAAATCGATGAGACCAACCGGTGCAGCGGCAATAACAAAAAACGGTGGCAGGTAAGTATAAATCAGAGGACTTAGATTTAACGCCTTTTCTACGAATGACGGACAGATGTTAGCTCCCGCTACTTGACATGCTATGTCCATCATTGCTCTAAACTGTCACTGTATGTACCACACAGTGACAGCTCTGTGCCGACAGTTGTCACTGACAATTGGCCAACACTGCCAGAGATGCTGGTACCCATTTCAGAGGTTCTCTCTGATTGCTGTATGCACAGCATGATTGTGAGGAAGGTGCTGAAATATTAGCACTTTCCCGCACAATATACGCACAAGCTTGGCTAAAGGCCCTGTCACACAGAGATAAATCTGCGGCAGATCTGTGGTTGCAGTGAAATTGTTGACAATCAGTGCCAGGTTTGTGGCTGTGTACAAATGGAACAATATGTCCATGATTTCACTGCAACCACAGACCTGCCAAAGATTTATCTCTGTGTGTGACGGGGGCCTAAGACTAAGTTCACACATCCGTTTTTTTCCAATCAGGCACAATCCGGTTTGTGCCTGATGCAACGGATCCGTCTCAGATTGTATAAAAACTGATGCGACGGATCCGGTAAAAAAACGGATCTGGTTGGGTTTTTTTTATGCTGAGAGACAGAGAGACCCCATCATCACCGCACAGGCACTACCGCACGCATCATCACCGTACATGCAGGCACTACCGCATGCATCATCACCGCACACGCAGGCACTACCGCACGCATCATCACCGCACACGCAGGCACTACCGCACGCATCATCACCGCACATGCCCCGGCACTACCGCACGCATCATCACCGCACACGCCCCGGCACTACCTCAGTGACGTCACCGCTGACAGCGCGACTCACTTCAGTTGCTGCGTGGAGCTGATAGAGAGCGGCGGTGTTCTACTGCCGCTCCTGTCAGCTTCATGTAGCAGAGCTGAAAGCGTCGTGGGACCTCTGTGGATCTGGACATGGAGGGGTATTTGGGGATTTTAATAAAGTGGTGAAAGAGGGTGTTTTTTTGTCTTTTATTCCAAATAAAGTATTTTTTTGGGTGTATGTGTTTATTTACTTTCACTTACAGGTTAATCATTGGGGGTGTCTCATAGACGCCTGCCATGATTAACCCTTTATTACCCCGATTGCCACCACACCAGGGCAATTCGGGATGAGCCGGGTAGAGTCCCTGGACTGTTGCATCTAATGGATGCGGCAATTCCGGGCAGCTGCTGGCTGATATTGTTAGGGTGGTGGGCTCCCCATCTCCATCCTGACAATACCAGCCTCCAGCCATGTGGCTTTATCTTGGCTGGTATCAAAATCGGGGGGGGACCGCACGCCGTTTTTTTAATTTATTTATTTATTTTACTGCAAGATATAGACCCGCCCACCGGCGGCTGTGATTGGTTGCAGTGAGACAGCTGTCACTCAGCGTGGGGGTGTGTCTGGTTGCAACCAATCATTGGCGCCGGTGGGCGGGGGAAGCAGTGAATATGAGATTGAATAATGGGCGGTCGGCATTTTCAAATCAGGAGAAGCCGCCAGAGCAGTGTGACAGCCATGCAGCGCCGCGTCGCTGATCAGTGAGTGGGTGAGAGTGAATGAGTCAGTGAGAGAGTGAGTGAGTGAGTGATTGATTGATTTTCTGACAAGCAATGAATTTATATCACTTCTGGGCATGCTCAGAAGTAAAAACCGAATCCGGTACATGCTTCCGGCGTTTGACACATGCCACCGTATCCGGCGCGCATACTTTCATTATGCACCATGCCGCACAACGCCGCACCCGGCGCTATGCAGCTTTTTGCCGCTGGCAAAAAACGTTCCTCTCTGCGTCCTGTTTGGCCGCCGGAGTGACGATTTTTGCTGCATCCGGCAAAAACCGGATCAAACGCAAGTACATGCGGCACAATCCGTCGCTAATAAAAGTCTATGAGGAAAAACCACACCCGGCGTCAAAAAAACGGATGCATTTCTCCCGCAAAGCGCCGGATTGTGCCGCACAGAAAAAACCTGATGTGTGAACATACCCTTAGCTGACAGCTGAGCTCCTGCAGTAACAACCAGGGTCGGCACACACACTGCACCTGGCTGATTAATCCCCTAGATGCTGTGATTGAAAGTGATTACAACATTTAGAAGGTGATTGCGCTTCCTCTCTTACGCCCATCAGCACCCTGTAATGAAATCAAGGCAACCCGATTATGGTTCACGGAGGTCAAAATAATGACCCCTGGAGTCCCAGGTATGGTGGCCTGTTAGACCCAGCCACAGCTCTCAAAATATGATGGTTCAAAAACATTTCATCTGAATCACTTAGTTTGTAGACATAGATGGAAACCCAGATGTAAGAGCTCATCATAGAGCACAGGATAAATGTGACCTCATCCAAAATGTTCTGTATCCTAAAATGTTACCAATAAAGGCTTCTACTCAACCAAGAAGGAAGCCCCCACTCAGGTTCATCATCTGCTAACAGAAGTATAGTGAGTTTCCCCATTACTGATAGCACAAAGGCTCTGAAAAAGTACGGAGGCTCCTTGCCCCCCAAAAGAAATCCAGTGAAATCTGCGCTCCCAAGTCCAAATGCCCCCTCCCTTCTGAGCCCCACAGTAAGCCTATACCACAGTTAGCTTACAAAATTGCGCTCATTCCTTCTGAAGTCTAGTGGTCAAATGGTACTGTACAGTCACATATTTATATATTGTCACATTCACAAGAAATTGTGTAATCATTATGTGGTCATTTTGTATCTATTTATCTTTGTGAAAATGAGGCTAAGACAATATTTTAGTGGTAAAAATGTAATTATTTTTTCTTCACCGACCAATGGTAATTAGATTTGTGAAACATGTGGTGTCAATATGCTCACTGCATCACTAGATAATTTGATTAAGAGGTGTACACTCCCTGACAGATGTTCTGTCGCTTATCCATGTTATGTAAATAAAAGCTTATAACCGGACTTTAAATTCATCCATTGGTTTCATAAATTACTCTTTTGAAAGTTGAAACCCTCCCAAATTTGGTTGAGGTTATGAAAATAAAGGTGCTGCAAAGCTGAAATATTGATCATTTAATGAACACAGAAAGGTCAGATTTTAGCAATACAAACGTTTTGTCGCCTTGTCATATATTGCACCCAATCCTAGTTTACATCCTCACCTGTGCTCACTAAATGATCAGTTAATTAGTGGGTGTGTATAAAAAGAAACCCAGCACCCCAGACCTTCACTTGAACTACAACTTGACCACTGACAACATGCCAAAAATCCACCCTGCGACCAAAGCCTTGATTATCAAGAGGCTGAAGACCAGATCCACTGCAGAGGTGGCTGGCACCTTTAATGTGTCTCAGCGTCAAGTACAAAAAATTAAAAAAATATTTGAAGAGACTGGAGATGTTTTTGACAAGCCCAGGTCCAGCAGGCCCCGCAAGACAACTGCTCAGGAGGAACGTTTGTTGGTTAGAAAATCCAAAGCCAGCCCCTCTTCGACTGCAGCAGAGCTCCAACACGTCTGGTCACCTCAAGTCCCTGTGTCAACTAGAACAGTTTGTAGGATTCTGTCTCGAAATGGCATCCATGGTCGAATCAGTGCCCAGACGTCAGCACTAAACAAAAGGCAATTAAAAAACCGTGTGGAAAAGTGTCAGAAGGTGGATTTCTCTGATGAATCTTCAGTTGAATTACACCACAGCCACCGCAAATACTGCAGAAGACCTACTGGAGCCTGTATGGATCCAAATTACACGCAGAAAACAGTTACGTTTGGTGGTGGAAATATCATGCTCTGGGATTACATTCAGTATGGGGGTGTGCAAAACATTTGCAAGGTGGAAGGCAATATCAATAGCCTAAAATATCAAGAGGTATTAGTTACCTCTTACATTCCCAATCATAAAAGGGGTCAAATTCTGCAGCAGGATGGTGCTCCATCTCATACATCCATCTCTTCAACAAAGTTCCTCCTGGCAAAGAAGATTAAGGTGCTCAAGGACTGGCCAGCCCAGTCACCAGACATGAACATCATTGAGCATGTTTGGGGTAGGATGAAAGAGGAGGCTTGGAAGACAAAACCAAAGAATCTAGATGAACTCTGGGAGGCATGTAAGACTGCATTCTTTGCTATTCCTGATAACTTCATCAATAAATTGTATGAATCATTGTTGAACCGCTGGATGCAGTCCTTCAAGCTCATGGAAGTCGCACAAAATATTAAATATGGCTCTAATAGCACCACAACTTCATTCACCAATGTTATGCAACATATCTTTGTCTTAGAAGTTAATTGTTTGAATTTCACATTACTTTCTGTGGGTGACAAAACTTTTGTCTTGCCAAAATCTGACCTTTCTGTGTTCATTAAATGATCAATATTTCAGCTTTGCAGCAACTTTATTTTCATAACCTTACCAAATTTGAGAGAGTTTCAGCTTTCAAAAGAGTAATTTATAAAACCAATGGAAGAATTTAAAGTCAGGTTATAAGCTTTTATTTACATAACATGGATAAGCAACAGAACTTCTGTCAGGGAGTGTAGTTTGTAAAATGAGGTCACTTATTAGAGGTTCTGCTGTTCTGGCACATTAGGCTCTCTACCAATGTGACATGGCACCTGCAAACCATTCCTGCCAAATGTATACTCTGATATGACACTCCTTCCTTTCTGAGCTTTGCACTATGCCTGAAAAGTAGTTTCTGATTATATACTGGTATTGCTGTACTCTGGAGAAACAAGTTTTGTGGTCCATTTTCTCCTGTTACCCTGACAAAAATGTTCCATTTTTTGCCATCCGCATCATTTTCATCGAAAAAAATGTAATACTTCATTTTCACAGCCCAATATTATAAATTTTCGTGAAGCACCAATTTTCAAGATGCTCAACATACCCCTTCATAAGTTCCTTGAGGGGGTGTATTTTGAAAAAGGGGGTCACTTTTGGGAGGTTTCTGCTGTTTTGAAACTTTGATGGCTGTGCAAATGCATCATGGTGTGCACAATATATTCCAGCCAATTTTGCTATCCAAAAATCAAATGGTGCTTCTTCCCTTCAATCCTTGACTTGTACCCAACCAGTAGTTTTCCACCATTTATGGGGTATCGACACATTCAGGAGAAATTGCACAACAGTATGGCTCATTTTATCTTGTTACCCTTGTGAAAATGCAAAATTTGATGATAAAGCAACATTTTGTGGGAAAAATGTATTTATCCATTTTCATGGCTTAACGTGATAAAATTCTGTGAAGCACCTGCGGTTTCCAAGTGCTCACCACACCTGTAGATAAATTTCTTGAGGGGCATAGCTTCCAAAATAGGGTTACTTGTGATGGGTTTCTGCTGATTAGGTACACCAGGGGCTCTACAAACACGACATGACGTGCGCTACTTATTCCAGCCAATGTACGCACAAAGATGGCGTACATTATCTTTTCCCTGCCGTGCACTGAAAAAATTAGTTTTCCACAACATATGACTTATTGGCACACTCAGGAGAAATTGCACAACAAATTGTACTATCCATTTTCTCCTAGTACCCTTGAGAAAACGCAACATTTATGGTGGCTAAAGCAATATTTTTGGGTAGAAAAAGTAAAATCGTAATCTTTTCTTTCGACATTGCTTTAATTCCTGGGAAACACTTAAAAGGTTAACAAACTTCTTAAATGTAGTTTTGAGCATTTTGAGGTGTACAGTTTTTAGAATGGTGGCACTTTTGGTATTTTCTGTCACCTAGGCCTCTCAACGTCACTTCAAATGTGATGTGTTCCCTAAAAAATGGGTTTGTAAATTTTGTTGAAAAAATGAGAAATCGCTGACAAACTTCATAGCAAAAAAAACAAAAAAAAATTATTTAAAAATGGTGCCGATGTAAAGTAAACATGTAGCAAATGTTGTTTAACTATTTTGTGTGGTATAACTAGCTAGTTATAGGGCAAAAAAATAAAATTAAATTGTGAAATTTGCAAATTTTTTGACAAATTTTCAATATTTTCATAAATAAACGCAAATCATATTGACCAAAATTTACCAGTAACATGAAGTATAAAGTGTCATAAAAAAACAATCTCAGAATCTCTGGGATATGTTGAAGCGTTCCAGAGAAACCACATAAAGGGACACTGGTCAGATTTGGAAAATTACATTAACATATAAAATTGCTCGGTCCATAAGAGGTTAAAACACTACTCCAGTGGTGAAATACAAAAAAAGACACTGCAATGATCCTTTAACAGAAATGGTCAGGAACTTGTGTAATAGACCTAACTTTTTCTCAAAAGGTGGATTTGGATCTACACTTCTGGGTTGAGGGAAACTGACATGGATAGAAGGATCCCATAGCCCTCCACAGCAACAATCACTAAGAAAGAGCAAGATCTCGCAACCACATAATTTGTTACAGGGAACCTATCACCACTTTTTTGGCCTATAAGCTGTGGCCACCACCAGTGGGCTCTTATATACAGTATTCTAACATGCTGTATATATGAGCCCAGGCCAGGGGTATAACATAAAAAACACTTTATAATACTTACCTAACGGTCGCTGCGGTGGGCCTTATTGGCATCTCCGTCGTCCGATGCCGGCGCCGCCTCTTTTGTCCATCTTTGTGCTCCTTCTTCTCTAGCCACGGTGCATGACGGGTCCGACGTCATACACACTTGTCGGCATTCAGGTCCTGAGCAGGCGCACTTTGATCTGCCCTGAGCAGGGCAGATAAAAGTATTGTAGTGCGCCTGTGCGGGACCGGCGAGTGTGTATGATGCAGCCGCATCATGCACCCAGGCTTCAGAAAGAGGATGAAGATGGCTGAAAGAGGCTGCGCCGGCACCGAACAACGGAAATGCCCATAAGGCCTACCGCAGCGACCGTTAGGTAAGTATTATAAAGTGTTTTTTATGTTATACCCCCGGCCTGGGCTCTTATATACAGCAAAGAAGGCCTGATGAATCACAATTTTTTTTTCTATTATGTGGACAATAAGCGATGGGGGAGAAGACAAGCTGAAAGAGGCAGTGTGATGCTATTGGCAATGTCCTGCCAGAAAACCTTGGGTTCTGGCATTGATTTGGTTATTACATTGACATGTACTACCTACCTGAACCTTGTGGCAAATCAAGTACACAACCTTAATGGCAACTGTATTCCCTAACAGCAGAAGCTTGAGCCGTTTAATTGTTCAGGTATGGTTTAAGGAACATGGCAAAGGGTTCAAAGTGGTAACTTGTCCACCAACTTTCCCATATGTTATTCTAATCTAATATCTGGGTGATGTAAGAAAGAAACAAGTCTGATACTGTATATAAAACCCAACCTTGTAAGTTAACTTAAAAGAATACGGTACTAAGTTTTGGTACCAAATATCACAATAAATCTTCAAAAGTCTTTTGGATACTATGCCTCCATGAGTCAGAATGTTTAGGCCAACAAGAGGAGCCTGCTGAATCCAAAGTATTGTAGTACCATCAGAAATATTATTGATTACCACATTAGGTGATCTTTAATGTGAGCAATTATTGTACCTAATAGTGTAAAATTATAAAAATGTAAAGCATTTTATATTGCAGAGGTGAAAAGGCAAGTGAGAATTTGCTAATTTGTTTATGATGGGCTAACAATTATTGTTTATTTGCATTATATCCTCTTGTGTAAACAGACATCTAACATGTTATCGGTAGAGGACACAGAAAAAAGTTAAGGGATCTAGAAGTTTATTGTATTTATGAAAAATGATACAATTATTTGTATATATGAATGCATGTCTAAGCCCTTCATGCTGCAGACAATTTCAAATTTATTTATTTTTCTTTTTTTTTTTCGTTCCCTTCTTCCAAAAGCCATAACTTATTTATTTTTATGTAAACATAGCTGTCTGAGGGCTTGTTATTTACTCAAAGAATTGTACTTTTGAATGACACCATTCATTGTATCATATGATGTACTGGAAACGAGCAAAAAAACTCCAAGTGCATTGAAATTGTAATTTCACAATTGTTTTCTGTGTTTTCTTTATTTACCATTTTCACTATTCTGTAAAACTGACCTGACAGTATGATTCTCCAGATCAGTACGATTGCGCAGATACCAAACATGCATAGTATTTTTTTTATTTAAGTGGTGACTATTTTCCAAGATCTATATCATTTTCAATTTTTTAGGTATGGGACTGTGGGAGGGCTTACTTTTTGTAATCTGAGCTGATGTTTTCATGATATCAGTTTAGGACAGATACATATTTTTGATTGCCTCTTATTGGATTTTATTGTTATGTTCTTTTATCCAAAAAATGTAATTCTGGAGATTCCATTTTTCATTTTTCCTTACACTGTTGACCTGTCATATTAAGTTAATTTATATTTTGATAGATCAGACTTTTATGAAGGCAGCAAAACCAAATATGTGTATATTTTATTTTAATTGTTTTACTTTTAATGGGGCAAAACGAGTGATTGGAACTTTTGTTTTTTTCATATTTTTAAAAACATTCTTTTTTTACTTTTTACTGTATTTATTAGTCATATTAGGGGATGTGGATCTGCTATGGTCTAATCGTTGATGCTATACACATCAGTGCATTAGCACTCCTATGTATAGTGAAAATCACGATCTCCTATGTATGCCAGCGTTTAGCAGGAATATTGTAATGAATATTGTCATGCCAATCCATCGGCACCCCGGGCGTGGGTTGACACCCCCCTTGTTTGGTGTGTGACCCTGCATCAACAGCATGGCCACAATATATGACGCAACTCTGTGTCATATGCTGTGAAAGGGTTAAAACTTTAGTATAGAAAAATTATTACATAACAATAATGTTCATTTTAATCATTCATCTCATATTAAAGGACCTTAAGAAGTAGCAGTTCAAAACAATGTTTGAGCAAAACTTTTAGCAAAAGGTAAATTAATTAACTGTTGCTAGAAAGTGACACCTAGTGGATACTCCAGTGATGCCAATACCAGAATGAAGAGTAATCACACAAATGTTGGCTATCTATTTGCTTTCAAACAGAAACTATCAAAATAAGAGAATCCCTACAAAGTAGTTTACATGAAATATCCCCATGAAAGAACCTTTATTGATTACCTTTAATAATATACAAAAAAGTATACTAAGATGATATGATATCAAATTAATTCAAAAGGTGAGAGAGTATCATGTACAATATGTACAGCTACGATTATTATTATTATTTATTTATAGAGCACCATTGATTCCATGGTGCTGTACATGAGAAGGAGGTTATGCGGGCTTACATTCTATAGGATTTTGGGGAGGAGACAATAGGTGGGGTGTAGGTAGGGCGGCAGCCCCGCACGGTGATCAGGCGGCAGCTCCGCATGGTGGTCAGACGGCAGCTCCGCCTGATGGTCAGGCGGCAGGTCCGCAGGGTGGTCAGGCGGCAGATGTGGTGGTGGTGAAGCAATGAGGTCATTGTTGATTATAGGCATGTCTGAAGAGGTGAGTTTTCAAGTTCCGTTTGAAGCTTGCAAGTGTAGCAGATAGTATGACGTGTTGAGGCAGTGAATTCCAGAAGACTGAGGATGCTCGGGAGAAGTCTTGGAGGCGGTTGCATGAGGAGCGAATGAGAGAGGAGGAGAGAAGGAGATCTTGGGAGGACCGGAGATTACGTTTTGGAGTGTAGCGAGAGATTAGTTACACAGTGAATCTACAGGTGTGAGTGTGACGCCCTGGACTATCCAGGTCGTCCCAGGTAGTCACACACAACACCACACCCCCTCCCGGTTAGGTAACACCAGCCAAACCAAAACAATTGTCACCACCCTCCAGGTTTGATGTCCACACCAGGGGGGTGGAGCCAGGCGGTTGGCTCTGCCCACCGAGGAGTTCACAGGCCTGGAGGCGGGAAAACACATAGAAGGAGTCTAGTAGAGTCTAGCTCGGGCTCTGGAGGAGTCAAGTTCAAGTAGGAGTGTAGAGCAGACAAGTTCACAGGCAGACCTGCGCTCAGGCCTGCCAAAGACGACTCCGGTGGCTGGGTCGGAGCCCAGTCACCATTGGCAAGGAGGTAGACGGTGGTGGCCGCCTGCAGGAGACTGGGAAAACGACTGGTGGAACCATAAGGGACCGAGACAGGGTAGTGGCCCGCCGGAACCGAACCGGGGAGCCAACTGGATACCGGAGCACCAGGCAGGGTACTCAGACCCAGTACAAAGCCCTGAACCGATAGGGCCGAGTCGAATCAACTGATTGTGGGCTGGACTTAAGGACCTACCCCACACAAGTTCCTTTAGAAGACAACAGCCCAACCATACAGGGTAAAGCCACCGCCAAGGCATAGAGACCCAAAGGGCAAGCGTCTGCAGGCAAACAGGCTACTCCGGCATATACAAGTCGGGGAGCGGACTACCGGTGTCTAGGCATAGGAGTCACACATTTACAAACAGAGGTGCAGGAGAAAGGTGGAAACCACCAACCTACTCTGGGAGAAGCTGCAGCTGGCTGCGGGCCCCGTTCATCACTCCGTTTGGTTTACCAGAGACTCCAGTGTCTTGTGTCAGAGTGAGCACACCAGTGCCATCAGGCACCGCAACACTTCACCCTGCACCCCGGCCCTCGCCTACCAGGCCCCGGGACCAACACCCCCTACCCACGGAGGGGTCAACACCTAGCTGCGCCATTATATCGCTCCCGGGAACCCAATACCTTCACCGCAGCGGTGGTGTCCATAATCACCACAACCCGTGGGTGGCGTCACGAACTATCATCCAAAACCAAACACCCCAAATCCCCGCGTGTAGCGCCAACTCCCTTGCAGAGCGACGTGACCCCCGGGTCCGTGAAAGGCTCGAGCCACCACCCGCAGTACGAGCACGGATCCGAGCGGCTCGGTGGTCGCAGCCGAACCCGCGGGGCGATACATGAGGATTTAAAAAAATGTGCATACTCTAGTATGACCTAACATAATATACCCTGCCTCCAGCAGTGATAGGCTAAGTTCACATGTCCTGTAATCATCCATTAGAACGGATCCGCAGGCAAAATGACTTCTGCCTGATCCGTTTTTAACATGAGAGTTTAGTCAGGATGGATTGCTATTTATCTTCCATTGTAACAGATCCTGTAAGAAAATGGTACAAATGGAAGTAAAACGGATGGCTAAATAGCAATCCGATAACGAATCTGTTCTCATTAGACTCCAATGTTGAAGAAAAGGATCTGGCAGACCTCAGTTATTTAACAACAGACAAAAAAGTTGTGTTGTGCACAACTTCTTACCAACGGATCTCTGCAGGGTCTGTCCTAACGGATTATTACAGGACATGTGAACTTAGCCTAAAAAGATTAAACACATGGTGCCCCCACTCACCCTGAAAATCCCTGTGCAGCCCTTAAGTTTGACTAAACACAAACCACCTGAAAAATCATCCAAAAGCAGCAACAAATAAACCACTTATAATAGCAAGTCAGTATAATTAGTAATGGTCATCAAAGGGTAAAATGTATAATACGATCAAACAAATAACTGGTAATACTCCCCATTAAAAACCACCAAAATGTTTATCCAACTTGATTCTCCAGGGAAAGGCAAGTATATGGCGCTCACAGAGCCTTGATCTGAATATGATTAAGTTGGTCTGAGATTATATAGACAGAAGGATCTGCGGCTACCTACATTCATAGACGTTCTGTGGTTAGTTCTGCAAGATGTCTTTCTGCCAAGCTTCTTCAAAAACTATGTGCAATTTACCTAAAAGAATTGATGCTTTGAAGACAAGGGGTGGTCACCTTACATATTGATATGATTAAGATTTCTCTTTTCTACATTTACTTTGCATTTTATTAATTAATTAATTAATAAAAAAAATTATTAAACGGATTATCTAGCACTATTATAATTTTTTTTACTATGGGCCTAGGACCTTACAGGCAGATAGTTGCTTCTCTTCCTCTCTGTTACGTACGTAACTGTCGATGTCATGCTAATTGGCAAACAGCTTCCAGATACCTCACTGCAAGGAGCTGACTGTCGATCAGCATGATGTCAGCAGTCACACCCCATTGACAGAGCAGCCCAGAAGAGGAAGAGCTGCTCTTTTGACGTGGAACAGCTGAATCGCTGTCAGGAGCTTCTGGCAAGAACAGCTGATTGGAGGGAATGCAGGGTGTCGGACCCTGATCAGACATTGATGGCCTATCCTAAGGATGCATAATGGCAACGGAGGCTGTCTAGGCTCCATGATATACTGAAGTCACCGGGAATGCGCAGACACTGCGTTCCAGTGTGACCCGCACGCCGGAGTTGACCACAGTGGCGCCGGAAGCTGTCTCGCTGTCTAGGCCCCGTGACCAAATGGAGTCACCAGGGCATGCGCAGACGCTGTGCTCCAGCATGATCCACACGCCGGAGATGACAAGCTTTTACAGTCCAAATCCGCGCATCACTAAATCTAACCAATGTACGAGAATTTTTAAGTGTATATTCTTTAATGGATGTCCATAGTGGTATCGCAGGAATGTTTTTAGACTTGTTTTTCCTATCAGTTTGTTTAACCCCTTAAGGACGAAGCCAGTTTTGTACTTAATGACCAGGCCATTTTTTGCAATTCTGACCAGTGTCACTTTATGAGGTCATAACTCTGGAACGCTTCAACGGATCCCGGTGATTCTGACATTGTTTTTTCGTGACATATTGTACTTCATGATAGTTATAAATTTAGAACGATATTTTTTGCTTTTATTTGTGAAAAAATCGGAAATTTGATGAAAATTTTGAAAATTTTGCAATTTTCAAACTTTTAATTTTTATGCCCTTAACCCAGAGAGTTATGTCACACAAAACAGTTAATAAATAACATTTCCCACATGTCTACTTTACATTAGCGCAATTTCTGAAACAAAATGTTTTGGGGTTAGGAAGTTAGAAGGGGTCAAAGTTCATCAGCAATTTCCCATTTTTTCAACAAAATTCACAAAACCATTTTTTTAGGGACCACATCACATTTGAAGTGACTTTGAGAGGCCTAAGTGACAGAAAATACCTAAAAGTGACACCATTCTCAAAACAGCACGCCTCAAAGTACTCAAAACCACATCCAAGAAGTTTATTAACCCTTCAGGTGCTTCACAGGAACTAAAGCAAAGTGGAATGAAAAAAAGCAAAAAATAAAATTTTACCTAAAATGTTGCTCTACCCCAAATTTATTCACTTTTAGAAGAAATAACACAACAAAATGAACCCCAAAACTTCTTACCCACTTTCTTATGAACGCTCCAATACCCCACATGTGGTCAGAAACCTTTGTTTGGACAAATGGGAGGGCTCGGAACAGAAGGAGCAATATTTGAATTTTGGAAAGCAAATTTGGCTGAAATAGATTGCGGGCACCATGTTGCATTTACATGTCCGCCAAGGTACCTAAACAGCAGAAACCCCTTACAAGTGACACCATTTTGGAAACTAGACCCCTTAAGGCTTCTATCTAGTGGTATAGTGAGCATTTTGGATCCACAGGTACTTCACAGATTTTGATAACGTTACGTTGTCACATTGAAAATTTTCATTTTTTTCTCAAAAATGTTGCTTTAGCATCAATTTTTTCACTTTTTCAAGAGGTAATTCCAAAAATGTGACCCCAATGTTTGTTACCCACTTTTTTATGAGCGCGGTGATACCTCACTTGTGGTCTGAAACCTTTGTTTGGAGAAATGGGAGGGCTTGGAACGGAAGGAGCAATATTTGAATTTTGGAAAGGAAATTTGGCTGAAAAAGATTGCGGGCACCATGTCGCATTTGGAGGACCCCTAAGGTACGTAAACAGCAAAAAAACACCACAAGTGACCCCATATTGGAAACTAGGCCCCTCAAGGAATTTATCTTGATGTTTGGTGAGTACCCTGAACCCCCAGGTGCTTTACAGAAGTTTATAACGTTGAGCCATGAAAATAAAAAAATAAAATTTTACAACAAAATTGTTACTTCAACCAGGTAGCTTTTTTTTTCACAAGGGTAACAGGAAAAAAATCACCATGAAATTTATTGCGCAATTTCTCCTGAGTTTGTTGATATCTTGTATGTGGTGGAAATCAACTGTTTGGGCACACTACAGGGCTCAGAAGAGAAGGAGTGCAATTTGACTGCAAAATTGGCTGGAATCAATAGCGGACGCCATGTTGCATTAGGAGAACCCCTGAGGTGCCTAAGCAGTGGAGGTCCCCCACAAGTGACCCCATTCTGGAAATAAGACCCCTCAAGGCTTTTATCTAGGTGTATATTGAGCATTTTGAATCCACGAATACTTCACAGAATTTGATAAGCTTAGGTTGCCATATTGAAATTTTCATTTTTTTCACAAAAATGTTGATTTAGCGACACATTTTTCACTTTTTCAAGAGGCAACAACAAAACGTGTACCCCACAGGTTGTTATCTAATTTCTTGTGAGCGCAGGGATACCCCACATGTGGCCAAAAACCTTTGTTTGGATAAATGGGAGGGCTTGGAATGGAAGGAGCACCATTTGAATTTTGGAAAAGTTGAAGTAAATTGCGCGCACCATGTCACATTAGCAGGGCCCCTTGGGCACCTATACATCAGAAACCCCCCACAAGTGACCTCATTTTGGAAACTGGACCCCTCAAGGATTTTATTCAGGAGTATAGTAAACATTTTGAATCCACAGGTACTTCACAAAACTGTTGCTGTAGCAAAAAATTTGTCACTGTTAAGGGGGCTTTACACGCTGCGACATCGCTAATGCGGAGTCGTTAGGGTCACGGAATTGGTGACGCACATCCGGCCGCATTAGCAATGTTGCTGCGTGTGACACCGATGAGCGATTTTGCATCGTTGCAAAAACGTGCAAAATCGCTCATCGGTGACATGGGGGTCCATTCTCGATTATCGTTACTGCAGCAGTAACGATGTAGTTCGTCGCTCCTGCGGCAGCACACATCGCTATGTGTGACGCCGCAGGAACGAGGAACCTCTCCTTACCTGCCTCCCGGCCGCTATGAGGAAGGAAGGAGGTGGGCGGGATGTTCCGGCCACTCATCTCCGCCCCTCCGCTTCTATTGGGCGGCCGCTCAGTGACGTCACTGTGACGCCACACGGACCGCCCCCTTAGAAAGGAGGCGGTTTGCCGGTCACAGCGACGTCGCCAGGCAGGTAAGTATGTGTGACGCATCTGCGCGATGTTGTGCGGCACGGGCAGCGATTGCCCGTGTCGCACAACAGATGGGGGCGGGTACCCACGCTAGCGATATCGGGACCGATATCGCAGCGTGTAAAGTAGCCTTTAGGCTATGTGGCCATGATCCAGCGACACGGCGTCTAGTACCCAGTGTCAGCCTCCTGCAGAAATGTGAGTGTTGTCCACGGGAGAACGCAGCTGCCCATGCCCACGATTTGGGTTCAGGCTGCTGTGGACTTTAGTTCTATTCTACCTGCAAAGAACACTCATCTCCGCAGCATAAATTGACATCCTGAGGCTCGGGAAGCTGCGCCACAGGTCGATTTATGCTGCGGAGAAAAGAAACACAGTGGGCACTGGATTTCTAAAAATCCTGCCACTGTGCTTCTACTGCACAACGCAGCGTTATGGACGCAGGGAAAACACTCTGCGCCCAAAACGTTGCAAACCCTGATTGTGGGCACACAGCGTAAAATGCTACAATGGATGAATGGATAGATGTCAAACATATATAACGTCCCACCCCCCTGCATATTCTAAGCTGGCGCCCTTTAGTGCCTTTCATGTGACACTAAAGGATGCCTAGCCTTGTATTTAGCCCAAAAAAAAAAAAAGAATTAAAATAAATGACGTGGGGTCCCCCCTATTTTTGATAGCCAGCTAGGGTAAAGCAGACAGCTGTAGCCTGCAAACCACAGCTGACAGCTTCATCTTGTCTGGTGATCAATTTGGAGGGCTCCCCAAGCTGTTTTTTTTTTTTAATTATTTATAAATAAATAATTAAAAAAAAAAAACAAACGTGGGGTCCCCCCAAATTTGATCACCAGCCAAGGTGAAGCTGACAGCTGGGGTCTGGTATTCTCAGGATGGGAAGAGCCACGGTTATTGGACTCTTCCCAGCCTAAAAATAGCAGGCCGCAGCCGCCCCAGAAGTGGCGGTAATGAATGGGGTTGATACCAGGTGTGTAATGTCACCTGGCATCAAGCCCAGAAATTAGTTATGTCACGGCGTCTATCAGATACCCGACATAACTAATTGACAGTAATAAAAAAAAAATTGACAACAAAAAAAATTTATTTGAAAAAACACTCCCCAAAACATTCCCTGATTGACCAATTTATTGAAAAAGAAAAAAAAAATCCACAATAATCCATTTGGACGTCCAACGTCGCCTCTGGACCTTCTAGAATATGGGGGGCACGTTCAGGGAACGTATCCCCCATTTTCTAGGAGGGCAGACCCTCCACTTGAGGAGAGTGGGTGCAAAGAATCTGCACCCACCCTCCCTGGGTGACAGCTGCAGAGTGCGAGCAGCCAGCGTCCTGAACACAGGAAGCTGACAGCTGCGCTCTGCTCATGTGACCGGAGTCTGCTGAGAAGGAGCCGGAGGAGGGGGCCGCGGGGGATCAGAGCTGCGACAGGTATGTATGACACCGGGGGACACCGGGGAACACCAGGGGGGGGTAGGGGGGGACCCGGCAGGGCCTAGGGAGCAGGTTTCTGTCGTATGTGTTATGGCACATACGACAGAAACCATAGGAACAGTGGAAATGCGGCCGGCGCGCTGCTGTGATCGCCGGTGCGCGCGGCCATCTTGGATTTTCGGGAGGGGGTTGGGGGTCGGGGGGGCACTTTGGGGACACCGGGGGACCGGAGGGAACCGGGAAAAAGATTTATCTCCCATCTGGCATGTTTGATCATGCCAGATGGGAGATAAATCATTTTTTACCGGCGCGGTCATTTACTATAACTTGATGATCGGTATACGGTGTATACCGGTCATCAGGTGAGCGGGGACCGGAAAAACCGGCCCGAATCATGATCTCCAGGGTCTCAGCTACCCCCGGCAGCTGAGACCCCGGAAATTTTCTGACTCTGGGGGGCGCTAGACCCTGTTTTCCGACCGCCGTTAAAAAGCGGCGGATCGGAAAAAGTACCCTTATTTACCGCCGTTAAAAGGCGTATCGGCGGTCGTAAAGGGGTTAAAGCAAAATAGGATGTCGGAATTGGGATTAATGTATTACTTTACTTGTGCTTAGAAAATACATCAGTAAAATGTTATACCTCAGGCCTGAAAAATTTTCAGTTTGTAGAGAAATAGGGCCTTAATTTGTATTACAAATTGATCAGCAATGACATAAAAATGACCTAACCAATATTCTAAAAGTGTCCCACATGTTGCCAAAAAAAGCTCTGTCTGTCAATGTGAGCATTTCAAAAGATCTAAGAAGTTGTCCTGAGGTGTCTGTCACCAAGATGGTAGTAGCACTTGTCAACCAAATGGGTTTTCGGTTGATATTCGTCTTTTAACAAAGGCTTCTAAGGTTTACAAATAACAAAAAGGGGTTTACTCAAATGCTCTGGGATCAACTCTCTATCACTGCTTAAGATGATTGTTTATAGGCTGTAGCAGTAACATGATATAATTTGATTAAACCTTTAACCCCTTAACGACCCTTGACGTACTGGGTACGTCATGGTGACATGGTGCTAAACGACCCATGACGTACCCAGTACGTCATGGCGAAATCGCAGTCCCGGAGCCCCGGGGAGTCCAATTTGTTTCATTAAACAGTAGATTCGGGAAGGAGGGGACCTCTGCCTGACCTCAGGAGGGGTGGTGCCTCCTCCCCGAACCTACAGAGGCTGTGATTGGCTGACGAACGCCGCTCAGCCAATTACAGTCACTGTAATGTTCCAGCCATTGAAAATGGCTGGAACATTGAAATCCAGCCCTGATCAGTGCTGCTGTAGCACTGGCCATTGGCTGGAGCTGGGTATTCGGTGCTTCACCCGCCCCCAGCTCTGATTGGAGAGACCGGTCTTGTGACCGATCTCTCCAATCACCGTGGATCTGGTGCCGGTGACGTGTCCGTTCCTGAAAGCCGAGGAGTGCGGTCTCTGCGGGTGCCCATCGGTAAGTTGCTGCCCCCGCCGCCCGCCCCTGTCCCCGATCGCCCTGCCAGCCCCGCCGCTGTCTCCGATCGCCCCGCCGCTGTCTCCGATCGCCCCGCCCGCCAGCGCCAGCCCCGCCGCTGTCTCTGATCGCCCCGCCCACCAGCGCCAGCCCCGCTGCTGTCTCTGATCGCCCCGCCCGCCAGCGCCAGCCCTGCCGCTGTCTCCGATCGCCCTGCCCGCCAGCCCCAGCCCCGCCGCTGTCTCCGATCGCCCCGCCGCTGTCTCCGATCACCCCGCCCACCACCGCCAGCCCCGCCGCGGCTCCGATCGCCACCGCCAGCCCCGCCGCTGTCTCCGATCGCCCCGCCCGCCACCGCCAGCCCCGCCGCTGTCTCCAATCGCCCCGCCCACCACCGCCAGCCCTGCCGCTGTCTCTGATCGCCCCGCCCGCCACCCTCGCCGCTGTCTCCGATCGCCCCGCCGCTGTCTCCGATCGCCCCGCCAGCCCCGCCATGGCTCCGATCGCCACCGCCAGCCCCGCCGCTGTCTCCGATCGCCCTGCCGCTGCTCCCGATCCACCGCTGTCCCCAATCGACCCGCCCGCCACTGTCCTCGCTGCCACATTCGCCACTGTCCCCGCCACGACGTTCGCCACTGTCCCCGCCACGACGTTCGCCACTGTCCCCGCCGCCACGCTCGCCACTGTCCCCGCCGCCACGCTTGCCATTGTCCCCGCCGCCACTGTCCCCGCCGCCGTCGCACCCACCTTTTCAGCCGCTGCTGCCCCCGAATCGGCCCCCACTGTTCCCGATCGGCCGCCGCCGCTGCCTCCTTCATCGGCTGCCCCTTCTCCATTGCCACTACACCTCCTCCCCCTCCATGTGCTGCAAGCCACCCTCCCCCCACAGGTGCTGCAAGCCACCCTCCCCCCACATGTGCTGCAAGCCACCCTCCCCTCTCCATGTTCTGGGTGCCCCCCTCCCCCGGGGCCCTCCCTCCTCCATGTGCCATCTCTCTCTCCCATCAGACTCTGCCCCCCTCCCCGATCTGCTGCCTGCTCTATCCCATCCTCTTCATCTACTGCCCCCTCTCACACTCCTCAATCTGTTGCCTCCTTCATCTGCTGCCTCTTCTGTCTGCTGTGATCCTGCTGCCTAGATCCATTCTGTAAGGTTGGTATCCCCGTCTCACCTCCCTCCCCCCATCCTCCGCCGCTCCTCCATCCGCTGCACCATTTCCCATCTTCCATCCGCTGCGCCCTTTCTCATCTGCCGCCTCGCCCTCTCGCATCGCATTATCCAGCGCAGTTGCTCGCTTCCAGACTGGAGTGGATGATGCGATGCGAGACTCGTGCATTCCTCTCACATTTGGCACTGGTCTTAGTGGCAGGTGCTCATATTTTTTTTTTTATTCCTTTTTTTTTCCGCCAAACTAATTTTTTTGTATGGGGGGGTGTCTAGTTTCCAAAATGGGATCACATGTGGGGGAGCTCCATTGTTTAGGCACCTCAGGGGGTCTCCAAATGCAACATGGCGTCCGCTAATAATTCCAACCAATTTTGCTGTGAAATGACGCTCCTTGCCTTCCGAGTCCTGCCGTGTGCCCAAACATTTGATTTCCACCACATATGAGGTATCTGCGTACTCAGGAGAAAATGCACAATACATTTTATGGTGCATTTTTTCCTGATACCCTTGTGATAAAAAAAGCTACCTGGTTGAAGGTATAAACGTCTGTGAAGCCCCCAGGGGTTCAAAGTGCACATCAAACATCTAGAAAAATTATTTGAGGGCTCCAGTTTCCAAAATGGGGTCACTTATGGAGGAGCTCCATTGTTTAGGCACCTCAGGGAGTCTACAAACCCGACATGGCGTCCATTAATGAGTGCAGCTAATTTTGCACTCAAAAATTCAAATGGCGCACCTTGCCTTCCGAGTCCTGCCGTATGCCCAAACATTTGATTTCCACCACATATAAGGTATCTGCGTACTCAGGAGAAAATGCACGATACATTTTATGATGCATTTTTTCTCATACCCTTGTGAAAATACTAATTTTTATGGCTAAAGTAACATTTTTGTGTTAAAAAAGTAAAATTTTCATTTTTTCTTCTACATTGCTTTGGTTGCTGTGAAGCTCCTAAAGGGTTAATAAACTTCTTGGATGTGGTTTTGAGCAGAGTGAGGGGTGCAGATTTTAGAATGGGGTCACTTTTGGGTATTTTCTGTCGCCTAGATTTCTCAAATCACTCCAAATGTGATGTGGTACCTAAAAATTTTTTTTTGTAAGTTTTGTTGGAAAAATTAGAAATTGCTGATGAACTTTGAACCCTTCTAACTTCCTAACGGATTTTTTTTTTTTTTTTCAAAAATTGCGCTGGTGTAAAGCAGACAAGTGGGAAATGTTATTTAGTAACTATTTTGTGTGACATATCTCTCAGATTTATGGGCATAAAATTTCAAATTTTGAAAATTGCGAAATTTTCACCAAATTTCCGAAATTTTCACAAATAAACGCAAAACATATCGGCCTAAATTTACCACTGACATGAAGTACAATATGTCACGAAAAAACAATGTCAGAATCGCCAGGATCCATTGAAGTGTTCCAGAGTTATAACCTGTCAAAGTGACACTGGTCAAAATTGCAAAAAATGGCCGGGTCTTTAAGGTGAAAACAGGCTGGGGGCTGAAGGGGTTAAGGATCCAGAAAATGCTAATTTTTTCACTTTTCTTTTTCTCCTCATTTTCCAAAAGCCAATAACTTATTTTTCAGTTAACATAGCCTTATGAGGGCTTTTTAGCAGAGAGAGTTGTAGTTTTGACACAAACAGCACTTCGCTGCCAACGATCAGGACAATCAGACAAATTACGGACAAACAATGAACAAGGCAATGGCTGCTTTCGCTACTAGGCAGGTTATTGGGAACTTTACTGTAATGTATAGTAAATACACATCCGATGACAACATAGTAAAGTATATATACCCATGTGTTGTCATCGGATGTGTTTATATACTATAAATACATTACAGTGAAGCACCCAATAACCTGTCTAGTGGCAAAAACAGTTGTTGACTTGTCCATCAATCATCAGTATTTTTCCAAGTATAATTAATCATGGTCTATGCACATAAGCCTTGCAGAGACTGTGACAGTTTTTAGTGACAGAAAAGATTGCTCAAACCACATCACTAATGCTCTATACACCACCGCTGCTACTAACTTGTCAGTGAACAGCAAGGGGATTACGCAGATATCCCACCGCTGCTACCAATTTGTCATGAACAGCACTCTGCTTGCCAACAAACGTCAGGATAATCAGACAATTGACTGACTATTGTTACATGGAGCAATGGCTGCTTTCGCTACTGGGCAGGCTATTGGGTACTTTTATAGTAAACATATAGCACATCCAATTCCAACATATGGGTAGGTATATATATACTTCAGTACTATCACTGCCAAGCTCAATAATTACCTAAGAAAAACTAGCTGCCACCACCAATCGTTTATACTGACTAATTGGACACCATTTATTGGTAACATTTGTCCGCACAAGGCTTCAGGGATGTGGTTTATAGAGCAAGAGGAACAAAGCTATTAAATTTTATATATTTATTTCAAAAATTAGGCAGCGTTTAGAAAAATATACAAAAGATGTTACAGCAGTGAAAAGATAATGCAGTATATACAATCACATAAAAATAAAAGGGATAAACAAAAGAAAATTACAAAACCTGATGTCAAAGTAATAGTGTAGATTTTGAGGAGGGAAGCACACTAATTAGGAAAATGTGCAACCTTGCAATCAGATGTATCTCCCAGAACTGAACAGCAATTCTAAGGGGCACTTTGCACACTACGACATCGCAGGTGTGATGTCGGTGAGGTCAAATTGAAAGTGACGCACATCCGGCGTCGCAGGCGATATCGTAGTGTGTAAAGACTTTTTGATACGATTAACGAGCGCAAAATCGTCGTAATCGTATCATCAGTGTAGCGTCGGTCATTTCCATAATTTGGAAAGGACCGATGTTACGATGTTGTTCCTCGTTCCAGCGGCATCACACATCGCTGTGTGTGAAGCCGCAGGAGCGAGGAACATCTCCTACCTGCATCCTACGGCTCACGCCAGCTATGCGGAAGGAAAGAGGTGGGCGGGATGTTTACGTCCCGCTCATCTCCGCCCCTCCGCTTTTATTGGCTGCCTGCCATGTGACGTCGCACAACCCGCCCCCTTAATAAGGAGGCGGGTCGCCGGCAAGAGCGACGTCGCAGGGCAGGTGAGTGCATGTGAAGCTGGTGTAGCGATAATGTTCGCTACGCCAGCTATCACAAGATATCACAGCTGCGACGGGGGCGGGGACTATCGCGCTCGGCATCGCAAGCATCGGCTTGCGATGTCGTAGTGTGCAAAGTGTCCCTAAGTCAGACTCTGCTTTTAGCTGGTAAGAGTAACTCCCACATACCTCTGCTTGGATGCAACTCACTTATCAAAAATTAGCAGATCCGAAACCTTAAGGATCTTTGCCTCCTATAAGTCTCAGGCAGAAGATATGAATGCCATATTTCTGATCATGATTTTAGCTTTCTAAAGATATGAGACATGGCATATATAGCATTATTCATCCGGCCAATATTAATTCAGGACCGTCAGGTCACACTACAATACAAGTATATATAAGTTTGTCATAGCCAGGATGCTGAAAATATGTCTTCCATATCAATAGGAAAAATGCCACAAAAAAACAATTCAGAGCTAGTATCCGGTGAGAAAGCATGGCATCATTGGCCAAATGCTGTTTGAAGAAAGGAAACTTATTTACTCAGGCGAGAAAAGAATCACCTCAATCACCTCATGGTCTCTGTGGCCGGACTTCATGTCTGTTCTCTATCAGATAACATACTTCAATTACCTATCTTAGGGGTTGTAGAGCAAAAGGGGTCAGATGGAGTGTTAGCTTTTGTGTCATTTACAATTTATACTGAAGCCATGCTTTTCTGCTGACTGAGTATGACAACCACCATTAATTTTACCCATTTAATGCATTGTAAAGCAAGAAAATAATTCCTAGTAGGTTAAAATGGTGAAAAAAAACCCAACACAATTCTCCATGTTAGGCCCGTTTCACACGTCAGTGAAAAACACTGACGCTCTTCACTGACGTGTAAAACACGCACATGTCCCTCCGTGTTCCGTGATTCACGGCACACGTGGGTTGTCCATGTGCAATCCGTGATCTGTGATCCGTGATTGCATATGGACATTACTCACCTGCCTTCGCTCCTGCTGTCCATGGTGCTGAAGTCTCTAGCTCTGCAGCGTCCGCCCACCGCTCTCAGCACCTACTCCCTGGTCGGGTTTTCTTGCTCTCAACTTACCTTGCCTGCGATTCGCTCTGGAGCCTCCACTCTCGGCAGCGCTGCGTTCTAAGATGTGACATGTCACTTCTTTCGTGCGCTCTGCATGCAGCCCCCGTTCTGTCTATGGTGAGGGCTGCATCCAGAGCGCATGAAATCGGCTTTTTTTTTCAGTACAGACTGTTTCTGCAGCGATTTGAAGCGCACGTGTGCTGTTCAAATTGCTGCAGAAATTTCTGCAGGGACAGAACGCAACGTGGGCACATAGCCTAAAAGTGGATGAGCAACTTGTAATCTTCAGATGACTTTGGAAGTTCATTCAATATATGCGTAGTAAACTAGCCAAGTATGGAATAAAAATATTCTGGATGTGTGATTCTGCAAATTATTATGGAATGAATGGGCTTATTTACATAGCAAAGAAATTCGCGCTCCAGTGTAGAAAGACCTAGGTTCTGACATTGTAAAAAAAACTTGCTGTACCAATTTACAATTCTGGTAGAAACATTATTTTACTAAAGTTGAACTGGGCAATTCTTTGTTTGAAAAAGATTTTACAGTTGTTGGTACTATGAAGCCAAATCGACGGGATATTCCTCTGGAGATGAAGCACATTCCACAGCGAGTATTTTATGATATTGTCTTTTGTTTCAGCAACAAGGCAACAATGGTGACTTACAAAGTGAAGAAGGAAAAATCCGTTATATTACTCAGTACCATGCATCATGATTCCAGTATTCACAGCAATGACATGAAACAAAAACCAGAAATCATCCTGCACTATAATACTAATATTTATTCATTTATATAGCGCTATTAATTCCACAGTGCTTTACATACATTGTTATGCCCAAAGGGGACAGTGTTGCCAATATAAAGTCCCTATCTGTATATATTTGGAGTGTGGGAGGAAATCCACGCAAACACAGGGAGAACATACAAACTCCTTGCAGATGTTGTCCATGGTGGGATTTGAACCCAGGACCCTAGTGCTGCAAAATTGCAGTGCTAACCACTGAGCCACCGTGCCACCCATAAAACTAACGGAGGTGTGAACAAGATGGATGAAATGGTTGGAGAATATTCATGCAAGAGGCAAACAAAACGTTGGCCTGTAGTAATTTTTTCAAATATGCTTCATGTATCAGCACTTAATTCCTACATTATTTATACTGAAACGCATCCCGATTTCCATGTTAGCAGTAAGGACAGAAGATGCCTATTCTGAAGGACCTTTGCCAAGAACTTGTAATGCCGCACACGATGCAACGAAGCAACATAAAATGCTTGCCAAAGCAAACTAGCAAAGCTTTGAAACGGTGTGGCGTATGTTTTCAGGCAATTCCAGAGCCAGGAGAAAGAAAATTAAAGCACTGTTTTTATTTGTCCAACAAACAAAGAGAAAAACTGAGCATAAGGCCTAAGCCACACGGCATGAAAATCGGTGTGAGTGGAGTGCGATAAAAAATCGCATTCCACTCGGACCTATATTAGCCTGTGTGTCAGCACACATGAGCGATTATTTTCTCAGCCCTCGGACCAAGAAAACAATCGCAGCATGCTGCAATTGTAATGTGAGACTCTTTCTCTTGCACCTATTCAAGTGTATGAGGCGAGAGAAAAATAGCACTGCACTCGCGGTACACCGGTGTACCACTTGTGCAGTGCGAAAATGGCAATAGCCGGCTACGGAGGAGAGAGAGAGATAAATTCCTGCCTCCCCTTCTCAGTGCCGGCCCGCCCCCCGCAGCACCGGCCCGCCCCCCGCAGCTGAGGTCCGCTCTCACGGTCGGACCTCAGTCGCAGGGATGCTTGCATGACATTCGGCTCTGCTGTACTGCCATTGTGAGCCGAGTGTCATGTGAGGGGATCGCTTTAATCCCCGTGTGGTCCCAGCCTTACTGTACCATTTGTGGAGACAATGTCTGTAAAGAACATTTGTCAGAAAAGATAACGTGTAAATTGTGCGGAATATCAATAAAATTGAAAAAGAAAATGTGGTAAAGAATTGTAGCTGAAGCTAGTTTACTTCAATATTTATAAACCCTTGTTTGTGTGTTTTTCTTATCTTTGTTTGAAATTTGAAAAATAAATGTTAAATGATAAAAAGGATTCATCACATAAAATGCATAATGCGGGCCTTTTAGGCCCATTTACTCACTTTTCTGTTGTTTTCTGCAAACAATTATAGTTACAATGTTGTGCATTTTTCATATCTTACTTTGCAATTTTGAAATATACTTGTAAAAGTTATTTATTTGAGTCGCGCCATATGATTTGCACAAAAGCCTAAAAGGCCAAGGTTATGTGAAAGTGTATATTTCAGACGTCATGCATTCTAGGGTTAAATGATTTATTTAAGTAATTAAAAAAAAAGCTGCATGCGGTTTCTCCTATTTTGATACACAGCCAGGATAAGTGCATTGCTGGGAACTGCAGCCTGTAGCCGTATGCTTTATTTGAGCTGGGTATCAAAAACACGGGAGACCCTATGTCAAATATTTTATTTATTTTTATGCCAGGATACTGACCCACAGACAGTGCCTGTGATTGGCTGCAGTCAGATGCTGTCACACAGGCTGGGGGGGAAGAATCAAACTGCAACCAAGCACAGACACCAGGATGACTGGTGGGCGGGGAAAGCAGTGCATATGGATGAGCAATGTGCGGCCCAGGAAGTGAGGTAGGAGTTTACAGCCGTGTTGGAGCCTCCGTAACTATGATGCTCTTACTTCATTCTTATTTTCTTTATTATTCCTTTATTTTCTTTAAATTTCCCCAGTGCTGGATTTAGATTAACACTCGCAATCCCACGTCTGGCACCCGGGTACCTTTGAAACCGCGCAGATCCGGACTTTTACAGATTTATTTCTGTATATATATATATATATATATTTATAAATTTGTCTTTAAATATGTATATGTATGTATGCCAGTATGTGTACGCATCAAAGACGCTCACTGCCCATGATCAGAAGTCATCCACACTTCCGGTCATGCGTACTACTCTTGTCTGAAGCGGGACCGTTACACTTGGCTTCTGAGTAGTAAGCATGACCGGAAGTGCGGGTTACTTCAAATCATGGGCAGTGAGCATCTTTGCAGTCAAGAAACATACACCGGGCTTCAAAGGAGTTGAAAGCTGAAGGATATAAAGTCACGTGTAAGCGTGTTTTTGTATCATGCTGCCATGACGCTGGCTGTTGTAAAGCATGTTAGCATGCCCACAGGGGCGTGTATGCCGGAGGCTTGGGCTGAGAGATAGAAATTGAAGTTTAATGTGGCTAAATATAAGATCAGGCAGTTGGGCAGAGGAAATTAAATGTATAACTATGTACTTAATTGTAAAACACTGGGTAAAACTGTCACTGAAAGAAAAACCACAAAAAACTACATCAAAAAAACACCAAAAAGGAGCCAAGACAAATGATATGTGCACACACAGAATGTGGTGAGCCTTCCTCATAAAGATGGCTGCAGCCGAGGTGCAAGATGCTGATGTCACAGCCACTCAACCTCCACATTAGGGGGGAGGGGCGGCTGCTTAGCATAAGACATGCACACTAATAAGGCTTGCACTGGGAGCCCATCATATAATGAGTGAAATGCACAGTGTCTGAACTGTGACCTATAAATGACGCCAGAAACCCAGGTCAGGCGGGCAAAACAGCACTATATAAGTGCATCTCGCACGGATACACGAGACGCACAGTGTCTGAATAATGGCCTATAAATGACGCACAACACCAGGTCCAGGCGGGTCAGTTAGCACTATGAGTACATAACACATGACAGGCTCACCATTTAACCACCTGAATTCAAAAGGTCCACACACATCCTGCAAAAAATGGATAAAATGTGCCATACCTCAAATAGTGAGATATTAGTTTATATTTTGGCCCAAAATATGTAAGCTCGCAATCCGTTCGTCAAGGATTCTCACACTTGCGAGTCCCTACACTGAATTAGTTAGAAAAACCACAAAAAACTACATCAAAAAAACACCAAAAAGGAGCCAAGACAAATGATATGTGCACACACAGAATGTGGTGAGCCTTCCTCATAAAGATGGCTGCAGCCGAGGTGCAAGATGCTGATGTCACAGCCACTCAACCTCCACATTAGGGGGGAGGGGCGGCTGCTTAGCATAAGACATGCACACTAATAAGGCTTGCACTGGGAGCCCATCATATAATGAGTGAAATGCACAGTGTCTGAACTGTGACCTATAAATGACGCCAGAAACCCAGGTCAGGCGGGCAAAACAGCACTATATAAGTGCATCTCATTTGTCTTGGCTCCTTTTTGGTGTTTTTTTGATGTAGTTTTTTGTGGTTTTTCTAACTAATTCAGTGTAGGGACTCGCAAGTGTGAGAATCCTTGACGAACGGATTGCGAGCTTACATATTTTGGGCCAAAATATAAACTAATATCTCACTATTTGAGGTATGGCACATTTTATCCATTTTTTGCAGGATGTGTGTGGACCTTTTGAATTCAGGTGGTTAAATGGTGAGCCTGTCATGTGTTATGTACTCATAGTGCTAACTGACCCGCCTGGACCTGGTGTTGTGCGTCATTTATAGGCCATTATTCAGACACTATGCGTCTCGTGTATCCGTGCGAGATGCACTTATATAGTGCTGTTTTGCCCGCCTGACCTGGGTTTCTGGCGTCATTTATAGGTCACAGTTCAGACACTGTGCATTTCACTCATTATATGATGGGCTCCCAGTGCAAGCCTTATTAGTGTGCATGTCTTATGCTAAGCAGCCGCCCCTCCCCCCTAATGTGGAGGTTGAGTGGCTGTGACATCAGCATCTTGCACCTCGGCTGCAGCCATCTTTATGAGGAAGGCTCACCACATTCTGTGTGTGCACATATCATTTGTCTTGGCTCCTTTTTGGTGTTTTTTTGATGTAGTTTTTTGTGGTTTTTCTAACTAATTCAGTGTAGGGACTCGCAAGTGTGAGAATCCTTGACGAACGGATTGCGAGCTTACATATTTTGGGCCAAAATATAAACTAATATCTCACTATTTGAGGTATGGCACATTTTATCCATTGTGGACCTTTTGAATTCAGGTGGTTAAATGGTGAGCCTGTCATGTGTTATGTACTCATAGTGCTAACTGACCCGCCTGGACCTGGTGTTGTGCGTCATTTATAGGCCATTATTCAGACACTGTGCGTCTCGTGTATCCGTGCGAGATGCACTTATATAGTGCTGTTTTGCCCGCCTGACCTGGGTTTCTGGCGTCATTTATAGGTCACAGTTCAGACACTGTGCATTTCACTCATTATATGATGGGCTCCCAGTGCAAGCCTTATTAGTGTGCATGTCTTATGCTAAGCAGCCGCCCCTCCCCCCTAATGTGGAGGTTGAGTGGCTGTGACATCAGCATCTTGCACCTCGGCTGCAGCCATCTTTATGAGGAAGGCTCACGACATTCTGTGTGTGCACATATCATTTGTCTTGGCTCCTTTTTGGTGTTTTTTTGATGTAGTTTTTTGTGGTTTTTCTAACTAATTCAGTGTAGGGACTCGCAAGTGTGAGAATCCTTGACGAACGGATTGCGAGCTTACATATTTTGGGCCAAAATATAAACTAATATCTCACTATTTGAGGTATGGCACATTTTATCCATTTTTTGCAGGATGTGTGTGGACCTTTTGAATTCAGGTGGTTAAATGGTGAGCCTGTCATGTGTTATGTACTCATAGTGCTAACTGACCCGCCTGGACCTGGTGTTGTGCGTCATTTATAGGCCATTATTCAGACACTGTGCGTCTCGTGTATCCGTGCGAGATGCACTTATATAGTGCTGTTTTGCCCGCCTGACCTGGGTTTCTGGCGTCATTTATAGGTCACAGTTCAGACACTGTGCATTTCACTCATTATATGATGGGCTCCCAGTGCAAGCCTTATTAGTGTGCATGTCTTATGCTAAGCAGCCGCCCCTCCCCCCTAATGTGGAGGTTGAGTGGCTGTGACATCAGCATCTTGCACCTCGGCTGCAGCCATCTTTATGAGGAAGGCTCACCACATTCTGTGTGTGCACATATCATTTGTCTTGGCTCCTTTTTGGTGTTTTTTTGATGTAGTTTTTTGTGGTTTTTCTAACTAATTCAGTGTAGGGACTCGCAAGTGTGAGAATCCTTGACGAACGGATTGCGAGCTTACATATTTTGGGCCAAAATATAAACTAATATCTCACTATTTGAGGTATGGCACATTTTATCCATTTTTTGCAGGATGTGTGTGGACCTTTTGAATTCAGGTGGTTAAATGGTGAGCCTGTCATGTGTTATGTACTCATAGTGCTAACTGACCCGCCTGGACCTGGTGTTGTGCGTCATTTATAGGCCATTATTCAGACACTGTGCGTCTCGTGTATCCGTGCGAGATGCACTTATATAGTGCTGTTTTGCCCGCCTGACCTGGGTTTCTGGCGTCATTTATAGGTCACAGTTCAGACACTGTGCATTTCACTCATTATATGATGGGCTCCCAGTGCAAGCCTTATTAGTGTGCATGTCTTATGCTAAGCAGCCGCCCCTCCCCCCTAATGTGGAGGTTGAGTGGCTGTGACATCAGCATCTTGCACCTCGGCTGCAGCCATCTTTATGAGGAAGGCTCACCACATTCTGTGTGTGCACATATCATTTGTCTTGGCTCCTTTTTGGTGTTTTTTTAAAACTGTCACTGAAAAAGACTTGGGTATATGGGTGGACGGCAAACTCAAGTTTACTGACCAGTGTCGAATAACTGTGGTCAAGGCTAATAAAATAATGGGATGTATTAAAAGAGGCATAGATGCTCATGAGAAGAACATAGTTTTATCCCTATACAAGTCACTAGATATAGAAAAAAGAACAAAAACCGCTCACCACTGCAGAGACAAGCCTGAATATATCCTCCTGTTAATGTTCTTTAGTCCGGCACGGATTACAGCAGCAAGCTGAGAAGGTAATGGAACAGAACAATGGAAAAGATCCAGCTGGACTCCAAGGGGATGAATAAAAATGCTTCTTTATTTGTAACTTGGTTAAAAATAAATATCCATATTCCAAATGAAAACACCGGCTTGTGCACACTGATGAATGGCAGATGTATACACAACGCATTTCGGCGGAACGCCTTCCTCAGGTCAACTATACAAGTCACTGGTGCGACCACACTTAGAATACTGTGTACAAGTTTAATTTAGTCTCCGGTGTATAAGAAGGAAATGGCTGAACAAGAGCGGGTGCAGAGAAGAGCAATCAAGGTTATTAACCCCTTCACGACCGCGGACAGTAAAATTACGTCCTATTTTAACGTGACTTAACGACCAGAGACGTAATTTTACTGCCTAAAGTTCATTTGATTGCCGTGGCCATAGCAACGGCTTTCAAATGATGTCCCCTGCTGTTTCTTACAGCAGGGGACCTTTGCTTGACCCCAGGGGGGTGGCATCCCCACCCCCCATCGACGATCGATGTGATTGGCTGTTCAAATCTGAACCGCCAACCACATCTTTCGCACTGATTTCGGTAAAAATAATGCCGGAAATAGTGCGATACTGTGAGATCCGGCTATGAGATGCCGTAGCAGGTATGTGAAGCCCCTCCAGTGTTGTGTCGGTGCATTACCTTCAGGGACTCCACTCGGCTGGATCTTGTCACAGGTAGGAAACCTTCTTTTAGGATTGTCGTGACGCCACTCTCAGAATTGCGGTCAGTGGGGACCGCCACTGCAGATTAAGGGATGCCTGGGGCTGATGGTGGGTGCAGCCAGTTGTAATAGCCTCCTGAGAGTGAGGCAAGCCCCAGGGCCCTGTGTAGGTGTGTAGAACCACAAGGCGCAGAATAACTCCACACAATCAGAATGTCTTTCAGGGGTTTTACTCACAGTTGATGGCAGGGTGAGTAACCCGGGCGTAGCTGGGATGAACCAGGCTGGAACCAGGTATCCTTCAGGCTGACTGATGAGGGTGGCTACCGACTCGCCTTCCTTAGCCCTTCTGTGGTTTGTGGTAACCCCGACTTTTAGTCCCTATGGGGGTCACCCAGGGAAGTAGCTGCTCCCCTCGTTTGTTTGCCGTTTGCTTGTCGCCTGGACCAGATCACTCCAGCTGCTTGCCTCCTGTGAACTATGGGCCCTAACTGTGGCTACGTGGCTGCGGCTTTTGTGGTGTTGTGGCGTGGGCTTTAAGGGCCCCACCCCGGCAGGTTTAGCAAGGAAAGGTGGATCTATCCCCGCATCGGGATCTGCCGCCCGTTTGGGCCTGGTACTCCCTGACAGTCTCCTTACTTTCCACTACACTGCTCTCTCTCCAGCTGTGTGTGGTGTTCGGGCAGCACTACCAGGTGACCGTTCTCCCCCGTCGGTAGTCACTGCGCGGACGCTGTTAGACTGCAACAGCTCCAGGGTCTGCTTCTGCTCTTCCTGAGCTGCACACTAAACTGGCTCACTCGTGGGACCTACACTGCTGCTCCTGTCTGAGCTCCACTGCCATGCTCCTCACTCCTCCACACTCTGCTTCAGACTGTTTACTCCTCCTTCTCTTTTCCCTTTGTGCCTGCCTACGCCACCTAGCAACCAGGCTCTCTACCACACCCCTTGAGTGGAGATGGAGGCTTCGCCCCCTCCACTCCTCAAGTGGAGGTGAAGGCTTTGCCCCCTCCTGGGATCTCTGGTACATGGCGTAACGTCAAGTGCATACCATCCTCTTTCTCCTTGGTGCATGGTGAATTCCACTGAATCTCCTGTTCGTAGGTTCCTTCCTGGATGTCCTCTGGGCAAATGGGCTCTAACGTCTCTTCTGTTAACAAAGATGCCTTCCTTCATACCAGGAGCAACTATGAAGCCATATCCTGATTTCAAGCTGAAGTCTTCTACTACACCACGACAAAGTGGACCTCTAACCTGGGATTTGGCCCTTCTCAGGAACCGTTTCTCTTCCAAGTCTCTGGCCATGACTTCGTCTTTCTGCTCTGGAGACTGCGGTGCAGGGGAAAGCCTTGTTCTGCTACGGCGCCGTGTCCTACGGGCTGGGTTCTGCCTGGTAACTTCCTGCCTCCAGAGTTGTGAGCTCCTTGGTGGGCGGAGCCAACCGCCTGGCCCACCCCCTGGTGTGCATCACAGACTCCTGGAGGGAGGCAACAAGGATTTCTGGTTAGCAGGTGTGCCTACCTGGAGTGTGGGGTGTAGTGGTGTTGTTATCTGTGTCCCCTGGCTTGCCCAGGGCGACACAGGTACAGCATATCATAGGTGGATCTCAAACATGCCGCCCCCAGCCCGTGCAGCACTGATTGGAGCGATCGTGCTATGACGCGCAATCGCTCCAATCAGTGTGCAGTGGGGCGGTTTGATTTGCTGGTGGCCGCCCTCCCCAGGCCTGTGCTGGTCTGGGGACCCTCCCGCAACATGTCTGCAGCGTGCAGCACTGGCTGGTACTAGTGGTACCACGCCACCGCTGCTGTTGCCGCTGCTGTCACGTCACGGAGCAGAAGCGGTGAGTATTGTGCTCAACTTGCAGCCCCTGCGCGCTCATGTGATTGCTCCTGCGCGCTCCCGTAATGGCCCCTGCCCGTGCCCCCCTGCGATCTGCCCCCGACATCCCGATCTGCCCCCCCGACATCCCGATCTGCCCCCCCGACATCCCTATCTGCCCCCCCGACATCCCGATCTGCCTCCCCGACATCCCGATCTGCCCCCCGACATCCCGATCTGCCCCCCGCCATCCCAATCTGCCCCCCGACATACCAATCTGCCGGCCTCCCCCGTGATCTCTATTCTGCAGCTCCTCCGGTATCTCCCTCCTCCTCTGCTCTCCCCCTCTGCTCTCCCCCCTCCCCCTCTGCTGTTCCCCCCCCCTCTGCTGTCCCCCTCCCCCTCTGCTGTCCCCCCGACGTCCTCTTACCTGTCTTCACCGGCCGATCACATCTGCCTCCATCGCTGGGTCCTTCTTCCTGGGTCTTCTGCTGAGCTGTCCAACTTCCTGCCTGCTGCTCCTGTAAAGCTGTTCCTCCTGCTAATCCTCTGGGTACTGTGAGTATAACTTTTTTTTTTTTTTTTTTCCTCTATCCCCTGTCCATTTTTACACCTCATGCGTCCGTGCGTCCCGCCGAGCGCTGATCAGGGATGCACATAACGTATCTGCATCCGTGGTCAGTTTTCGGCGGGACTTTTTTTCCCGTATCCCCGACGCTTTTTGTATCGCATCAGTCCGTGCGTCCCGCTGAGCGCTGATCAGGGATGCACATAACGGATCGGCATCCTTGCTCAATTTTTGGCGTGACAAAAAGCATGGGGGATACGGAAAAAAAAGTCACGCCAAAAATTGATCAGGGATGCCGATCCGTTATGTGCATCCCTGATCAGCGCTCGGCGGGACGCACGGACTGATGCGATACAAAAAGCGTCGGGGATACGGAAAAAAAAGTATCACATCTGTCCGTGCATCCCGCTGAGCGCGGATCAGCATCCCTGCTCAATTTTTGGCGTGACTTTTTTTTTTTTCCGTATCCCCAGCGCTTTTTGTATCTCATCCGACCGTGCCTCCTGCAGCGGACGATCAGTGCACTGCGTCTGTGCGTTTGAAAAGTCAAATGGCGTTCCTTGTCTTCTGAGCCCCGCCATGCGCCCAAACAATTGATTTCCACCACATATGAGGTATCTGCATACTTGGGAAAAATTGCACAACACGTTTTATGGTGCATTTTTTCCTGATACCGTTGTAAAAAGAAAAAAAAAAAGCTACCTTGTTGCTGCAAAAATTTAAATTTTTTTTTTAAAAAAGATAAATAATTTTCACGGTTCAACGTTATCAACTTTCAGTGGAGCACCTGGGGGTACAAGGGGCTCACTAAACATCTAGATAAATTCCTTGAGGGGTCTAGTTCCAAAATGGGGTAATTTGTGGGGGAGCTCCACTGTTTAGGCACCATAGGGGGGGTCTAAAGACGTGACATGGCGTCCGCTAATGATTCCAACCAATTTTGCTGTCAAATGGTGCCCTTCTCTTCTGAGCCACGCCATGCGGCCAACAATTACTTTCCACCACATGTGAGGTATCTGCGTACTCAGGAGAAATTGCACAATACGTTTTATGGTGCATTTTTTCCTGATACCCTTGTGAAAAAAAAAGCTACCTGGTTCAAGTAACAGTTCTGAGGTAAAACAAAAGAAAATTGTATTCATGGCTCAACATTATCAACTTCTGTGGAGCCCCTTGGGGCTCACTAAACATCTAGATAAACTCCTTGAGGGGTCTAGTTTCCAAAATAGGGTCACTTGTGGGGGAGCTCCACTGTTTAGGCACCTCAGGGGGTCTCCAAACGTGACATGGTATCCGCTAATGATTCAAACAAATTTTGCTGTCAAATGGTGCTCCTTCTCTTCTGAGCCCCGCCATGCGCCCAAACAATTACTTTCCACCACATATGAGGTATTGTCGTACCCAGGAAAAAAATGCACTATAAATTGCATGGTGTATTTTTTCCTGATACCCTTGTGAAAAAAAAGCTACTTAGTTGAAGCAACAGTTTTGTGGTAAAAAAAAATAATTCTTTTCACAGCTCAACTTTATAAACTTCTGTGAAGCCCCCAGGTGTTCAAAGTGCTCACCAAACATCTAGAAAAAATATTTGAGGGCTCTAGTTTCCAAAATGGAGTCACTTGTGGGGGAGCTCCATTGTTTAGGCACCTCAGGGGGTCTTCAAACCTGACATGGCGTCCGCTAATGAGTGCAGCTAATTTTGCGTTCAAAAATTCATATGGCGCTCCTTCCCTTTCGAGCTCTGCCGTGTGCCCAAACATTTGATTTCCACCACATATGAGGTATCTGCGTACTCAGGAGAAAATGGACAATACATTTTATGTTGCATTTTTTCCTGATACCCTTGTGAAAAAAAGCTACCTAGTTGAAGCAACAGTTTTGTGGTAAAAAATTTTTACCGGGGTGCCGTGCACCCAAACAATTGATTTTTACCCCATATGGGGTATCAGCGTACTCAGGAGAAAATGCACAATAAATTGTAGGGTGCACTTTCTCTTTTCTCCCTTGTAAAAATGAAAATTTTATGCCTAAAGTAACATTTTTGTGTTAAAAAAGAGAATTTTGTTTACTTACCATAAATTCTTTTTCTTATAGTTCCGTATTGGGAGACCCAGACATTGGGTGTATAGCTTCTGCCTCCGGAGGACACACAAAGTACTACACTAAAAAGTGTAGATCCTCCCTCTGAGCCTATACACCCCCTGGAGAACCAGATCTAGCCAGTTTAGTGCAAAAGCTGAAGGAGAATAGCCACCCACAAGTAAAACAGAGCAAGAACCGGAACAACCAGAGACTCTGTCCACGACAACAGCCGGTGATAACACGCGGAACAAGAAACTGCCAACAGGCAACAGGGAGGGTGCTGGGTCTCCCAATACGGAACTATAAGAAAAAGAATTTACGGTAAGTAAACAAAATTCTCTTTTTCTTTATCGTTCCTATGGGAGACCCAGACATTGGGACGTCTCAAAGCAGTCCATGGGTGGGAATAAACAGAAAAACTGAGAAGTAGGCAGAGCCTATCTTCACAAATGGGCGACAGCCGCCTGAAGGATGCGTCTGCCCAAGCTCGCATCTGCCGAAGCATGAGCATGCACTTGGTAGTGCTTTGAAAAGGTATGCAGGCTAGTCCAAGTGGCAGCCTGACAGACTTGCTGAGCCGTAGCCTGGTGCCTGAAAGCCCAAGAGGCACCGACAGCTCTGGTCGAGTGTGCCTTGATCCCCGGCGGGGGAGGCACCTGAGAACACTGGTAGGCATCGGAAATGGTCGACCTCATCCAACGAGCTAAGGTCGGCTTAGAAGCAGAGAGGCCCTTACGCCAACCTGTGGTTAGCACAAAAAGAGAGGTGCACCGCCTAAGAGCAGCGGTGCGAGACACATAGATCCGAAGCCCGCACCAGATCCAGAGTATGCAACGCTTTTTCAAAGCGATGAACAGGAGCCGGACAAAAGGAAGGCAGGGAAATGTCCTGGTTAAGGTGGAAAGGAGAAACCACCTTAGAGAGACAGTCCGGAGTCGGACGGAGAACCACCTTGTCTTGATGAAAAACCAAAAAAGGTGACTCCGAAGAGAGCGCAGCCAAATCAGAGACTCTCCTGAGGGAAGTTATGGCCACTAGAAAGACCACTTTCTGTGAAAGACGAAACAAAGAAACCTCCCTAAGAGGCTCAAAGGGGGGTTTCTGCAAGGTCGTGAGGACCAAATTGAGGTCCCAGGGATCCAAGGGCCGCCGGTAAGGCGGAATGATGTGAGACGCGCCCTGCATGAAGGTGCGCACTTGAGCCAGCCGGGCGATACGCCGCTGGAACAGTACTGACAGAGCCGAGACTTGTCCCTTGAGGGAATTGAGGGATAGTCCTAGCTGCAGACCGGACTGTAGAAAGGACAGAAGGGTCGGCAAGGAAAAAGGCCAGGGAGCATGGCCGGAAGAGTGACACCAGGACAGGAAAATTCTCCAAGTCCTGTGATAGATTTTGGCCGAGGAAGACTTCCGAGCCCGAGTCATAGTGGAAATGACTTCAGGAGGAATACCAGAAGCCGTCAAGATCCAGGACTCAAGAGACACGCCGTCAATCTGAGAGCCGCAGAATTCTGGCGGAAAAACGGACCTTGTAAGAGAAGGTCTGGACGGTCCGGAAGATGCCACGGCACCTCTACGGACAGATGGAGCAGGTCTGGGTACCAAGCTCGCCTGGGCCAGTCCGGAGCAATGAGGATGACCCGACGGCCCTCCATTCTGATCTTGCGCAGAACTCTGGGCAAGAGAGCTAGAGGGGGAAACACGTAGGACAGACGAAACTGGGACCAGTCTTGAACCAGAGCGTCCGCTGCAAAGGCCTGAGGATCGTGGGAGCGAGCCACGTAAACCGGAACCTTGTTGTTGTGACGGGATGCCATTAGGTCCACTTCCGGAGTGCCCCACTTGCGGCAGATTGACTGAAACACTGCAGGATGCAGGGACCACTCGCCGCTGTCCACGGTTTGACGGCTGAGATAATCTGCTTCCCAGTTTTCCACGCCTGGGATGTGGACTGCGGATATGGTGGACTTGGAGTCCTCCGTCCATTGAAGGAAGCGTTGAACCTCCAACATTGCCAGGCGGCTGCGTGTCCCGCCTTGGTGATTGATGTAGGCAACCGCTGTCGCGTTGTCTGACTGGACTCGGATGTGCTTGCCCGCCAACAGGTGGTGAAAGGCTAGGAGAGCTAGAAGCACAGCTCTGGTTTCCAGCACATTGATCGAGAGGGCTGACTCGGACGGAGTCCAAGTGCCCTGCGCTCGGTGGTGGAGACATACCGCTCCCCAGCCGGATAGACTGGCATCCGTGGTGAGGATCACCCAGGACGGGGCCAGGAAGGAGCGCCCCTGAGACAGAGAGAGGGGCCGAAGCCACCACTGAAGAGAGGTCCTGGTCTGTGGCGACAGAGCCACTAGCCTGTGCAAGGAGGAAGTCCGCTTGTCCCAACAGCGGAGAATGTCCAGCTGCAGAGGACGCAGATGGAACTGGGCAAAGGGAACAGCCTCCATTGACGCCACCATCTGACCCAGCACCTGCATTAGGTGCCTGATGGAATGACGGCGGGGCCTCAGCAGAGAGCGCACCGCCAGTTGGAGGGACTGCTGTTTGACTAAGGGCAGCTTCACAAGTGCCGGCAGAGTCTCGAACTGCATCCCTAGGTACGTGAGCCTCTGGGTCGGAGTCAGAGTGGATTTGGGCAGATTGACAAGCCACCCGAATTGGGCTAGAGTGGCGAGAGTGAGCGAGACACTCCGCTGACAGTCTGCGCTGGATGAAGCCTTGACTAGAAGGTCGTCCAGGTAAGGAATCAATGCCAACCCCTGGAGGTGCAGCACCGCAACCACTGCTGCCATGACCTTGGTGAATACCCGAGGGGCCGTGGCTAACCCGAAGGGGAGAGCCACGAATTGGAAATGTTCCTCTCCGATTGCAAAACGTAGCCAATGCTGGTGTGAAACTGCAATTGGCACATGCAGATAGGCATCTCTGATGTCGATGGATGCCAGGAAATCCCCTTGGGTCATTGAGGCAATGACTGATCGCAGAGACTCCATGTGAAAATGCCGCACCTGAACATGCTTGTTGAGAAGCTTGAGATCCAGGATGGGCCGGAAGGAACCGTCCTTTTTGGGGACTAGGAAGAGATTTGAGTAGAAACCTCTGAACCGTTCCCGGGCGGGAACCGGTACAATTACTCCGTTGGCCTGCAAGGATGCCACGGCCTGAGAGAAGGCGGCGGCCTTGGAGCAGGGGGGAGTTGACAGAAAAAATCTGTTTGACGGGCTGGAAGAGAATTCTATCCTGTAGCCGTGGGAGATGATATCCCGCACCCACTGATCGGAGACGTGTTGAAACCACGCGTCGCCAAAGTGGGAGAGCCTGCCACCGACTAAGGACGTTGCTGGCGCGGACAGATAGTCAAGAGGAGGCTGCCTTAGTGGCAGCAGCTCCTGCGGTCTTCTGTGGACGCGCTTTTGGGCGCCAGTTGGATTTCTGGTCCTTGGCTGAGTTAGTGGACGAAGCCGAGGGCTTAGAGGATGACCAGTTGGAGGAACGAAAGGAACGAAACCTCGACTGGTTCCTACCCTGGACAGGTTTCCTGGTTTTGGTGTGTGGCATGGGAGTACTCTTCCCGCCAGTAGCTTCCTTAATAATTTCATCCAGCTGTTCACCGAATAGCCTGGACCCAGCAAAAGGGAGCCCAGCAAGGTACTTCTTTGAAGAAGCATCTGCCCCACTCTCGAAGCCACAAGATCCTGCGGATAGTGAGGGAATTAGCCGAAGCCACCGCAGTGCGGTGAGAAGCCTCCAGCATGGCAGACATGGCATAGGATGAAAAAGCTGAAGCTTGGGAAGTTAAGGCAACCATTTCGGGCATAGATTCCCTGGTGAGGGAATGCATCTCCTCTAGAGAAGCAGAGATGGCTTTGAGAGCCCACACTGCTGCAAAAGATGGGGAGAACGAGGCCCCTGCCGCCTCATATACAGATTTGGCCAGAAGGTCAACCTGGCGGTCAGTGGAATCCTTAAGAGAGGTGCCATCAGCCACTGATACAACGGTCCGGGCTGAGAGTCTAGACACCGGGGGGTCTACCTTTGGTGAATGAGCCCACTCCTTGACCACCTCAGGTGGAAAGGGAAAACGGTCATCAGAACCACGCTTTGGGAAGCGTTTGTCAGGACAGGCCCTAGGCTTGGTCACAGTGGCCTGAAAACTGGAGTGGTTAAAGAACACACTCCTTGTCCTCTTAGGCAAGGTAAACTGGTGCTTTTCTGCCAGAGAGGGTTGTTCCTCTGATACTGGCGGATTGAGGTCCAGTACAGAATTAATGGACGCAATCAAATCACTAACATCTGAGTCACTTTCGGACAGATCAATGGGGCACATGGAGGTAGCCTCCGAGCCCCCAGTAAAGGCATCCTCCTCGTCCGGCGAGTCAGCTTCTGAAACAGAGCCGCGGGACGAGGAAGGAGAGGGAGCCCTGCGTCTCCTTTTAGGAGGACGGGGTCTGGGACCAGATGATGAATCCTCTGTGAGCTCCGCTGAGAGAGCCCTATCAGCAGAGGCACCCTGTGAAGGGGGCTGATGCATGTTCAGCAAAGTCCGGGACAGCTGTCCCATGGAGTCGGCAAAAGACTGGGAGATTGACCTAGAGAAGGATTCTACCCAAGCCGGGGGTTCAGCCACAGGAGCCGGAGCAGCCGGAGAGACCACTGGGGGGGCGATTCCAGGCTGAGGCATTGTCAGGTTAGAGCAGGCATCACAATGTGGATATGTGCTCGGTTCATCAGCACGAGCTTACATGCAGTGCATACTGAATATAGCTTTGGAGCCTTGCTCCTCGTGTGAGACATGCTGCTGAAGTGGGGGCTCTGCCAGAGTGACCCCCAGAGAGTATATACAGAGGCCCACAACCAGAGGTTGTGGCTTACCAGACCGCTGGAGCGGTGTTGTGTGCCCTCCAGATCCCGAAGCCCGGACCCCCAAGCACCTCAGCAGGGATGCTGCAGCCAGTGCTGATTGCAGAGAAAACGCTGATAAAATGGCGCCGGAGCGAGGAGAGGGGGCGGGGCCAACCCCGAGAGCGGGATCTGGAGGGCCAAAGAGACTTACAGGGGAGGAGACATGTACTCAGTGAGGAGTGTCTCTCCCCTGTGCAGAACGGCCGCTGGGCGGAACCACACTGTCCCTCTGCATGAATGACATGCGAGGGCAGTGAAACCGAAAGTAGGCCTCCGGCGAAGCCGGGGCCTAAATTTGAGCGGTGCGGCCGGCGCGCAGGCACCCTCGGCGCGGTTCTCAGGCGACAGCCAGAGAACCGGCCGGAAATGTCAGAAAACTCACTCAGCACACTCTCCCCACATAATAAAGTACAGGGACCCCCAGAATATAAACGTCTCAGGTACTTAGCTTGCTGAGACGCAGGGCCATGTCCCTGGGGATGAGTGCTCCGTCCAGCAGGATCCTGAAGGGCTGCGGATGGAGACCGGTCTCCTGCAAAGCATGGAGAACCGTGCTGGCTCCCACTTCAAGCCAGAGCCCGAGGGATGGTGAAGGAGCGCGGCATGTAAGACTCCAGCCTTGGAATCAACCTTAACAGCACCGCCGACACAGTGGGGTGAGAAGGGACATGCCGGGGATCCAGACTTGGACCCGCTTTTCTTCAAAATCTTTCCAAAAATGAAAAATCAGATGAGAATGCATGTGTGGATGTATGCCTCCTGAACACAAAGCAATGAACTGGCTAGATCTGGTTCTCCAGGGGGTGTATAGGCTCAGAGGGAGGAGCTACACTTTTTAGTGTAGTACTTTGTGTGTCCTCCGGAGGCAGAAGCTATACACCCAATGTCTGGGTCTCCCATAGGAACGATAAAGAAAAGTAAAATTTTCATTTTTTCCTTCCACATTGCTTTGGTTCCTGTGAAGCACCTAAAGGGTTAATAAACTTCTTGGATGTTGTTTAGAGCAGTGTGAGGGGTGCAGTTTTTATAATGGATTCACGTTTGGGTATTTTCTGTCACCTCGGCCTTTCAAAGTCACTTCAAATGTGATGTGGTCCCTAAAAAAAAATATTTTGTAAATTTTGTTGGAAAAATTAGAAATTGCTGATGAACTTTGACCCTTTCTAACTTCCTAACGAAAAAAAAATGTCTTTCGAAAATTGCGCTGATGTAAAGTAGACAAGTGGGAAATGTTATTTAGTAACTATTTTGTGTGACATATCTCTCAGATTTATGGGCATAAATTTTCAAAGTTTGAAAATTGCGAAATTTTCAAAATTTTCGCACAATTTCCTAAATTTTCACAAATAAACGCAAAAAGTATCGGCCTAAATTTACAACTGACATGAAGTACAATATGTCACGAAAAAACAATGTCAGAATCGCCAGGATCCGTTGAAGCGTTCCAGAGTCATAACCTGTCAAAGTGACACTGGTCAGAATTGCAAAAAATGGCCCGGTCATTAGGGTGTTTTAGTGGCCGCGGGTGAAGGGGTTAAAGGAATGGGTGGAATGCAGTACTAAGACAGGTTATTAAACTTGGGGTTATTCAGTTTGGAAGAATGAAGGCTTAGGGGCAATATTATTACAATGTACAAATATATGAGGGGTCAGTACAGAACTCTCTCTAATGATCTTCTTATACCTTGGCCTGCAACGGAGAAAATGGGGCATCCACTACAGTTAGAGAAAAGGAGGTTTAATCATAATCACAGATGCAGATTCTTTACCGTAAGAGCAGTGAGACTATAGAACGCTCTGCCACGTAATGTTGTAATGGTTGATTACTAAAATTTAAGAGGCTCGGATGCCTTTCTTGAAAAATATAACATTACTGGTTATATGCACTAGATTCTATGATTGGGCATTGATCCAGGAAACTAGTCTGATTGCCATATATGGAGGCGGGAAGGAATTGTTTTCCCCTAATGTGGCACTTAAGCTGGGGTCACACATAGCGACGCAGCAGCGATTACGACGGGCGACCTGACCTTATCAGGACCGCTGCTGCGTCGTTACATGGTCGCTGGTGAGCTGTCAAACAGGCAGATCTCACCAGCGACCAGTGACCAGCCCCCAGCCAGCAGCGATGCGTGGAAGCGCTTGGTAACGAAGATAAATATCAGGTAACCAAGGAAAGCACTTCTCTTGGTTACCCGATATTTACCTTAGTTAGTAGCGTCCGCCGCTCTCACGCTGCCAGTGCCGGCTCCCTGCTCCCCTAGCCAGAGTACACATCAGGTTAATTACCCGATGTGTACTCCAGCTACTGTGCAGGGAGCAGGGAGCCGGCACTGGCAGCGTGAGAGCACACCGCTTAGCGCTGGCTCCCTGCACTCCTAGCCAGAGTACACATCGGGTTAATTACCCAATGTCTACTCCAGCTACGTATGCAGGGAGCACGGAGCCGGCACTGGCAGCGTGAGAGCACACCGCTTAGTGCTGGCTCCCTGCACTCCTAGCCAGAGTAAACATCGGGTTAATTATCCGATGTGTACTCCAGCTACGTATGCAGGGAGCAGGGAGCCGGCACTGGCAGCGTGAGAGCGGCGGTGCTAGTAACTAATGTAAATATTGGGTAACCAAGGAAAGGGCTTGCCTTGGTTACCCGATATTTACCTTGGTTACAGCTTACCGCAGGCTGCCAGAAGCCGTCTCCGTGCTCCCTGCTCGCTTCAGTTCGTCGCTCTCTTGCTGTCACACACAGTGATGTGTGCTTTACAGCGGGAGAGCGACGAGCAAAAAATGAAGCAGGACATTCAGCAACGAGCGGCGACCTCACAGCAGGGGCCAGCTCGTTGCTAGATGTCACACACAGCGACGGGACGTCGCTGCTACGTCACAGAAAATGGTGACTTAGCAGCAACGTCGTTGTCGGCGTCACTGTGTGTGACACCACCTTTACTGTCTGTCGTATGGGATTTTTTGCCTTCCTCTGGATCAACATGTTAGGTTGGGCCATGGGTTGAACTTGATGGACTTAAGTCTACCTTCAACCTTAAAACTATACTATTTGACACTGAAACTATAATATCTGTCATATCAAGTAAATAGAAATAGTAAGATAAAAAAAACAGTTGTCTTAACAAAATACACTGATAAATGACTTGACATTTGCTATTAGGAAATTAACAGATTATGCTTGTTAGAAACACTAGGACATTTTTAAGGGAAAATTGAACTTTTAGAAAAGTCCAGCCCACACAGTTTTTCTCCTAACGTGGGACAAAGATATAGGATAAAAAGGAGATAACTGTATTAGTCACCAAACTAGCTATTTAAAGCAACATTCCAGTTCAGTTGTTTTTATTGAACATCATATGTTTAGAAATATGACTCAATGAGTCATTACCTGGACAATTCTGGAACCATATCAGACGCTATAAACACTGCATGTCTAAACTATAAGGAAATGAAAACTACAGACTTTTGCAACTGAACCCTCACCTTTTAAATTTGGTGTTGGCTTTTGGTTTCTAGTTATCTAGCGTTAACCTGATGACAACTTTCAAGTGATTGTTATATGTACATTACACCAGCCAATATAGTAGAAACTATAAATTTTAGTAAGAGATGTATTAAATTCTTAATCCTCATGCAATTAGAGTATCATTCGACTAGAAAAGGTCTGGAGACTGATTACACATAACATTGTAACTACAAAACACATACAGCTGCATGCTAAAATGCTAACAATGAATAAGGGTATTGCATTAGTGCTATAAGCATATTTGAAAAAAAGAGATATTTAGCTTATGTATTGGCCAATGCATGTGAGCCCAGTCACCACGGCAAGGTATCTCTATATACTGGGAACTTAACTTGAAATGCCTCTATCTGGGTTAAAAACCTACACGTCTGGGCAGCTAAACTCCAGCTATAAAGGGGAATGAACACAGCCTGGTTACAGGGCGGATTGCTCAATCAGAAAGAAATGCACTACAAATATATTCACCAATCTGAAAGTGAAAAGAAATAAATACAAACACCAAAACCCTTTATTTGAAAAAAAAAAAATTACAACAAAAACAGTACCCTCTTTCACCCCTTTATTAATGCTCAAAACACCTAGGTCCAATGTAATAAACACGATGTCCCATGACAATCCCAGTTCTGCTACATCTGAAGTGACAGCGTGCGGGCATAGAATATGACCACTCACTGTGAGGCAGATAATGAATGAGCCATGTAATGAGCAGTGATGTCACTTAGGTTATTTGCAGTCACAGATGGAGGATCCCATGGTTCTCCACCTGTGATCGCAGGTAACCTGACCTCAGGTGACCTCACTGAGTTCACAGACCTGCATCTCCTGGCAGGAAATCCACGGATTTGGTGCTGAAATTTCTACAGCATATTCCTGTACCCAATATACGCTTCCTGGCAAACAAATACATCAAAACACCAACCGGTTTTGATGCAATAGTGATACGATTGTTTTTGCCAGGAGGTGTACATTTGGTGGAGGAATATGGGGTAAAAAAACTCAGCAACAAATCTGCATCTCTTGGCAAAAGAAAATGCACAAAAACTGTTTTGAAGTCATTTTGATGTGTTTTTCTGCCAGGAGGTGAAAATTTGGTGCTGAAATTTGGTGCAGACATTTCAGCACCAAATTTGTTCCTCCTGGCAGAAAACAACCCAAAACGGCATCAAAACCGTTTTTTGTGCATTTTTTGGGCCATGATAGGCAGACTTGGTGCTGAAATATTTCCACCATATTCCTGCACTACATCTCATCTTTTGGCAAAAAAAAGCGGTTTTCTGCCAGGAGATGCACGTCTGTAAACTGAGTAAGGACACTCAGTTCAATGAGGTTAGCTCAGGTCAGGTTACCTGCGGTCACAGGTGGGGTACCTTTAGCTGAGACCGCAAATAAACTGAGTGACATCACCACTGATCATATTCTATGCCCACGTGCTGTCACTTCAGATGCAGCAGAGTTGGAATCGTCGTGGGACCTTGTGTGGATTATGACGGCCTTGGATGTTTTGGGGGTTAATAAAGGGGTGAAAGAGAGTGAGGATTTTTTGTATTTTATTTCAAATAAAGAATTTTTTTCTGTGTTTTGTGTTTATTTTTTTTCCCACTTACAGTTTAATAATAGGAGTCTTATAGACACCTTCCAGTACTAATCTAGGACTTCTTGGAGGTTGTGAGCTGTCATTAACCCCTTATTATCATGATTGCCATTGCACCAAGACAATTGGGATGACATGGGTAAAGTTCCGGGATTGTCGCATCTAATGGATACGACAATCCTGGGCAGCTGTATGCTGCAATTTAAAGGCTGGTGGGGCCAATAAGCATGGGTCTCCCCACCCTGAGAATACTAGCTCACAGAATAATTTAAAAAAAAGCCACATGCAGTTCCTCTAATTTTGATACACAGCCAGGATAAGTGCATGGCTTGTGGCTGCAGCCTGTAGTTGTATGCTTTATCTGTGCTAGGTATTATAATATAGGGGTACTCTATGCCAATTTTTTTATTTTTACACTCTAGGGACACAGACAGTGAATCTGATTGATTGCAATCAGACATGCTGTGACAGGGTGGGAGCACGTCTGATTGCAACCAGAGATGTGGGGTCTGCCAATGGGCAGGGGAAGAAATGAATATGCATGAAGTTAATGAGCGGCCCCAGAAGTAGCATTGGAGCAGCACGGGAGACTCGCTAAGACGCCTGTTCAAATCCCTTCATCCATTCTAGTACTATTTTTAAGAGCCAGATTCTGGTTCCCATAGATGTATGGGGAGCGCGTCCGATCAGATAACCAGGGTTAATTCCGGGCCAAACCGTTGCTTTTGTAAACGTATCAGTCCTTCTCAGTGATGTCGGTTTCAATGATCATTTTATAAAAATAAAAACTGTCTAACAAATAGAATTAAACTGTAGAATTTCACTGCAATGTTGTAATAGCAGTTACATTAATTTGTTCTATATATGGTAACTATAGCCCTAAAATTCAGAAAGGAGCATGATAGGAGCCAAGAAGGCATTATACTTCTTGTCCAAAATGTGTGACCAAGACAAAGCATAGGCCACTCAATATGCAGTATGTTGTACATGTTGTGTGTACAGTTAGTGATCTTGGCTGAATGGTGTGTGACCACTAATGCTAATTCACTTGCAATCCCTATGACTTGCAGGGAGCAGCCACATAGAAAGGCCTGACAAATTTCATACAGAAGTAACATATAATTGGAGGCTGATTGAGTATTCCAACTTTGCCTGAGTAATGTTACACAGTGACGCACAAAGAAAAGCTGCCAATTCTGAAAGAGTCATAAGCATGGACGCCAGAGGACAAGGATGAGGAGGTGATGGCGGCGGAGTCAAAAGAAATTACAGCTGCTGCTGATCCAGACAATAGAAATGGGCGAATCGGCAGATAGATGTGCTATACACAGCCAGCAACAACTGCGGCTGAGGCTATATGCTGGAGAGAGACGCTCTGCCTCTGACAGAATCTCCTCAGCGTTCACTTCCCGCCTAAACTGCTCCTAACCAATCAGAAGGCGCAGAGTTCTCCCAGCATTATCACTGGACTGAGAATGACGTCATGTTCCAAGCCCGATACTCCCCTCCCCGTCAGAAAGCTGACACTACAGCAATGGCCGCTGGCTCCTCCCCTCAGGCGATCACCTGACCTGTTTCTTTCCTTGCCTGTGCCAGGGTTCAAGTGAAGACCTTCAATGTCTCGTACAAATAAAGGGTAACTGCGGGGTGCGGGAGTTGGGGGGCGCCATAGACGGCGGTGCTGCTCTTCAGGGACTGCCTGAAGTTGTAGCCCAGCTGCCATACACCGTGTGTGACTGCTCGTAGTGTTACTGTAGAGGAGGAATTGTCCTTAGTGTATTGAGTCCTAGCAGCTATAGTATAGGGGTCCAGGTCTCACTGTGGTCCTGTTCTGTTTGCATTCATAAAAGTGCATTAGAATAATGATCTCTCTTAAAAAGAACCCGTCTGGTGTAATATGTACCCAGTACCACGAGCAGTTGTGGGTGCATATTGATAATCCCTACCTAACCATCCCTGTATACACTAGCATAGAGAAAGAGATCTTTAGAAAAGTACTTGTAAAGATCCTATATGTGCTATATGATATATGCTAATGAGCGCGGGGACTAGTCCCAAGAGCATTACTTCCCCTGGCTAGTCGGACAACTTAGCATGATTTACGCTCCTGTGCAGAGTGCGCAGAATCAGACGATGGTCGCGCTCACCTCTCCGCTGCCATCGCGTCTTGAGTCCTGGATTTTGGCTCAGTGCGCATGATCCTGGACTTTCGGTCATGCGCACTATGAAGCTGGGTGTATGCGTCCAAGTTTCAAACCCAAATAGTGCACATGACCGAAAGTCCGGGATCGTGCTCACTGAGCTGAAATCAAGGACTCGGACATGATGGCATCGGAGAGGTGAGCGCTACCATCCTCTGACGCTGCACATTCATTAGCAAGTTCGTACACCCACAGGGGAGTACTAACATGCTAAGTGGACCTACTAGCCAAGGGAAGTAACGCTCTTGGGACTAGTCCCTTTCCTTATTAACATAAGATAAAAGATCATTAGAAATACTTTTTCTAAAGACCTCTTTATCTATGCTAGTGTATACAGGGATGGTTAGGCAGGGATTAGCAATATGCATCCAGGACAGATTCCCTTTAAAGTGGCATTCTCCATCTTGTAAAGTGTCAGCAGAAATTCTGTAATAACAACACTTTTCTCCCATGTCCATAAAAAATCCACAAAAATGTGATGAATCTGTGATATTTTATGACCAGAGAAACTTGTGCCGATTATGACTGTAAAATTGTCCTCACTGTTTACAGTGAATACAGCTGTGGTCACACTGGCGGGCACGGACAGAAAAAGGCTCCTGTGCAAAATTAGACTATGGGCCCATTACAGTCCTGTAACTCATCAAAAATGCACAATTGATATGGAGGTGATATAGACCCCTTACCTCTTGGCTGCATACAGTAGTTTAGACCAAAAATACATCTGCCCCGTGTGATCGTGACACTCATAATCTTGGTGTGGTTTCCAATGTGTAAATAATGTTGGCTGCCAATGATTTTTTTTTTATAAGGTGCTTAGATAACAATAAAAAAAATCTAGTTGATAACTGGATTGGCATATAACTAGAATACACCATTACTGTATAACTGGTGGGGGTCCCGGAGATCAGACCTAAGGTTGGAATACCCCTTTAAAGTGGTTGTCTCAACATTTAATCAAAGCTTTTACTCCATAAAACTGATATCGGAGACTTGGAAAAGTTGAAAAAAAATTTACGCAACTCAGAGTTGCTCAAAAGTTTAGCAACTTTTGGCGTTTTCACGCCAGCTCTGCAAAAATAGGCTTAATAGGGGCGTGACACCACAGCTTGCTTAATTCATGACTGCAATTTTATCCATTAAAGAACATGAGAGTAACCCTTTAACGAACGAGTTCAAGACCTCACAGATTTTCACATAATATATTTTCAGACACGTACAGTAATACACCATCTCTGCCCTCTCCATGGGGAGTCTAGCTCTGACTGTTTCCCTGCTCCTGCAGCAGCACGCTCTCCATGCAGTTATTGACCCTAAAAACCTCCATGCAGCGTCAAATGCTCACCATCCAAACAGTTTAGTATGTGCTCAGTGGTCGCAAATATTTATTTATGTTGTTTCATGTGCCCTTTAGACGTTTGGCTGTCACAGAGACTAGAACTGCAAAGGGCAGTATGTCTCATTTCAAAGAGCAGTGTGTACCGATTCATTTTCCCTATTTTGCTGCTGTGGGGGAAATAATATCTTATCGCTAAGGGTTGAATTATAGAAGCTGGACCCACCGTGATTTGTTAATTACTCTTGCAGCTTTTTTTGAGGGGAGAATCTCTTTAGGCTGCAGACACATTAGCGTATGGCATCCAATGCGAGAGCGACGGATGCGATATGCTAGTTACTACCGGCTCAGGCTCTGCTCTGAATGTGAGCCGAGTGTCTTGCGATCAGGTCACAGCTGTGAAGCTGAGGGCAGGCGCTGCGGAGGAGAGGGAGGGGTTAATCCCCCCCATCACCTCCATTGTAAGCCTGTGCGTATATCGCACTGCACTGGGATAACATCCGGGTACAGTCCGATGTTTCTGGCAGCAAGCCAAGTAGTCCTCTAATGATAATCTGCTGCTGATTAAACAGTGATTTTATCCAAACTACACTAAGCAGCTCAGTAAGTGACATTATTGGAATCAGGATTTCTGCCCCTACGTTATGCTGTCCTCAGATTAAGTGACAAAAACCTGGTGACAGATTCCCTTAAAGGTCTCCTTCACATGTACATATAAACCACGTGTGTGAAAAACTGGTATTGGTGTCATCAGTGTTTTTCCGCTTAAAATAAATGGTTATAAAGCTTCTCCTATACTTTCAAGTTAAACATGTACAGCAAACGGACGGCGTCCTCATTCCATTCGTGTGCTGTACCTGTTTTTCATGGACCCATAAACTTGTATTGGCCCCAGTCTTCTGTGCCGCTGGGAAAAAATGGAAATTTTTCCATGTGGTTCACACAGACACACACACAGTCCACGTGAAAACACAGACGTGTGAAGATCACCATATGATATAATTGGTACGTGTGGTATACATGAAAAAAATATGGATGTCACACATACTGGAAACACGGACATGTGAAGGGGGCCTAAGTGAGATCTTGTTTACTTTAGTCTCTGCTTATGGTCTCATTAAAATATCCGTGTTTGTTCGCATACACAAATAAATTATGAGTGTCATCACTATGTGTTTTCCACTTATGAAAAGTTAAATAAATTACAAAGCTTCTCCTATCCTTTGCAATGGTAATCATGGTCATCAGAAATATTCTTATTTATGTTTAGAGCCCCATTGATTCTATGGTTCTGTACATGTGAAAATGTGTTTACATGCAATTTACAAATATAAATTACAATGCAATGAGCAACTAAAAAAGACAGATAGGAACAGAGTGGGAGAGGACCCTGCCCTCACTGTCTTACAGTCTACAGGTCAGGCCCCCTTCACATATCCATTTTTGGATGTATTGGAGACACATTCACACACATTAATGAAAATGTATCTGGATCTTCACACCTCTATGTTTTAACACGGATCATGTGTCCTTGTGAACAACACATGTGTCCATGTTATCCACACTGAGACATGTTTGTTTTTAACTGGCAGCACAGACACATGGACTCATGAATGTCCATGGGTCTTTGAAAAATACATACACCACACGGATGACATCCGTGTGCTGCACATGTTTAAAGGGGTGGTTCACCCATAGTTTTTATTGTCTAGTTCGATATTATATTGAGAAACAATGTTTCTCTCAAATACCTTGTGTTGGCAATAGTGCCTGTGAGAGGCGCTATTGCAGACTGCTGTTGCTGTTCCCGCTCCAGTGACGTCACCGTCAAGTGCCGCACACGTCATATCCCTGCGGCCGGTCCAGTCTTCCTGACTCACTGAGCTGTGAGCCGTGTTTCACCGCTCGTCACAGCCCATCTGCTCCCTCACAGCAGAACGCTGCACGCAGGAGATGCGCTGTGCTGTGACAAGCGGTGAAACACTGCCCACAGCTCAGTGAGTCAGGAAGACTGCAGCCGGCCGCAGGGATGTGACTTGTGCGGCACTTGACGTGACGTCACCAGAGCGGGGAACAGCGGTCTGCAATAGCGCCTCTCACAGGCACTATTCCCAACACGAGGTATTTGAGAGAAACAATGTTTCTCAATATAATATCGAACTAGACAATAAAAAATATGGGTGAACCACCCCTTTAACATTGCAAAATATAGGAGAAGCGTAATTTTATTCATTCTTTAACTAGGCTGGAAAAAACACAGCACACACGGATGGACAAAATGGATCGTGCAATAGATATGTTTTGATAAACGGACGTATGAAGGGGGCCTTAAAGGGAAGCAGAAATTTCGCAATAAACCTAAAAGATTCCCCTTCTGCAGCTCCAGGGCTGCATTCTAGAAAGGTTCCTGTTGCTATTGTGCTCCCTTTTGAGACCTAAATAAATACTTTATAAAGTCTTACTTTTTTGTATGCAAATTTTTTTTATGGTCACCGGGGCGAGCTGTCTTGCGTCTGTTATTCGCCTCCTGCCGCTGTACGCCGTCCCCCATTGCTCATTTCCATACATGAGGACGCCGCCCAGTGCTCCCGAGGTCTCGCACATGCCCAGTGGCACTATCGCGGGACAGCACTGTGTAAAGCGTGACCGCTGGTGAGGTGATTGCGCAAGCGCGAGATTATGGGCGGCGCTGTGATTGTCATCAGCAGCGTCATCCAAGTACCCGCCCATAATCTCGTGCCTGCGCTTTTCCCACTGCCTCCACCGTTATGCGCAAGCACTGGCCATATGAACCGACGTCGCCTATTATCGCAAGCGCGAGATTATGGGCGGCGCTGTGATTGTCATCAGCAGCGTCATCCAAGTACCCACCCATAATCTAGCGCCTGCGCAATCACCTCACCAGCGGTCACGCTTGACACAGTGCTGTCCCGCGATAGTGCCACTGGGCATGTGCGAGACCTCGGGAGCACTGGGCGGCGTCCTCATGTATGTAAATGAGCGATGGGGGACGGCGTAAAGCGGCAGGAGGCGAATAATGAACGCAAGACAGCCCGCCCCCGTGACCATAAAAAAACATTTGCATACAAAAAGGTAAGACTTTATAAAGTATTTATTTAGGTCTCAAAGGGGGGACAATAGCAACAGGGACCTTTCTAGAATGCAGCCCAGGAGCTGCAGAGGGGGAATCTTTTAGGTTTATTGCGAAATTTCTGCTGACAGGTTCCCTTTAATGGTATTTCACACTGATGCCATCTGTGTGGTGTCAGTGATTTTCACAGACCCATACATGTGTATTGATACTTCTCATCCGTGATGCCGGTAAAAAAATGGATATGTCCCTATGATTTTTGCACGTACACACAGGCTGCAAAAAAAACCATGGACATGTGAACAGCCACATAGATTTTAAAAGGTACGTGTTGTATCTGTGAAACACTGTGTCTGAATGAGGCCTGTAACATTGTTATGACATCTACGGTATGTGGAGTCCTAGAAGGTATACTTGGGGGGATTAATTAAGATTGGCGTAGCGCACGCCAGTCTTAGGGCTGCTTCTCACTTGCGAGTTTCTCGCAGTAGAGCAATGCGAGAAAATCTCGCATTGGAATCGGACACATGTTAGTGAATGATTCAGCTCTCATCTGCGATTTTTTTCTCAGTCCGCATCGGACTGAGAAAAAAATCGCAGCATGCTGCTTTTTTGCGAGTTTCTACTGCGAGTCTCTCCAATGCAAGTCTATGGGAGCGTGTAAAAAATCGGATGTCACGGGACGGCACTCACACCATCTTAGTGACATCCGATTTTCTAAATACATTTCTCGCATGTTTCCTAAAACACTGGAAATGAGCGATGTCTCCCAATGTCTGTCAGTCACTATCTCTGTCAGTCGGTCTCTCCCTCTCGGTCTCTATACTCTCTCTGTCGGTCCGTCACTATCTCTGTCCCTCTCTCACAGTCTGTCGGTCATTTTCCCCTCCTCTCTCATACTCACCGTTCCCCGATCTCCGGCGCGGCGCTGCACGGCTTTCTCACTGCTGCGGCGGCTTTTACTATTTTGAAAAAGCCGGCCGCTCATTAAACAATCTCGTATTCCCTGCTTTCCCCGCCCACAGGCGCCTATGATTGGTTGCAGTGAGACACGCCCCCACGCTGAGTGGCAGGTGTCTCACTGCACCCAATCACAGCATCCGGTGGGCGGGTCTATACTGTGCAGTGAAATAAATAAATAATTAAAAAAAATGGCGAGCGGTCCCCCCCAATTTTAATACCAGCCAGATAAAGCCATACGGCTGAAGGCTGGTATTCTCAGGATGGGGAGCTCCACGTTATGGGGAGCCCCCCAGCCTAACAATATCAGTCAGCAGCCGCCCAGAATTGCCGCATACATTATATGCGACAGTTCTTGGACTGTACCCGGCTCTTCCCGATTTGCCCTGGTGTGTTGGCAAATCGGGGTAATAAGGAGTTAATGGCAGCCCATAGCTGCCACTAAATCCTAGATTAATCATGTCAGGCGTCTATGAGACACCCTCCATGATTAATCTGTAAGTTACAGTAAATAAACACACACATGAAAAAATCCTTTATTAGAAATAAAAAACACAAACACATTCCCTCATTACCAATTTAATAAGCCCCAAAAAGCCCTCAATATCCGGCGTAATCCACGGACCTCCAGCGTCGCTTCCAGCATGAAGGTGACAGGAGCTGCAGAAGACACCGCCGCTCCGGTCACCTCCAAGCAGCAACTGAGGTGAGTAGCGCTATCGGCTGAGCTGTCACTGTTGGAGGATCCAGCGGTGGCCGCGATTAACCTCAGTGACACCTCAGCTGATCGCGCTACTCACCTCAGTTGCTGCTTGGAGGTGACCGGAGTGGCGGTGTCTTCTGCAGCTCCTGTCACCTTCATGCTGGAAGCGACGCTGGAAGTCCGTGGATTACGCCTGATATGGAGGGCTTTTTGGGGCTTATTAAATTGGTAATGAGGGAATGTGTTTGTGTTTTTTATTTCTAATAAAGGATTTTTTCATGTGTGTGTGTTTATTTACTGTAACTTACATATTAATCATGGAGGGTGTCTCATAGACGCCTGACATGATTAATCTAGGATTTAGTGGCAGCTATGGGCTGCCATTAACTCCTTATTACCCCGATTTGCCAACGCACCAGGGCAAATCGGGAAGAGCCGGGTACAGTCCCAGAACTGTCGCATATAATGTATGCGGCAATTCTGGGCGGCTGCTGATATTGTTAGGCTGGGGGGCTCCCCATAACGTGGAGCTCCCCATCCTGAGAATACCAGCCTTCAGCCGTATGGCTTTATCTGGCTGGTATTAAAATTGGGGGGGACCGCACGCCATTTTTTTTAATTATTTATTTATTTCACTCCACAGTATAGACCCGCCCACCGGCTGCTGTGATTGGGTGCAGTGAGACACCTGCCACTCAGCGTGGGGGCGTGTCTCACTGTAACCAATCATAGGCGCCTGTGGGCGGGGAAAGCAGGGAATACGAGATTGTTTAATGAGCGGCCGGCTTTTTCAAAATAGTAAAAGCCGCCAGAGCAGTGTGAACGCCGTGCAGCGCGGCGCCGGGGATCGGTGAGTATATGAGAGAGGGCTGCTAACTTCAGTCACTCGGGGGATTAGTGGTCACCGTTGAGTCCTTCACTGGTGACCGCTAATCAGGACGCGGCACAGACAGAGCCGCAGCATGACAATGAAGTCGGGTTAAGTTCACCCGAGTTCATTCTGATTGTGCGGCTCTGTCTGTGTCTGCTGTCATTTGCCATTCAGCTCTGCTACATGGCTGTCTGTGTCTGCTGTCAGCGGCCATGTAGCAGCGCTGAATGGCAGATGACATAGTAAAAAATACGCATTACACACGCATTACACACGCTAGTAAAATCATTAATTTATTCAGAAATAGCATCGCACTTGCGTTGCACTCGCACCTAACGTGAACTAAAATCAGCCGAGTTTTTTTTCAGCCCAGTCGGACCGATTTTACTCGCATAGATGTGTTTCCACCCTTAAAGGGACTCTGTCACCAGGATCCTACAGCTTGTTACACCACTGTATAATGAAGACGGGAGGCAGGCTTATCTTTCGGGCAGAACACGCCTCATAGCCCGGAAGATAGAAGGTATAAAAGAGGATTTTTTTCCAAAATGACCCCTCATCCAGGAGGCATACAGATATGGCTAATTTCACCTCTATGCTACCTGTATGCCCATATTAATAACTAAAAACCTTCAAAAGTATGACAGATTTCCATTAAAGGGGTTTTCTGGGTTAGATGATAAATTTCTGCAGTCACTGCAAATTGGTGAATCATGACAGCATGCATTATGCACACTTTCAGGATTCCTTTCAATTGCCAGATCAACTTGGAGGTCAGGTGACTGCCATTATACAGCTGCAGCCAGCACATAGAATTTTGTATTGTTTCACAAGTTGCACCTTCTCACCATTGAAATCGCAACACCAAGAACGCAATTTGATGTAGTTATGGAAATCACATGATTGCTGCTTATTAATCGTATGTAAACAATGAAAAACATGGAAACAATGTTCTAAACATTTGTATTTATTCATCATTGAATATCAAGAGTTCTACTTTCAGAAACACATTCACTTACATGCCTTGGGATGTTATTGATAGGGCAGTTTATGGCTGTCTGACAAATGATCTGCCACGCTGAATGCACGCAATTTATTCAAATCTGCTGCTATCTGCTCTCTTTGCAATTGACCACATATGACATCCTAGATATGCTTGATGGGAGACAAGTTCAGAGAAGCTGCAGGACATGACAGAACGTTTAGGCGACTCGTCTGCTCACAGTAGCGTGAACAACCTGCAGCCTGGCGTTCTCATGTTGAAATACAGCTCCTAGGAGACTATTAGGAGAGATGGTCATTACCACCGATCGACTCAGTGTAACCCCAAGCTGTTAGTGTACCTAGAATGAAGACTATGGGGATTGAGCTATCATACATTATATCCACTGTAAACTATACTTCCTGAAGTAGGACTGGTGTGACTTCCTTTTGAAGGCCTTGAGCACATGGTCTCAAGATGTAGAGTGGAGGCTGTAATGGAGGTCTTAGGCTATGTGCGCACTTACCGGATTTTGCCGCGGATTTTTTGCGGTTTTGCTGCATGTTTCGCTGCAGAAAATGTTCATAACATCTCTGCAGTGAATCACCAGCAAAACCTATGGGCAAAAAAAATCCTGTGCGCACTAGGCGGAATTTGACAGCTGCATGTTTTGCTGCGGGATTCCCGCAGCAAAAACAATTGCATGTCAATTCTTTTCCGCACGTCGCTGCGGGATTTCACTCCATTGACTCCAGTGTTAATCGTGAAATCCCGCAGGGAATAACGCAGGCAGCAAATTCTGTGCGGTTCACTGCGTTTTCCTGTGTTATTCCCTGCGGTATTTCGCGGTTTACCTCCGGTAATGTACATCGCCTGTCTGCGGTTTTGCAGGGAAGTGATGTCATTACAGGAAGAGGAAGTCGTGCAGAGAGTAAACACACACACAGATCACACTCACACAGACATCACAGACACAGGTCACAGACATATAGAACACACATAGAAAGAAAACGGGAATATAGAAAACAAGGAACGTGGGCTCCGCTGTATATTTACCTTCCAGCCGAGGTAAGCACACAGCGGCGGCCCGGTATTCTCAGGCTGTGGAGGGAGAGGGGCAGGGTTAATGTCCCCCACCTCACTCCCCCTCCCGCAGTCGAGAATATCAGCCGCAGCTGCCCCGGCACTGTCGCATGCATTATGCGGCAGCACCGGCGTGTCCCCGGCTCTTCCTGCCGCCGTGTAGCAGTGGCGGTCAGGGTAATACAAGGGGTTAATGGTGGTGGATCACCGCCATTAACTCCAGGCTTGATCATGGCAGCGTCTATGTGACAGCTGACATGATCAACCCGTAAGTAAAATGAAAAAACACAGACACCGAAAAATCCTTTATTTTAAATAAAACAAACAAGCCTCGTTCACCATTTTATTAACCCCTCCCGCACCAAAGCTCCGGCGTAATCCACAGCTCCGACGTCCTGCGCTGCTTACATCCAGCCGCGACTGTCACAGACACAGCGCTGAATGAATGCAGCAGACAGCAGAGGTAATTACCGGTCATTTCCCACGGCCGGTAATGTGAACTTACTGCCGACCGTGGGAAATGCAGCGATCTGTCCTCTATCTATCTATCTATCTATCTATCTATCTATCTATCTATCTATCTATCTATCCCTCTATCTATCCCTCTATCTGTCTGTCTATCTATCCCTCTATCTATTCTTCTGTCTATCTATCTACTATCTCAGAATTAAATGACTTTTTTTTTTTCCAATGTGCTTTATTGCATTGAATGCAATAAAGCACATCCCAACCCGCACGCGGCAAAACCGCGGCAATACCGCGAACAATACCACGGTGAAACCGCGGCAAACCGCATGCGGTTTTCGGGTGTGGTTTCCCGCGTTTTTTTACCGCGGGTGCGCTAATCTTTGAGAGCATGCGGAATTTTCTCAAGAAAATTCCATTTCCCAGTGTGCACATAGTCTTATCCTCTTTAGTGATGAGTCACACTTTTGCCAATTATGCAATGATAACCAGTGATTCATCTAGACACCACATGGTCAACACAATGCCAAGATGATTGTATTGGGTGGGATAACTTATGGTAGCTGGCTCCCTTTAGTCTTCATTCCAGGTACCCAAACAGCTTAGTGTTACTTTGATTTGGTCATGGTAACCGTGGAGTGACCGATTCTTCAAAGTATGAAGGATCTGTTTTCAAGATGACAACGTCAAGCTGCATTTTGCTCTTGCGATCAGCCTGTCTGGCTTAAACGTACTAACATGGGCTGTAGCATCTTTAGACTTATCTCCCATCCAGCACATCTGGGACGTCATTTGTCAGCAATTACAAAGGTAGTTGCTGCAGTGAATATTAATGATTTGCGTTCCCAAGTTCATTCTGCGTGGTTGAACATTCCTCAGATAACTATTAATAACCTTATTTATAACATTCCATGGCATTTAAGTTTTTGTATTTCTGGCGTTCATACTCAATACTGAGTAAATTGAGATGTTTTGAAAATTGTGTTTACATTTCTTCATAATTTCCATAATTCTACAACATTTTATTCTTAGTGTTGTCATTTTAATGTTGTGTAGATATGATTCTATTCTAGTTATGAGAACAGTGCTCCCCACATGCCAATAATTGATGGCTAATGATGTAAATCCCTGCAGTCAGCCATTGGGGATGGAGGCAGGAGACTGTTGGGGTCATAAAGCGCAATTATAAATATGACTCATTGGCTTTCTTGTTCACTATTATTAAAATGGCACAATATTTTTGGGTTGTTTAGAATACAGTCATAGCTGAAAGTATTGACACCCTTCAAATTGATTCAGAATATGGAGCATTTCTCCCAGAAAATGATTGCAATTACACATTTTGTTTTACACATGTTTACTTCCTTTGTGTGTATTGGAACAAAAAAAAAAAAACACAAAGAAACTAAAAGACAAATTGGACATAATTTCACATAAAATTTCTTATGACCATCAACAAGCTTCTTAAGGGGGCCTTACACGCTACGATATCGTTAATGTTTTATCGTCGGGGACACGTCATTAGTGACGCACATCCGGCGTGATTAACGATATCGCAGCATGTGACACTTATGTGCTACCTAAAAAAATCGCAAAAGCGGCCAAAAACGTTTGCCGCGGAGAGGTCGTCCTAAAACAAAAAATCGTTTACCTCTCATTAGCGATGTTGTTACTCGTTCCTGCAGCAGCACACATCGCTGTGTGTGACACAGCAGGAGCGAGGAACATCTCCTTACCTGCCTCCATCGGCAATGCGGAAGGAGGAGGTGGGCGGGATGTTTACGTCCCGCTCATCTCCGCCCCTCCGCTTCTATTGGCCGCCTGCCGTGTGACATCGCTGTGATGCCGCACGACCCGCCCCCTTAGAAAGGAGGCAGATCGCCGGCCAGAGCGATGTCGCAGGGCAGGTAAGCCGTGTGACGGGGAGCGCGATTATGTGCGCGACGGGCAGCGATATGTCCGTGTCGCACAAACGATGGGGGCGGGTACGCACGCTAGCGATATCGGTACCGATATCACTACCGTGTAAAGCCCCCTTTACTCTTCTCAACTTCAATTTTAGGCCGCTCTTCTTTTGCAAAGTGCTTCAGATTTCTCATATTTGAAGGGTGCCTTCTCCCAATAGCAATTTTAAGATCTCTCTACAGGCGTTCAATGGGATTTAGATCCGGACTGATTGCTGGCCTCTTCAGAACTCTCGAGTGCGTTCTTTCCATCCATTTCTGGTTGCTTTATGTTTGGGTACATTGTCCTGCTTGAAGATCTAGGATGCAAATCCCGCTTTCAGACACCGGGCACCACATTGCGACCCAAAATCCTTTGGAAATCTTCAGATTTCATGATGCCTTGCCCACAGTCAAGGCATGCAGGACTAGAGGCAGCAAAACAACTCCAAAATATTTTTGAAGGTAAATATTTTTGAACCTTCACCAGGTACTGTGTTCTATATTTTTTGTTTGTAGGCCTCATTCCGTTTTCGTTAAGCAGTAAAATGATGTGCTTTACCAAAAATCTCAAGCTTGGTCTCATCTGTCCACAAGGTGCTTTCCTAGAAGGATTTTGGCTTACGGACATTATGGCAAACTGCAGTCTAGCTTTTTTGTCTCTGTGTCAGCAGTCCTCAGGGTCAGGGTCCTCCTGGGTCTCCTGAAATAGCGTTTTATTTATTCATATATCGACAGATAGTTTGCAATGACACTGAGGCATCTTGAGCCTGCAGAACAGTTTGAATTTATTTGGAACTTGATTGGGGCTACTTATCCACCATCCGTACTATCCTGCGTTGCAACCTTTCATCAATTTTTTTCTGTCGTTCACATCAAGGGAGATTAGATTCAGTGCCATGGGTAATAAACCTCTTGATTATATTGTGCACCGTGGACAAAGAAAGATCAAGATCTCTGGAGATGGATTTGTATCTATGAGATTGTTGAAATTTTTCAGCAATTTTGGTTCTCAAGTCCTCAAACAGTTCTCTTCTCCTCTTTGTGTTCTCCATGCTTAGTGTGGCACATAATACAAAGGTTGTTAACTTCTCCCATTTTACATGGTTGCAGGTGTGATTTTCATGTTGCCCACACCTGTTACTTCTCATAGTCAAGTTTAAATGAGTATCACATGCTTGGAACAAAGTTGTTTTTTCACAATTTTGAAACAATGCCATCAAATTTTTATGGCCCATTTTTGGGGTTTTATCTGAAATTATGTTCAGTTTTCCTTTTCTCTTTTTTTTTGTGATGTTTCAAAACACTCAAAAGAAATGTGTATAACAAAACGTGTAATTGTAGTTATTTTGTATGAGAAATACTTCATTTTCTGGAACAATTTCCAGAGTGCTAACATGCCATGACTGTAAAGCGAGCTTTACACGCTACGATATCATTGCCGATATCGCTAGCGAGCGTACCCGCCCCCATCTTTTGTGCGACACTGGCATATCGCTGCCCGTCGCGCACAAAATCGTGCACCCCCATCACACAGACTTATCTGCTCTTCGATGTCGCTCTGGCTGGCGATCCGCCTCCTTTCTAAGGGGGCGGGTCGTGCGTCGTCACAGCAACGTCACACAGTACGTGTCCAATAGAAGCGGAGGGGCGGAGATGAGCGGGACGTAAACATCCCGCCCACCTTCTTCCTTACGCATAGCCGGTGGAGGCAGGTAAGATGTTCGGCGCTCCTGCGGTGTCACACACAGCGATGTGTGCTGCCGCAGGAACGAGGAACAACATCGCTAATGAGTTTTAAACGATTTTTGGTTTTAGGATGACCTCTCCACGGCAAACGATTTTGGCCGCTTTTGCGATCGTTTTAGGTCGCACATAACTGTTACACGCTACGATATCGTTAATGACGCCGGATGTGCGTCACTAACGGCGTGACCCCGACGATAAAACATTAACGATATTGTAGCATGTAAAGCCCCCTTAAGAGCTAGTCAGTGTGACCTGACATGATGATAATAAGCTTCCCCCTTGATAGAGAAGTACATTTTCATCACTGATCGCCTTTAAATATACAATATACGGTATATCTTGTTACTGAGCTTCTAAATATTTGGGATTTTCCAATTATGCCCTGATATTGCAGCTTATATTAGGTCATTATTTTCCTATTTATAGATTGTATGACTTGTCTTAAGTTTGCTGTGTCTATATGATGATTAATAGTAGAGCATTTCCCAGGCTCATCCCTCTTTTTTCCATAAAACTTAAAAGCAAGTCATGGCAGTGTCTGCTGACTGTACGTGTTATGCTTTCCATAACTTTCCACATTCCAGTTACTTGTATAATCAGGAGGTGGGAAGTTGGCAATAACCTTCACTGCCATTCAAATGATGCAAGACTTCCGGGCAACAAGAAAAAGTTCTTTGTTTTGGTTATGACACATCCCTGCTGCAGAGAAAAGACAGGACCCCGATAAAGTTATACAGACAAGCAGATTAGGTGGGCAGAGCTGTAATTATGTTACAGTGAAATGCCTTTTAATGTGACCTCTGATAATAATGAAAGTCTCATAATCTGACTCGTTTACAACATAGGATCAAACGACAGACCATTCCTCTGAATCAGCACAGACATAAAATCTTAACGGAAATTATGTTATTATTTGGTACTGTCCTGGAGGTTTTCTGTCCCTTCAAGTGAGTTTAATCATCCTATAACCGAAAATCAGGACACAGGACATTCGCAGCATATGCTCCACTGATGCAATTGTACTATCGCTAAAAATAGTCTCATGCGCCACAGAGATGTTGCCAATTGGACTAGTACAAATGTGGCAATTCTTTGACCGTGAAGCTAGGGCCCCACTTTGCGTTTTTAACCTGCGTTTCTGCAGCGTTTTGAGCTGCAGCATTTTATGGCCAAATGGCTTGCGTTTTGTTTTTCCATGTTATCCTATGGAAATTGTGAAATTTCTGACCACACTTTGCGTTTCAAAACGCTGCGTTTAATTTGCATATTTTGTGGCAAAAACCATGCGTTTAAAGAAGCAGCATGTCAGTTGTTTTTGCCATTTTGGGTGCGTTTTGCTAACATTAAAGTCAATGAGAAATGGCAAAAACCAAGATTCTTTCAAATTCCTGCGTTTTACTTGCATTTCCAGTGCAGAAAACATGCGTTTTGGACTTCAAAAACACATGCTTTTTGGACATCAAAATAATGATTTCATATGTCCCTTTACACACACACATAGTCCGACAATTAAAAACAAGAATTTTAATAAATTATTGATATTTTTCCATTAAATATCATATTACCGCTATAATTTAATTAAATTAATCTATTTTCATTATTTTTCACAAAAATATAGATTTGTTTCTTTTTTTCCAATTTTTTCATTGAGTTTGACTATTTAAACTTTATTTAGCAGTGTCATGATGTTCAAAACGCATCTATCAAAACGCAGGTGGAAAAGCAGGTAAAAAGCGCTGAAAACGCATCTACAACGCGGTAAATACGCATGCGTTTTCAGCGATAAAGTTCTGAAAAAGGCAATTTTGGTCAAATCAATTAAGCCCAAAACGTGCGTTTAGAACTGAAAGTAGGAAAACGCAAAGTGGGGCCTGAGAATGCCTTCAGTTGAAGTGTCGTAAGGTAAAAAGTTCACTCTTTTAAGCATACAATAAAACGTATTCATACTTGTCTTTGAAGAATCCTGCTGCCATTCCTTTTTGTTTGTAGGATATTTCATTATCTTTTTGACATTTCTATATAACTTCATATTTAATAATGCAGCCATGTATATGGCAGATTTTGTGTTTGCATTTTTTTTTCTCAAACAGGAGGAGAGAGTTCAGTCCTTTTTCCCTTTCTCAGTCATTGTAAAAATTCTTATACAACATGTATATTTGTCAGGAATAAAACGTTTATAGATGTCTAGGTTTACAATAATGTGTGGTAGTAGTCGTGGTTTCTGTCAGAATCCCTGAAAAGCTGTATTCTGATTAGAACCCTAAGCCCCTTTCACACATCAGTTTTTCTTCATCGTTCCTTATGGGAGACCCAGACCATGGGTGTATAGCTTCTGCCTCCGGAGGACACACAAAGTACTACACTAAAAGTGTAGCTCCTCCCTCCGAGCATATACACTCCCCGGATGACAAATCCAACCAGTTCAATGCTTTGTGTTCAGGAGGTCACACACACACATGCATCCTCTGATTTTTGAATTTTGATTTCAAAGATTTGGAAGAAAAGCGGGTCCAATCTGGACTCCCGGCATGTCCCTTCTCACCCCACTGTGTCGGCGGTGCTGTTAAGGTTGATTTTACAAGGCTGGAGCCTTCACATGCCGCGCTCCTTCACCATTCCCTGAGGCTCTGGCTTGAAGTGGGAGCCATCACGGTTCTCACTGCTTTGCAGGAGACCGGTCTCCATCCGCAGCCCTGTTCAGGATCCTGTCGGACGGAGCGCTCACCTCCCAGGGACCTGGCACCTGCGTCTCACAAGCTAAGTACTGAGACGTTATTACCACAGACAGTGGTCTTTCCAGGGGTCCCTTGTACTATATATTTTGGGGAGAGTGTGTTTTATGACTGTGTGAACATTTCCGGCCGGTTCTCCAGTTTTCACTGGAGAACCGCGCCGATGGTGCCTGCACGCTGGCCGCATGTTTAAATCTAGCCCCGGCTTCAGTTGCGGCCTACTTTCGGTTTCACTCCCCCTGCATGTCAGTCATGCAGAGGGACAGTGTGGCTCCGCCCAGCGGCTGTTCAGCACAGGGGAGGACACTCCTCACTGAGGAAAGATTCCCTCCCCTGTATACCTCATTTGTCCTCCGGATCCAGCTCTCAGAGAGGCCCCGCCCCCTCTCCTTGCTCCGGCGCCATTTTCTCGGCGTTCTCAATGTCTGCATAACACATTGTGACAAATGGGGGCCTGGGCTGGGGGATCTGGAGGGCACAGAGATGTCCCTATGTTAAACGGTCTGGCAGGCCACAACCTCCGGTTGTGCAGCTGCTTATATACTCTGTTTATATACTCTGCTGGGGGTCATTCTGGACAGGAGCCCCCACTTCTGCAGCATGTCTCACATCAGAGCAAGGCTGCAAGGCTGTTCTTATTATGCACTGCATGTAGATCTGTCTGTACCGAGCACATAACCACATTGTGATGCTTGCTCTAACATAGTGGTCCCTCAGCCTGGAAGCTCATCAGTGGTCCCTCCAGCTGCTCCGGCTCCGGTGGCTGATCCCCCGGTTTGGGCAGAATCCCTCTCTCCAGGGGACAGCTGTCCCGGACACTGCTGAGCATGCATCAGCCCCCTTCTCAGGGCGCTTCTGCTGCTACGGCTCGCTCAGCAAAGCTCACAGAGGATTCTTCATCTGGTCTCAGTCCCCGTCCTCCCAAAATGGAGTCGCAGGGTCCCCTTTCCTTCCTCGTCCCGCAGCTCTGATTCACGAGCCGACTCACAGGACGAGGAGGATGCCTTTACTAGGGGCTCGGACGGATCTGTCCGAAGGTGACGCAGATGCTAATGATTTGATTGCGTCCATTATATTTGTACTGGACCTCAATCCGCCTGTATCAGGGGTACATTCCCCTCTGGCAGAAAGGCATCAGTATACCTTAAGAGAACAAGGAGTGTGTTCCTTAACCACTCCAGTTTTCAGGCCACTGTGACCAAGCCCAGAGCCTGTTCTGACAGACGCTTCCCAAAGCGTGGTTCTGATGACTGTTTCCCCCTTCCACCAGTGGTGGTCAAGGAGTGGGCTCATTCACCAAGGGTGGACCCTCCGGTGTCTAGACTTTCAGCCCGGACAATTGTATCAGTGGCTGACGGCACCTCTCTAAGGATCCCACTGTCCGCCAGGTTGTCCTTCTGGCCAAATCTATATATGAGGCGGCGGGGGCCTCGTGCTCCCCATCTTTTGCAGCAGTGCGGGCTCTCAAAGCCATCTCTGCTTCTCTGGAGGAGATGCATTCCCTCACCAGGGACTTTATGCCCGAAATGGTTGCCTTAACTTCCAGGCTTTAGTCTTTTCATCCTATGCCATGTCTGCCATGCTGGAGACTGTCACCGCACTGCGGTGGCCTCGGCTACTTCCCTCGCTATCCGCAGGCTCCTGTGGCTTCGAGAGTGGAAGGCAGATGCTTCTTAAGAAGTTCCTTGCTGGGCTCCCTTTTGCTGGGACCAGTCTATTCGGTGAACATCTGGATGAAATTATTAAGGAAGTTTTTTGGCAGGAAGAGTACTTCCATGCCACAAACCCAGGAAACCTGTCCAGGGCAGGAACCAGTCGAGGTTTCGTTCCTTTCGTTCCTCTAACTGGTCGTCCTCTAAGCCCTCGGCCTCGTCCACTAACTCAGCCAAGTCCGTAATCCAACTGGCGCATGAAGCCGCGTCCTCAGAAGTCCGCAGGAGCTGCTGCCACCAAGGCAGCCTCCTCTTGATTATCTGGCCGCGCCAGTAACGTCCTTGGTCGGTGGCAGGCTCTCCCTCTTGGGCGACGTGTGGTTTCAACACGTCTTCGATCAGTGGGTGTGGGTTACCATCTCCCACGGCTACAGAATAGAATTCTATCCAGCCCGCCAAACAGATTTTTTCTGTCAACTCCCCCCTGCCCCAAGGCCGCCGCCTTCTCACAGGCCGTGGCATTCTTGCAGGCCAATGGAGTAATTGTACCAGTTCCCGACTGGGAACGGTTCAGAGATTTCTACTCAAATCTCTTCCTAGTCCCCGAAAAGGACGGTGCTTTCCGACCTGGATCTCAAGCTTCTCAACAAGCATGTCAGGTGCAGCATTTTTGCATGGAATCTCTGCGATCAGTCAATGACCCAAGGAGATTGCTTAGCAGCCATCGACATCAGAGATGTCTTTCTGCTTGTGCCAATCGCAGTTTCACACCAGCGTTGGCTACGTTTTGTAATCGGAGAGGAACATTTCCAATTCGTGGCTCTCCCCTTCGGGTTAGCCACGGCCCCTCGTGTACTCACAAGGTCATGGCAGCAGTGGTTGCGGTTCTGCACCTCCAGGGGTTGGTAGTGATTCCTTACCTGGACGACCTTCTAGTCAAGGCTTCATCCAGTGCAGACTGTCAGCGGAGTGTCTCGCTCACTCTCAGCGGCGTGTCTCGCTCACTCTCGCCACGCTTGCAAGTCCACTCTGACCCCGACCTAGGACCTTACGTACCTAGGGATGCAATTCGAGACTCTGCTGGCACTTGTGAAGCTGCCCTTAGTCAAACAGCTCCTTCATCTGGCGGTTAGCTCTCTGCTGAGGCTCCGCCGTCATTCCATCAGGCATCTCATGCAGGTGCTGGGTCAGATGGTGGCGTCAATGGAAGCGGTTCCCTTTGCCAGTTCCATCTGCGTCCCCTGCAGCTGGACATTCTCCGCTGTTGGGACAAGCGGACCTCTTCCTTGCACAGGCTGGTGGCTCTGTCGCCACAGACCAGGAGCTCTCTTTAGTGGTGGCTTCGGCCCCTCTCTCTGTCCCAGGGACGCTCCTTTCTGGCCCCGTCCTGGGTGATTATCACCACGGATGCCAGTCTATCCGGCTGGGGAGCAGTGTTTCTCCACCACCGAGCACAGGGCACTTGGACTCCGTCCGAATCAGCCCTCTCGATCAAGGTGCTGGAAATCAGGGCTGTACTCCTAGCTCTCGTAGGTTTTCACCACCTGTTGGCGGGCAGGCACATTCGTGTCCAGTCAGACAACGCGACAACAGTTGCCTACCTCGATCACCAAGGCGGGACTCGCAGCAGCCTAGCAATGTTGGAAGTTGAACGTATCCTTCAGTGGACGGAGGACTCCAAGTCCACCATATCCGCAGTCCACATCCCAGGCTTAGAAAACTGGGAGGCAGACAGCGGCGAGTGGGCCCTGCATCCGGCAGTGTTCCGGTCAATCTGCCGCAAGTGGGGCACTCCGGAAGTGGATCTAATGGCATCCCGGCACAACAACAAGGTCCCGGTTTACGTGGCTCGCTCCCACGATCCTCAGGCCTTGGCAGCGGACGCGCTGGTTCAAGATTGATCCCAGTTCCGTCTGGCCTACGTGTTTCCCCCTCTAGCTCTCTTGCCCAGAGTCCTGCGCAAGATCAGAATGGAGGGCCGTCGGGTCATAATCATTGCTCCAGACTGGCCCAGGCGAGCTTGGTTCCCAGACCTGCTCCGTCTGTCCGTAGAGGTGCCGTGGCATCTCCCGGACCGCCCAGACCCTCACAGGGTCCGTTTTCCGCCAGAATTCTGCGGCTCTCAGATTGACGGCATGGCTCTTGAGCCCTGGATCCTTACGGCTTCAGGCATTCCTTCCGAGGTCATCTTCACTATGACTCAGGCTCGGAAGTCTTCCTCGGCCAGGATTTACCACAGGACTTGGAGAATTTTCCTGTCCTGGTGTCGTTCTTCCGGCCATGCTCCTTGGCCGTTTTTCCTTGCCGACCATCCTGTCCTTTCTACAGTCCGGTCTGCAGCTAGGACTGTCCCTCAATTCCCTCAAGGGACAGGTCTCGGCTCTGTCAGCGTTGTTCCAGCGGCGTTTCGCCCGGCTGGCCCTAGATGCGCACCTTTATACTGGGCGCATCTCACATCATTCCGCCTTACCGGCGGCCTCTGGATCCCTGAGACCTTAATCTGGTCCTCACGGCCTTACAGAAACCCCCCTTTGAGCCTCTTAGGGAGGTTTCGTTGTTTCGTCTTTCTGGTGGCCATAATTTCTCTCAGGAGAGTCTCTGATTTGACTGTGCTCTCTTCGGAGTCACCCTTTTTGGTCTTTCACCAAGACAAGTTGGTTCTCCGTCCGACTCCGGGCCTTCTCCCTAAGGTGGTGTATCCTTTCCACCTTAACCAGGACATTTCTTTGTCTTCCCTTTGTTCGGCCCCTGTGCATCGCTTTGAGAAAGCGTTGCATGCTTTAGATTTGGTGCGGACGCTCCGGATCTATGTGTCACGCACCGCTGTTCTTAGGCGGTGCACCCCTTTTTTTGTGCTGACCACAGGTCAGCACAAGGGTCTCTCGGCTTCTAAACCGACCCTAGCTCGTTGGACTAGGTCGGCCATATCCGATGCCTACCAATGTTCTCAGGTGCCTCCCCCGCCGGGGATTAAGGTGCACTCGACCAGAGCTGTCGGTGCCTCTTGGGCTACGGCTCAGCAGGTCGGTCAGGCTGCCACTTGGTCTAGTCTGCACAACCTTTCGAAGCACTACCACGTGCATGCTCATGCTTCGGCAGATGCGAGCTTGGGCAGACGCATCCTTCGGACGGCTGTCGCCCATTTGTGAAGTTAGGTTTTGCCTACTTCTCAGTTTCTGTTTATTTCCCACCCATGGACTGCTTTGAGACGTCCCATGGTCTGGGTCTCCCATAAGGAACGATGAAGAAAGAAGGGAATTTTGTTTACTTACCGTAAATTCCTTTTCTTCTAGCTCCAATTGGGAGACCCAGACAGTGGGTGTATAGCTACTGCCCTCTGGAGGCCGCACAAAGAACTACACTTAAAAGTGTAAGGCCCCTCCCCTTCTGGCTATACACCCTCCCGTAGGAGTACAGATTCCTCAGTTTTAGTACCAAAGCAAGAAGGAGGAAAGCCAATAACAGTTTCAAAAACAAATTCAATCCGATAACACGATCGGAGAACTTAAGAAACAACATGAACAACATGTGCACCCGAAAAACGAAACCCTAAGAACAAATAGGGCGGGTGCTGGGTCTCCCAATTGGAGCTAGAAGAAAAGGAATTTACGGTAAGTAAACAAAATTCCCTTCTTCTTTTTCGCTCCTAATTGGGAGACCCAGACAGTGGGACGTCCAAAAGCAGTCCCTGGGTGGGTAAAAAGATACCACATGAACGGGCTGTCAGACAGCCTCTTCCTACAGGTGGGCCACCGCCGCCTGAAGGACCTGTCTACCTAGGCTGGCATCTGCCGAAGCGTAGGTATGCACTTGATAGTGTTTGGTAAACGTGTGCAGACTCGACCAGGTAGCCGCCTGGCACACTTGCTGAGCCGTAGCCTGATGCCGCAATGCCCAGGACGCACCCACGGCTCTGGTAGAATGGGCCTTCAGTCCAGATGGAATCGGAAGCCCAGCAGAACGGTATGTGTGAAGAATTGGTTCCTTGATCCACCGCGCCAGGGTGGATTTGGAAGCTTGCGATCCCTTATGCTGACCAACGACTAGGACAAAGAGCGCATCAGAACGGCGTAGAGCCGCCGTGCGAGAAATGTAAATCCTGAGTGCTCTCACCAGGTCCAACAGATGTAAACCCTTTTCAAATTGGTGAACTGGATGCGGACACAAAGATGGTAAAGTGATATCCTGATTGAGATGAAAGGAAGAAACCACCTTGGGAGAAAACTCTGGAATTGGACGCAGTACTACCTTGTCTTGGTGAAACACCAGGAAGGGAGATTTGCAAGATAACGCCGCTAGCTCGGACACTCTTCGAAGAGACGTGACCGCCACAAGAAAAACTACCTTTTGTGAAAGCCGAGAAAGGGGAACCTCCTTCAAAGGCTCGAAAGGCGGCTTCTGGAGAGCAATGAGAACCTTGTTCAGATCCCAGGGTTCCAATGGCCGTCTGTAAGGAGGAACGATATGACAAACTCCTTGGAGAAACGTGCGTACTTTAGAAAGCTGTGCCAAGCGCTTCTGAAAGAATACGGATAGCGCGGAGACTTGACCCTTAAGAGAGCTAAGCGACAAACCTTTTTCCAACCCAGACTGCAGGAAGGAAAGAAAAATTGGCAATGCAAATGGCCAGGGAGAAAACCCTTGAGCCAAGCACCACGCTAAGAAAATCTTCCACGTTCTGTGATAGATCTTAGCTGAGGATGGTTTTCTAGCCTGTCACATTGTGGCAACAACTTTATGGGATAAACCTGAGGCCGCTAGGATCCAGGACTCAATGGCCACACAGTCAGGTTCAGGGCCGCAGAATTCAGATGGAAAAACGGCCCTTGAGACAGCAAATCTGGACGGTCTGGAAGTGTCCACGGTTGGCCTACCGTGAGATGCCACAGATCCGGGTACCACGACCTTCTTGGCCAATCTGGAGCGACGAGTATGGCTCGATGGCAGTCGGACCTGATTTTCCGGAGAACTCTGGGTAACAATGCTAGAGGTGGGAACACATAGGGGAGTCGGAATTGCGACCAATCCTGAACCAAGGCGTCTGCCGCCAGTGCTCGGTGATCGTGAGACCGTGCCATGAAAACTGGGACCTTGTTGTTGTGCCGTGACGCCATCAGATCGACGTCCGGCGTCCCCCAGCGGCAACAGATCTGCTGAAACACGTCCGTTGGACTTCTTGAAAAGCTTGGCGACTGCGTGTTCCCCCTTGGTGGTTGATGTACGCCACCGCCGTAGAATTGTCCGACTGAATCCGAATCTGCTTGCCTTCCAGCCATTGTTGGAAGGCTCGCAGGGCAAGATAGATTGCTCTGATTTCCAGAACATTGATCTGCAGGGTGGACTCTTCCAGAGTCCACATCCCCTGAGCCCTGTGGTGGAGATACACCGCTCCCCACCCTGATAGGCTCGCATCCGTCGTGACCACTGCCCAGGACGGGGGAAGGAACGACTTTCCCTGTGACAATGAGGTGGGGAGAAGCCACCAACGCAGAGAGTCCTTGGCAGTCTGAGAGAGGGAGACAGTCCTGTCGAGGGACGTCGATTTCCCGTCCCATTGGCGTAGAATGTCCCATTGTAGAGGGCGCAGATGAAACTGCGCGAACGGGACTGCCTCCATTGCTGCTACCATCTTTCCTAGGAAATGCATGAGGCGCCTCAGTGAGTGCGACTGGCTCTGAAGGAGAGATTGCACTCCAGTCCGTAGCGAGCACTGCTTGTCCAGTGGAAGCTTCACTATCGCTGAGAGAGTATGAAACTCCATGCCAAGATAAGTCAGAGATTGGGTCGGGGTTAGATGAGACTTTGGAAAGTTGATAATCCACCCGAAACTCTGGAGAGTGTCTAGTGCCACCTTCAGACTGTGTTGGCATGCCTCTTGAGAGGGTGCCTTTATAAGCAGGTCGTCTAGATACGGGATGACCGAGTGACCCTGCGAGTGCAGAACAGCTACTACTGCTGCCATGACCTTGGTGAAGACCCGGGGGGCTGTTGCCAGACCGAAAGGTAACGCTACGAACTGTAGGTGTTCGTCGTGTATGACGAAGCGTAGGAAACGCTGATGCTCTGGTGCGATCGGCACGTGGAGATACGCATCCTTGATATCTATTGATGCTAGAAAATCTCCTTGAGACATTGAGGCTATGACGGAGCGTAGGGATTCCATCCGGAACCTCCTGACTTTTACGTGTCTGTTGAGCAACTTTAGATCCAGGACGGGCCGATACGATCCGTCCTTTTTTGGGACCACAAACAGATTGGAGTAAAAACCGTGACCTTGTTCCTGAAGCGGGACGGAGGTCACCACTCCTTCCGCCTTTAGAGCGGCCACCGCCTGCAACAGAGCATCGGCTCGGTCTGGTGGTGGAGAAGTTCTGAAGAAACGAGTTGGCGGACGAGAACTGAACTCTATCCTGTACCCGTGAGACAGAATATCCCTCACCCAACGGTCTTTGACGTGTGACAGCCAGATGTCGCCAAAGTGGGAAAGCCTCCCACCGACCGCGGGTGTGGGAATCGGAGACCGCAAGTCAGGAGGACGCCGTCTTGGCAACGGTTCCTCCGGCTGTCCTTTTTGGGCGTGACTGAGACCTCCAAGAATCTGAGCGTCTCTGGTCTTTTTGAGTCTTTTTTGACGAGGCGAATTGGGACCTGCCCGGTCCTCGAAAGGACCGATAACCAGACTGACCCTTCCTCTGTTGGGGTCTGTTTTGTCTGTGTTGCGGTAAGGATGAGTCCTTACCCTTGGAGTGTTTGATGATTTCATCCAAACGCTCTCCAAACAATCGGTCACGAGAAAAAGGCAAATTGGTTAAGCACTTCTTGGAATGAGAATCTGCTTTCCAATGTCTCAACCACAGGGCCCTACGCAAAACAACGGAGTTGGCTGACGCCACTGCCGTGCGGCTTGTAGCGTCAAGAACAGCATTAATCGCGTACGACGCGAATGCCGCCATTTGCGAGGTCAATGGTGCTACCTGCGGGGCACATGCACGTGTGACGGAGTCAACTCGCGCAAGCCCGGCTGAGATAGCTTGGAGTGCCCATACGGCCGCAAAAGAAGGCGCTAATGACGCTCCCATCGCTTCATAGATGGATTTCAGCCAGAGCTCCATCTGCCTGTCAGTGGCATCTTTAAGTGCCGCTCCATCTTCAACTGCAACCAAGGATCTAGCTGCAAGCCTGGAAATTGGAGGATCCACTTTTGGACACTGGGTCCAACCCTTGACCACCTCAGGGGGAAAAGGATAGCGTGTATCTTTAAGCCGTTTAGGAAAACGCCTTTCAGGATAAGCGTGGGGTTTCTGGATTGCGTCTCTAAAGTCAGCGTGGTCCAGAAAAGTGCTTAAAGTACGCTTAGGGTATCTGAAATGGATTCTCTCGTGCTGCGAAGCTGACTCCTCCACAAGAGGAGCTGGTGGGGACAGGTAGCCGCTGGGTCCGTGGAGCCTGCCGGTAGAAAAGTCCCACAAGCGGTGCAGGAAGCATATAATGTCTGTGCCTTGGCACCCTTGCGTTTTACGGACGACATGCTGCTGGCTCTCTGCAATGTGAGAGAGTCTATAGCCAAAGGGCGACCAGCGCTATGCAATACAAAGTATTTGTAGAAACAAAATACTAAGAATAATACTGGCACAAGAGGGGGTGAGCCCTGAGGGCTGCTTACCGCCCGCTGAATAGCGGGTAAGAGGCTGCAGATTCCTTGTCTGGGTCTCCCCGGCTCCCCTCTGCAGCTCAGCGTGTCAGCAGGAATGGCTGCCGGCGTCTGTGGAGAGGGGCGGTCCGTGGGAGTTCCCAAACAAAAGTGCGGGAAACAGTGTCCCCTCTGTGCCGATTGTGAGGGCTGGAGTATGTAAAAACGACTCCAGCCCTCAGCGCTGATGCACTGGCCAGCGTCCCGCCCCTCTCCTGACTGGCAGGTCTGGGGGCGGGAACGAACGGAAGCAGGCCGCAAAAGCCGGGGACTCGAGTTATCAGCACGGCCGCCGTAAAAGCGCGGGCCGCGCTGAAGTCCCCGGCGCACCACAAGTGCCAGCCGCGCCGCAGTCCCAGCGGCCGGCATGACCGATTCCTAGACGTGGCCAGCGTCCCGCCCCTCTCCTGACTGGCAGGTCCGGGGGCGGGAACGAACGGAAGCAGGCCGCAAAAGCCGGGGACTCGAGTTATCAGCGCGGCCGCCGTAAAAGCGCGGGCCGCGCTGAAGTCCCCGGCGCACCACAAGTGCCAGCCGCGCCGCAGTCCCAGCGGCCGGCGCGACCGATTCCTAGAAGTGTGCCTGCTTCAGCGAAGCTGAATGAGGCCATGGCACAAGCGCCGCAGCGCTGATGTCCCCGGCGCACTACAACACCCAGCATGCTGCGGTGTGAGCGCCAAATGCACGGGGACACAGAGTACCTTGAGGAAGCAGGGCCATGTCCCTGATGTACTCCGCTCCATCCAGCATCTTCTCCAGGGGCTGTAGATGGAGCACGGTCTCAGTGCCTGGAGACCGGTAAATCCCACTTCACCCAGAGCCCTGTAAAAAGGGATGGGGAAGGAATCAGCATGTGGGCTCCTGCCGCCGTACCCGCAATGGGTACCTCAACCTTACAAACACCTCCGACATACAGTGGGGTGAGAAGGGAGCATGCTGGGGACACTATATGTGTCCTCTTTTCTTCCATCCGACATAGTCAGCAGCTGCTGCTGACTAAAAACAATGGAGCTATGCGTGCGTGTCTGACCTCCTTGCGCACAAAGCTAAAACTGGGGAATCTGTACTCCTACGGGAGGGTGTATAGCCAGAAGGGGAGGGGCCTTACACTTTTAAGTGTAGTTCTTTGTGCGGCCTCCAGAGGGCAGTAGCTATACACCCACTGTCTGGGTCTCCCAATTAGGAGCGAAAAAGAAAAGAGAATTTTGTTTACTTACCGTAAATTCTTTTTCTTATAGTTCCGACATGGGAGACCCAGCACCCTCCCTGTTGCCTGTTGGCAGCTTTCTTGTTCCGTGTGTTTTCACCGGCTGTTGTTGTAGACAGAGGTTCCGGTTATTCCGGGTTTTACTCTATCTCTACTTATGGGTGGATGTCCTCCTTCAGCTTTTGCACTAAACTGGTTGGATTTGTCATCCGGGGAGTGTATATGCTCGGAGGGAGGAGCTACACTTTTAGTGTAGTACTTTGTGTGTCCTCCGGAGGCAGAAGCTATACACCCATGGTCTGGGTCTCCCATGTCGGAACTATAAGAAAAAGAATTTACGGTAAGTAAACAAAATTCTCTTTTTTGCCATCAGTCACAATTCGTCAAATTTTGAAAAAAACGAATCCGGCGATTGATGCCGCTGGTTCCATTTTTTTCTCATCGACTTGTATTAGCGACGGATGGCCTCACGTTTCATCCGTCGTTCAGCGGATCTGTCGAATAATGTTTGGCCGTCGTCTCCGTTCCACAGACAAAGTAACGTTCTTTGTGTATGTCGAAAAAAACGGAGAGCGGCGGATCCGTCGCCGTCCGTCATTTGGTAGAATGAAAGCCTATAGGCACAGGATCCGTCGTCATCTGTCAAATAATGGAGTCTGGCAACAGATTCCGTTTTTTTTAACTGAGCATGCTCCAATTATTTAGCTAGTCGGATCCGTCGAAAAACGGATCTGTCGCATCAGTTTAGCCACAATCTGCAACAGATCCGTCGAGAAAACAGATTGTGACTGATGGCAAAAAATTGATGTGTGAAAGGGGCATAAGGGAGCCATTCACTTGAATGAAGCTGACAGAGACGCTGGACACTGCTTAGCCTCCGTCCTGGCAGTATTTTTCATATGACAAAAAGGTAGATGAGGCACTCACCACTTTGCATTAAATCTGTATCTTTATTTGTGGCTTCACGTACAAAACAGTGATTAATGAGAAAACCTTGGCGAATAGCTGTTTCGCCTGGAGATCACGCTTTCTCTGACTCAGAGGTAAGTGAGTTACCCATCTACATTTTTTTAATATATATCCAGGGTGAGCACCAGCAGATTATACTGCTGATCGAGTTT